>NC_030685.2:55834047-56186547 GCF_000004195.4 Xenopus tropicalis | reverse complement strand
CTGTAAAACAAAAAAACAACTCATGCTGAAATATGCCTGTATACTTACCACAAGACAGGAGAAAACCTGTAAAAATGAATGCCCTGGCTACTTAATATGTATTATCGATGCACATCCTTCTTCTCATCCTTCATCACAGGCTTTAGCAGTAGACTGTTTCCTGACGCTGCTGCTAGCCTTCCCTCACAATGTCCTAACCTGTAAAACAAAGACTTTGATAATTAAGAACAATACCAAACAGAATTTGTTCATCCATACCTACCACAATCAACTGCCAATGGCTAGACATTTCTAAAACCAGGGAAATCTGAAAAACAAACAAATGCCCTTACGCAAGAATTGGTAGTATCCGTGCACATGTATTTATCTACTCACCTGTCGATTACAATCTTCAGCGGTCCAAGGTACAGTAACTAGACTCTTTCTACCCTTTGCCACACAGGATCCCAACCTAAGATGCTCTTGTTGTATAATATTAATGGCAAATTTAATTTGTTCATCCATACCTACCACAGGTAACTGGAACCCAAATAAACTGCTAGGCTTAAGTAACGTAGAAGCTGGATGGTCCCAAAATAAGAGAAGCTGCAAAATAGAAAGACGCCTTGGCTGAAGAATCAGTATTATCAGTGCACATCAATTCTTCTACTCACCAATCACAAGCTTCAGCAGTCTAAGGGAAACTGACTGCTTTAAGCCATTGCCTCACAGGATCCTAACCTATAACACAAAGATGCCCATACTGAACAATGCCAAACAGAATTTGTTTATCCATACCTACCACAAGAAACCGGTTCCATAATAAACTGCCATAAGAAATGCCCAGGCTGAATAAACTATTATCTGTGCACATCCATTCTTCTACTCACTTATCCATTACAAGCTTCAGCAGTCCAAGGTAACAAGACTCTGCTTCTAGCCTTTGCCACACAGGATCCCAACCTGTAAAGCAAAGATGCTCATGTTGAAGAATATCAATGCCAAATGTCATTTTGCACCCATACCTACCATAAACAGGAACCCAAACAAATGGCCAGGCTTACGTAAAAGCCGAATGGTTCTCGAAACAAGAGAACCTGTAAAATAAAAAGATGTAGAAGGTTGAAGACCCAGTATAACCCATACATGCCTATTCTTTTACTCACCAATTAGTCACAATATTCATCAGTATAAAGTTTCCTGATGTGGCTTCTTTCCCTTCTCAACCTGTAAAACAAATACCCATGCTGGAGAATGTCAATCCCAAAATGAATTTGTTCATCCATACTTACCACAGATAACAGGGACCCAAATAAACTGCCAGGCTTAAGTACCATTAAAGCTGGATGGTTCCCAAAACAAGAGAACCTGTAAAATAAAAAGATTTCCAAGCTGAAGAATCGGTATTATCAGTGCACATCTATCCTTCTACTCACCAATAATAAGTTGCAGCAGTCTAATAGAAGCTGACTCTGCTTTAAGCCATTGCCACACAGGATCCCAATCTGTAAAACAAAGATACCCATACTGAGGAATAATGATGCTAATCGGAATTTGCGCATCCATACCTACCACAAGAAACACATTCCCATAGTAACTGCCAGTGGCTAGATTTTTCCTAAATCAGAAAAACCTGTAAAAAAACAAATAACCGCAGGTTAAAAAATTGATATTAGTGCACATCTATTCTTCTACTCACCCATATGTTACAACTTCGGTAGTCCATAGAAACCTGACTGGCATACTTTGTAGTGAAAGCTAAAAGCAAAGCTGTAAAACAAAGATGCCCATGATGAATGACAATACCAAACTGGATTTGTTCATCCATACCTACCGCAAGAAATAGGATTCCAAATAAACGGCCAGGCTGAAGTATCATAGTGGTGAGCCAAAATAGCTAAACCTGTAAAATCAAATACATGCCCAGCTTAAATAAAAACAGTATTATCAATGCACATTAATGATTTCACTCACCAGTCACAAGCTTTAGCAGTACAATGTTTCCCGACTCAATGTCCCAACCTGAAAGCATAGGCAGAAAAGGAAAAGTTTAAAAATTACATTTATAGTAGAACATTTAGTAGCTTAACCAGCTGCAAAAACCAAAGATACTCCTCACTGGCAGTACAACTCCAAAACAATGGATTTGACCTGCAAAACAAAAAGATGTCCAAGCAGAAGAAGCACACGGATGGGCAAGTAGAGAGAGTTACGTGTTTGCATTTGCATAACTATGACTAAAGCATCAGGACCCATATTCACCTACAAAGGGTCAGTTTGTCTCTAGAAAAGGATTTGGCCTCAAAAGGGCCTGACCTGCAAAAGAAAAGATCCCGAATATTGTAAACATCAAAACCAATCCATCCATTTGGCCCTCCCTACATCAAGCAGAACCTGCAAGCATACTCACCTTAGAATGGATTTCCTTTGAAAAACCTCTGGGTCTAAATATTTCCTAGTCTTCTGATAATACAAAGATGACCAGCATCCCCACTCACTGAAGTGCTTCCATAGAAGCTTTTCAAAACCAGGATCCAACCTGTAAAACAGATGCCTAGGTGAAATAACACTTATACACTGAAGGGAGAGATTGGCTTCAACTACTCACTTTTGAGTATATAGTCTCCTTTGCAGGACTCTTCAAAGACAGGGTCCAACCTAAATGAGTACAAGTTCATACAGCAAACAAATCCATCCCCCCACACAAAACTCACCTGACATGGCTAAAGCACCTCTGCTGTTGGACTTCTCACACCAGGGAACAACCTGTTCAAGAGACATATAGGTTGAGGCAGCATATTCACTGTTATGGGCAAGCTGGTACAGCGGGTTTTAACATGCAGAGCTGTTCCCCCATTCAGTAGCTAGTATGGTTTCAAGTTGCCAATTACATACTTCATGGGCAGTTCTAATGTTCCCTGCATTCTATAGTGCATCCTGAGTGGTGGGTCTTATCAGTTGTTGTGTACTGATTTACAGTCATATGGCCCAACTGCAGGGACACAGTTCTGAAACTCCTTTTTGGTTATCAAGGCTTTGTTCTACCCCACAGTTACCTCCCTAAAACTCCCTTCTACAGAGCATGGTACTGTTTGTAAGAGGGTATAAAACCCCTCCCAATCCTTTTATGCTTTTTTCTTCTCTTCAGAATCCATGTCTCCTGTCTTTTGAAATTCCACAACAATACCCATTAAAATTAAATCTAAGCCTTCACTCCTACCCCTAAAGCACAAGTAAGCCCAATACCTTGTCCATTGGTCACCCCAAACGACCAACCTGTAAAAGAAAAAAACTCCTCAAGTAAATAAAGCACACTCTTCTGTACATATCTGTTTGAGGATGCAGGTATGAATTGAATATATAAGTATAGTGCATGTCTGTACTGGAATATATGTGTAGATGTGTACTTTCCAGATGAGGGATTCACAGGAGCTATAACCATGCACAGCTTCATTCACCACCTTTGTCTAGTTTACAGAAACCACCATCCCTTTCCCTTAAAAAGCCAAAAAGGTGGGAAAACCCACAGTGATGAGACAATCATGGTCCCACACTGATTACATCATATCCTTTTTTGTATCTGAACATCCCCCATTCAATGTAAATAAACACAAGCTGATCAAGAGACAGCATAGCAGTCAAATACTTCATATAAGATGAAATAAGATAAAGAAATGCAACAGACTAAACATATACAACCCTGCAAATGCTATTTATTGCAAATGGTTGCAAAAAATAACTAAAATGTTTTTAGTACAATTACGTGACTTTGCCACCCAGGGCAGGTAGGCGGCTGAGTGGTAAAGGACTGCCATGCCAGGTATGGGGGGGGGGGGGGCAAACTTTATATGTCATGCCACTGGAAACATGCAAGTAGAAAAACAACAATGGAAGTAAATGGTTTTGCAAATCCATCAACAAGCACTCAGTATTTGTCAAAAGTAAATATGCATTTTTCGTGATTTTTTTCAGTTTCACAAATTTTTCAGTAAAGTGAAACAGGACAGATTCACTCATCACTAGCGACCACAACTGCAGTTGTAGATATAGAATAGACTTTAAGGGCACCTATCACCCCTATGTTTCCTTCACCAGAGGTGCAGCCTAATGTTTCCTCCAACCGGAGTGTGGGCTCTAAGTTTTTTGTAAGAAAAATCAATACTTATCTAATTTTTATTTCACTATACAGACTTGCCTTAAATGAAGAGTCTTAATAAATCAGAATAATAAAAAGTAGTGAAGAAAATAGTCTATCACAGGACCAGTTGAAACGAATATTGACAGAGAAGAGGTTGCATCACTTCTGTTCCAATGTGCATGGTTTTAATAAAATGATTACCCTCAGGCCACCACCATTTCCATTCTGGTGCTATTTTCAAGGCACTTTTAAATCAATGTGTGAATTTGCATGTGATGCATCAGAGCAGACTCAGCTGGCCAGTCCCAAGTTTTTAAGAGCATGTATCCATTGAATCCATTTTAGCACTTTATGAACGAACACTGATCTAAAGAAAGCAAAATCCCTTTTTAAATTTGCCTCAACTAAACAAGGTTTATTTAAAAACTGATAAAATGGACGAAGCCTGAAAGCAGAACTTTGCTGGGGCCTGAATTACTGTATGTGGTGACAAAACCCAATATAATTGCAGAATAGTTCTGCTTTCAGTCTTCCTTCATTTTTTCTTCTAAGTTTTGTTATATGACAGAAGTACATGATGGAGCCAGCCTATTAACTGTTAGGTTTCATTTAGACAGTGTTCCAATTCAGCTACTTGCTATTTGTAAAGCAGAAATATCCAACCAGGTTGAACTCTATAGATTTGTGTTTTTTTTCAACCAGGTTTGAGCACTAACATTGTGTATAACAGAAAAAGCAAGGAGGGCTTATAAGAAGAGATTTTTGAGGGGGGACCCTGTTTTTTTTTTCCCCCAGAATCTATTTTTATTGCAGACAAACTGGCAGATCTAGACACAATTGTGCTGCGTCTTATGCAGTTGCATCAGATTTGCCAACAGATGCCAAATGTATAGGAGTCTACTTGGTATCATTTCCGGTGTTTGCCGTGTGAGTAACGTGTCCCCCTATTCTTTTGGCACAAGTGTGCAGAGTGCAGTGGACCATTATAAAAGTGCAAGGAGTGTATTTAGTGATGTAGGTACCTTTAATGAAATGTTGTTTTACATGCAATTGAGTGCAGGGAAAGTGCAAGCTGTCCACCGCACTTCTGGATGTAAATGAGCCCTAAATGTCTTAGCTGTGGTTTTAAAATAACCTCTCACTCAATCCAGGGTTAATACTGGTAATATCAATTCCAAGCCTAGAAATCACTAATTCCTTGAGAAAAAGGATGTTGATCATGCCAGTTAGCTGCACGCCTGTCTAACCAAAAGATTGGTTTAATAAGTGACCAATTAAATGTGTAATGCCAATTGCTTGCTATTGTTTAGTAGACTTTGCGCTATTTATTCAATATTACCCCAGTTGTTGATGTCTAAGATGTAGTGAAATAGAAGTAATGCATCTCATTGCCCAGGGAATTCCTAAGGATTAACTGATGCATTATACTTCATAAAAAAAAGTGATATCCATAATAAGAAATTTAAATTAATAAAAATATATTTAATTGACAAAAACAAACATTTGACAATCCTCATACAAATATAAAAGTCCATATTCTCATTTATTTAAGACGTTTTCAGTGCTGGCAAGACAAGCTGCGTTGGTTGCAGAGTTGGTCAGTCATCACCATAAGGAAACTGCCAAATTGAATGTCTATCTACACAGATTATACTGTACCTGCCACAAGTGCCAGTTTCCTTGGGATCCTGTTAAAGTTGTAGTATACAGTGACTAGAACAGACTAGACTTCTAATCTTTACAGGTTCTTCTGGTTTGAGAAGAAAAGGTGTACATGAATAAGTGATTTCTCAGCCTGGGATTATTTTGTTTACTCACCTATCTATCACAAGCTTTAGCAGTCCAAGGTTTCCTGCCTATGCTTTTAATATTCCCAACAATGTCTCAACCTGTAAAACAAAAAAAACCTCATGCTGAAATATGCCAGTGTTTTTCCTGTATATTTACCACAAGACACATGTTCCCAAATAAACTGCTAGTGGCTATTCATTTACATAACAGGAGAAAACCTGTAAAACAAATACCCTGGCTAATTAATATGTATTATCGATGCATATCCTTCTCACTAATCACAGACTTCAGCAGTAGAAGGTTTCCAGATGCTGCTGCTAGCCTTCCCCTCACAATGTCCTAACCTGTTAAAGACAGACGACTTCTATAATAATCAACAATACCAAACAGAATTTGTTCATCCATACCTACCACAATAAACTGCCAATGGTTAGACGTTTCCAAAATCAGGAAAATTTGTAAAAACAAACAAATGCCCTTGCTCAAGAATTGGTAGTATCCATGCACATGTATTCAGCTACTCAACTATTGATTACAATCTTCAGCGGTCCAAGGTAACTGTTTCTATCCTTTGTTTTATAGGTTGGGATCCTGCGTGGCAAAGATGCCCATACTGAACAATGCCAAACAATTTGTTTATCCATACCTACCACAAGAAACAGGTTCCATAATAAACCGCCAGCGGCTAGTTGTTCTCCAAAGTAGGAAAACCTGTAAGAAAGAAAGAAATGCCCAGGCTCAATAAACTATTATCTGTACACATCCATTCTTCTACTCACTTATCCATTACAAGCTTCAGCAGTCCAAGGTAACCAGACTCTGCTTCTAGCCTTTGCTTTACAGGTTGGGATCCTGTGTGGCAAAGATGCTCATGTTGAAGAATATCAATGCCAAATGTCATTTTGCACCCATACCTACCATAAACAGGAACCCAAATAAACTGCCAGGCTTACGTAAAAGCCGAATGATTCCCAAAACAAGAGACCCTGTAAAATAAAAGATGTAAAGGTTGAAGAACCAGTATAACCCATACATGCCTATTCTTTTACTCACCAATTAGTCACAATATTCATCAGTATTAAGTTTCCTGATGTGACTTCTTTCCCTTCTCAACCTGTAAAACAAATACCCATGCTGAGAATGTCAATGCCAAAATTAATTAGTTCATCCATACCTACCACAGATAACAGGGACCCAAATAAATATTCAGGCATAAGTATTGTAGAAGCTGGATTGTTCCCAAAACAAGAGAACCTGCAAAATAAAAAGATTTTTAAGCTGAAGAATCAGTATTATCAGTGCACATCTATCCTTCTACTCACCAGGGAAGCTGACTCTGCTTTAAGCCATTTCCACACAGTATCCCAACCTGCAAAACCAAAATGCCCATACTGAAGATTAATGCCAAAAGGAAATTGTTCATCCATACTTACCACAAGAACAGGATTGCAAATCAAGTATCAGGATGAAGTACTGTAGTGGCGATACATTTCACATCAGGGAATCCTGTAAAATCAAATAGATGTGCATGGATAAAACCGAATTAAGCTGGGCATCTATTATTCTACTCACCAATCACAAGCTTTAGCAGTACAAGGTTTCCTGGCTTTGTTGCTAGCATTACCCACACAATGTCCCAACCTATAAAACAAAATATTCCCAGGGTGAAGAAGGACATGAAACTGAATATTTCCATTCATAACAACCATAAGAAACAAGATGCTAAATAAACTTCCAGGCTAAAGTAATATAGTGGGCTAGACATTTACCAAAACTGGGAAGCCTGTAAAACAATAAGATGCCCAGGCTGAAGCATCAGTATTATCCATGCACACCCATTTTTCTAGTCACTTATCACTCACAAGCTTTAGCAGTCCATGGGCCAAGACTGATAGTACCCTTTAGCCTGGGCATCTTTTTTTTTTCTGCCTATGCTTTCAGGTAAGTAGATTTGCTGAAATATGTGGGAAAACAAATCCATGACAAGCTGCAAAACAAAAAGCTGTGGAAGCAGGAGTTATTTGTTTGCATAGCTATGACTAAAGCACCAGGATTCACATTCACCTACAAAGGGTCAATTTGCAAAAGGATTTGGCCTTAACAGGGTCTGCAAAAGAAAAGATACCCAATATTAAAAACACCAAGTCTATAAAACACCCTCAAGATGTACACTTTCATAGATCCCCCAAAAATGTATCCCTCCACACATAACTCACCTGCTTAGGCTAAAGCACCTGTGTTTGTTGTCCAACAAAGGCACAAACTGTAGACTAAAGGACATGCAGGCTAAATTAGCATACACTAACATTATTAAAATTCAACTGAGTGCTCCATTTGCACCCCTAACGATAAACACAGAACCACCACTCACCTGTCAGAGCAAGCTCATGTATTACAGTGCTTACATCTGTTCTATTACAGTACAATTTACCCTGTACATTAGTTACCAGTCTTTTTGATCTCCAGCTGTATTCCTTCTATACTTTGTGATGGAAATGCTTACCAATGATGCTGGGAGTTTAGCCCAGTTTCCTTGGTGAGGTAAAAGAAAAGGCTAGGGGAAAAAAAAGAAAAAAAAAAATTAAATCTGCATTTCTATCCTAAAGCATGCATGCATGAAGAGCTATATGCTTCTGATATCAATGAAACTTTAACATGGACTGTTCAGACCAAAGAGGTCTATAATCAAGTATTTTTAAATACAATATTTTTTTGCTCTCCACTGTGCAGTGGTTGGGGGGTATATTGCAATTTGTACAAACATATTGCCTCAGCACTGGTCTGTGTATTTTAAGACCAGTTATTACATACTTTGTCCATACATTACAATCCCACCCTTTGTATAGTACTTTCCCATATATCAGATTAAAGTAACAATCATAACATTGCCATACTGTATAGTGCAATCCCAAGTGTTATAACAATTACAAACATATAATATATCATCACACTATATGTAACAGTGCCAGACTGAGCATTACTTAACTTACCTGTAGATACTTTGGCTTCACAGGACAGCACTCCTCCACAGCCTTTGTCAAAGTTACAAACACAAACATTCCTTTTCCTTATAAAGCCAAAATGGAGGGAAAACCCACACTGATCACATAATCACTGTCCCACACTGATGACATCATATTCACCCCTGTTTGAACATAAACAAATGCAAACTGATTAACCCTTTTACTCACAGCTGATTTGGTGCTTCTTGTACTTTTATTGCCAGACAGTTTTACAACTGTTTTTATTCACTTTTAGGGGCATTTCCTTTGAGGTACTTTTAGTTTAACTAAAATAAATAAATAAATACATGTGTGATTTAAAAAAAAAAACCTCATAGCTTTCAATATTCTATCTCCTACAGGTCAGTAGGTAACCAGATAAAACATCCAAATATGTATGTCAGGGGCCCATTTTGCATAGGTAACCTAAGTATGTAGCATGTAGGGTCAAAGGGGTGTATTTAGGTCCAGTGCTGCAGACTACCCCTGGGGCATTTTTTGGCTGGGGGCTGGATACATGCACCTGTGGACTGCCCCCCTAAGGCTGCCGTCCTAGGCACCGGCCCTCAGGTGCCCCCCCAAAAAATTTGTTCTTTCATTTCTGAAATTTCACCTGCTAAACCAACACATTTACTGCATTTTACAGTATGTGGGGTACAGCCACATTGCCTATTGGTTAAAAGCCATTGGTTAGTTTCATATTGATCATAAAAATCCCTATGGCTTGCTTTTATTTGTTGTGTGAAGATGTTGGCCACTAGGTGGGCAAATTTTTTTTGTTTTTAGCTGATTTACATTATTGAAAATCAAATTTTAGTTTGGCCCAGGGGGTAAGTAAGTGCTAACCCATTTCCCGTCACTTCCTATGGGCTACAAACTCAAACTCACTGACTGATTCCCCCCTCCCCCACACCTGGGTGTCAGTTTCACTTGGAGTTTTCATTCCATTTTAGCTTGAATAAATTACATAATGCACAGATTTTCACGTTCTTTTGCATTCAGTTTTGGAAGGAGTGAAATCTAAAAGGAGAATAGACTTGAAAATATAACAAGGAAAGTTATAAGAAATGGTGTCAGGGTCCTGTAGGTGAAACAAGGAGCCCTGAAAGAACTGGCTGTTGCTCTGCACCAAATGCCTGTCAAAGCCCATGTCAAAAATCCCCTCTGCTTCTACTTCTGCTGCAGGCAGTTAAAGCATTTGTGCAGGCAGTATTTGCCAACAGCAACCAAAGCCAAGTCACTAGTGATGAGGGAATCTGTACCATTACAAGAATGGTGCACATCATTTATTTGTCACACAGCAAATTTTTCTGCTGCAAATTGTTGGGCCTGTTTTGTGAAATAATCCACCAATGGCGAAACATGGAAATTCACTGCAAATGCATGTCTGGCGAAAAAATTCGCTCATCACTCACCACTGGGGCAGAGCAGATTACAAAGAAGCACTGGGTTCAATGTCTAATGTCGGCAGCTCATGGCATAGAGACTTAGGGCTCATAATCAAAAAGCCTTTTTTCCTGTGCTACCCTGCAATGTCGTTCTCTTGTTCTTCCAATGACCTAATGTAAATTATACCACACTGTTGGAGAGAGAAAAACCCACATGCTCAGGCAACAGGCTGGGGTGGTTTCGGTATAGATGCCTTAGGTGGGGATGAACATGTAGCCTGTAAATGTGAGCTACACCTGAAACAACTTGTTGCTTTTTTGTTGCAATTCCTGGGCCAGCATCCATTCGAGTGCTCGAGATGAAGGCCATTTGTGAAAGGTGTTTAGCTAGTTATGGTGGGTAGGATAAAGAAGCGGAGCCTGGTAGAACTGGTCATCCTTGCAGTAACAGCCTGCTGCTTTCCAAGTAATTATACAGAAGTCTAGCTGCCTACTCTAAGGTCCTGGGTATCTACTCCAAAACCCACTCAAGAAGTTCAGGGGAACGTTGCTCCAGAAACAATCCCTTACAGTTTGCCAGAATGTGGAATTTAAATATTTTATTTTTATGGAATCCAGTGACATCACAACAACATTATCCCATAAAAGTCTATTCAAAGCCCAATTAAAAATTTGGATTTATGATTCCTATTGTCTATATAGGATAAGTCCCCTTCTTAAGCTCTTTTAAAGAAATCAGAACATTTTCTTCACTACTTTTAGGGGCACATTTACTAATCCACGAACGTCCGAAAAGCGTCCGAATGCGTTTTTTTCGTAATGATCGGTATTTTGCAATTTTTTCGTAGCCGTTATGACTTGCGCAAATTGTCGCGACTTTTTCATAGCCGTTGCGCCGAGTACGAAAGTTTTGGATTCATTCAAGCTTCAGTATCGTGACTTTCCTTGGGCCAGGTTGGAGCTGCAGAGTGCCATTGAGCCCTATGGGAGACTTTCCTTAGGCCAGGTTGGAGCTGCAGAGTGCCATTGAGCCCTATGGGAGACTTTCCTTGGGCCAGGTTGGAGCTGCAGAGTGCCATTGAGCCCTATGGGAGACTTTCCTTGGGCCAGGTTGGAGCTGCAGAGTGCCATTGAGCCCTATGGGAGATTTTCCTTGGGCCAGGTTGGAGCTTCAGAGTGCCATTGAGCCCTATGGGAGACTTTCCTTGGGCCAGGTTGGAGCTGCAGAGTGCCATTGAGCCCTATGGGAGACTTTCCTTGGGCCAGGTTGGAGCTGCAGAGTGCCATTGAGCCCTATGGGAGACTTTCCTTGGGCCAGGTTGGAGCTGCAGAGTGCCATTGAGTCCTATGGGAGGCTTCCAAAGTCATGCAAAGTCTGAAAGGTTTGCCCGCTGTTTACGAGCGCTCAATACGAAAAAGTCGTAACAATATACGAGCAAATCGTAACGGCTACGAAAAAGTTGTGACAATTTACGAAAAAGTCGTAACGGCGACGAAAAAATCACAAAAAATACGAAAAAGTCGCAAAATGTTCGTTTCCAATCCGAATTTTTCCCATTCAGATTCGGATTCGTGGATTAGTAAATGTGCCCCTTAAAGTTCTATTAGAGGCACAAGTTGGAACATTTTTTTTTTACTGGTAGGATGTCATTACTTTTGTCTTTACAATGAGCATTGTGTTAATAACAGCAGTGGTGTCAGAAAGTTTACCTACTATCAGAATGCTGGAACTATTACCACATCCATGCTGTCAATATTTCCAGGGTTTCTTTGCATCACTACATGTACTTGCATGTAATACATCAGAATGGGGCACACTTTTTGTGTCAATTGTTAAGAGCAGGTAGAAATGCAGTAACAGAAAATGCACCTATTTTAGCACTTAGTAAGCCATCCATGGCACTACAGTGAAGTAATTGCAAATAACGCTACTTACCATCATCCCAAATGTTGCATTAAGCAACATGAGGCCCTACTACAGGGGAATTGTGAACTTTCAAAAAACTGTTTAGTCCCCACACAGAAGTTGATATTTTTGGGGCTGGTGATAGACACTGCAAACTTCAACACCTTCTTAACAGAAGGGAAGGCTTGTCGACAACTGTTGGACAAGTTGGTAGTGACCAGTGAAGCTGTCAACTGGGCCATGACTTTGTAGCCAATTTAATCAGATGAAATTTGTAAGGCCCCAGTTTGGACATCTATGAAAGTATAAAGTTCTATAAATTAGATGCAAACTGGAATATTGCAGAGGGTGATGGCCAGTGTTCCCTCACAGCTGTGCTCTACTGTTTGGAGGTATTAACCCACTGGGCCCACTACCATTCGTCCATATATATATATATTTATTGTAATAAAATGGCTGGGTTAGTTGTAGATGGACGATATGTTTCTCCCAGGGTTTTGCATAGTTGGTACCCTGGAACATGGAATAATTAATCACAAACCCAGCCCTTTAATACAGACCTTAGCAGCAAGGTGATTGGTGCAGCTGAGAGCCTTTTAAAAAAGACTCCAGTGGGGGGAGGGAGAGTCTCTTCCCCACTACACAGGTAGCAGGAGCTGCGCTGCATGGGAAAGGTACTTATGATTTCTGATTTTGTTTGCTTCTACTAAGTTGGAGTTGGAAAAGCCACCCAACTGTAGTTAGGCTGCCAATTGTGTTTAGCCAGCGCTCTGGTGCAAGGGTTTATTTTCCTGTTTCTTATTTTGTGTTCGTTACTGAAGTTTTGTAACAAAATAAACTGCTGGCACTTGCCTTTAAGAGAGCAACCTCTGTGACTGCTATGTTTACCCTAAAAGACTGTGGGAAGCGGCCCTAAGACACTGAACCAGATCCCCCTGTAGGTTCAAGTGTCACAATATATATATATATATATATATATATATATATATATATATATACCAAATAAACAGCCAGCACCAAGGGTCATAGAACAGCCAGCACCAGTAGATCATAGATATCCTTGTTGCAAAGACTGTCTATGTCCCCTCTTTTTTGAAGGGTAGCTTCATACATTGATGTAGGAAAGACAGAAAGACATTGGCAGCACTTAGTCTAACCCACACTGTAGCACTTACCAACTTCCAAAAGTACCCTTCTACCAGCGCTAGGTCTAACCCACATTCTGTAGAAAGCAACTCTGCTGATCCAAGTGGAGCCAATAAAAGGGCAACCATTTGGAGGTTTTAACCTTGAAAAGCAAGTAAGTTGCAGGTAAAAATCAGTCCCTTTGTTAAATGTATATTGAAGCAGTAGAATTCTTAATGAATCAGATAAAAGTTAGTATAGGACTTCGCAGACCAGGGATGACTTTGGCGTAGTTAGCCAGCTTGAAGTATATTGCAAAATATGGACAAACAATCCCTGTTTCGCTTAAAGGGGAAGGCACTGCTTGGTAGCTCAATGCACAGAATGTCTTAACCCTTTCCCTGCCAAGACCGTAGGTACTACGTCGTTTTAAAAAAAGCAGTTGCCTGCTAACGACGTAGTACCTACGTTCTTTCTCCCTTAGCGCTTCTCTCTGCATCGGCGGCAAAAGCCGCCGGTGCAGAGAGACAGATGCGCCCCCAACCCCTTCGGCAACGAGCCGAGGGGGTTGGGGGGGATGGTCCTGTGATGCGATTATCGCAGGACCATCCTACAAGCAGCAGATGCGATCGCATCGCATCTGCTGCTTGTACAGCTTCCTGCTTCCCCCCCCCAGAGCCGCCTCCCACCTACTTCCTCGGCGACTGCAGGAAGGAGAAGCAGGGAACCGATCTGACCTTCAGACAGGTAAGTGTGACTTTATTTTTAGTTATACACACTTTTACACACTTTTACACACTTTTACACACTTTTACACACTTTTACACACTTTTACACACTTTTACACACTTTTACACACATTTATATACATTTATACACACATACAACACAATTTAGCACAGTTTTTTTTTTTTCCCACTTTGCACACTCATATACACTCATATACACTTATATACACTCATATACACTCATATACACAACTTTTACATGTGCACATGTATACACAAGCTCACAAAAACTTTTTAAATTTTTTTAAATTTTTTTTTCATTTTACTTCTTTTTTTTTTTTTTATTTCACCCCAAAACTGTTTATTTTGACAGTGTGACTATTGGATCAGATATTCTGACCACTAATTATGCTGTCGTGTGACTTATTTTGTTGTTTCCTTGATTTGCACATTTTTATCCCTATATTAGTATTCCTGATCTGTTTTAGCGTAGCTTTGCCATGTGCAACTTTGGTGTACAAAAATAACTTTACCTATTTTGAATTCATTAGAATGTGTACTTTCCAAAAATATATGGTTTTCTGGGGGTCCCTGTGTACTTTGGGGGTCTTACTGCATATAATAGGCCGTCAGGGGGCTCTGTGTGCAAAAGCTGAGCTGGCAGGCGAGAAATCCTTATGCGCTATTTTCATTTTGGGGTCAGTACATACCGCAGACTTTGGTATATCTATGCATATTGGGCATCAAACTGTTCAGTAGACCTCTGGTGTTCTTATTTGGGGTGACTTGCCTTTGTACGCAAGAAATTGTGTGAGATAAATGCGGCAAACTGCAACATTTTTATGCGATTTTCTCAAATGTCATAAAAACCACTAACTTTAGGAAAGCTTTGCAGATGGGTACTTTGGTGTAGAAAGGACTCTTTACCCTTGTTGGATTTGTCAGAATGTGTACTTTCTAAAAATATATGGTTTTCTGGGGGTCCCTGTGTAGTTTGGGGGTCTTACTGCATATAATAGGCTGTCAGGGGGCTCTGTGTGCAAAAGCTGAGCTGGCAGGCGAGAAATCCTTATGCGCTATTTTCATTTTGGGGTCAGTACATACCGCAGACTTTGGTATATCTATGCATATTGGGCATCAAACTGTTCAGTAGGCCTCTGGTGTTCCTATTTGGGGTGATTTGCCATTGTATGCAAGAAATTGTGTGAGATAAATGCGTCAAACTGCAACATTTTTATGTGATTTTCTGAAATGTCATAAAAACCGCTAGCTTTAGGAAAGCTTTGCAGATTGGTACTTTGGTGTAGAAAGGACTCTTTACCCTTGTTGGATTTGTCAGAATGTGTAGTTTCCAAAAATATAGGGATTTTAGGGGTCACCCTACATTTCTGCAGCTTCTACCCCTCATAAAACTGCCATGTGTTTATGAATTAGGTAAAGATAAGCCATGAAATTAGTGTGCACAAGGTATATTTGGGGGTCTCTAAGTGCCATGTGCTTTGATAAACCTATGTACAGTGGGCATCAAACTGTTCAGTAGACCTCTGGGGTTCATATTTAGGGTGTTTTATCTTGGTACCTAATGACCTGTAAAAAATAAGATGCTGTATAGTGGAAGTTTTGAGGTGATTTTTGGAAATGCCATAAAAATCATCAAACTAAGGATAGCTTTATGGCTTGGTACTTTGGAGTAGAAAGACATGGGTACCCATTTTAGATTCGGGGGAATGTGTACTTTCCAAAAATATATGACTTTCTGGGGTGAATGTACTTTTTACCAGCTTTATCCCACATGTAATGATGTAAATGTTGATTTTGCAGAAGCTGAAATGACAGAAATGACAGTACATATGGGTATATGTTCACATTCGGGCCCCTACATGCCACATACTTAGGTAAACCTATACATATTGGGCATCAAACTGGTTCAGTAGACCGCTGGGGTTCATATTTAGGGTGTTTTGTCTTGGTACCTAATGACCTGTAGAAAATAAGATGCTGCGTAGTGGAAGTTTTGAGGTGATTTTTGGAAATGCCATAAAAATCATCAAACTTAGGAAAGCTTTATGGCTTGGTACTGTGGAGTAGAAAGACATGGGTACCCATTTTAGATTCGGGGGAATGTGTACTTTCCAAAAATATATGACTTTCTGGGGTGAATGTACTTTTTACTAGCTTTATCCCACATGTAATGATGTAAATGTTGATTTTGCAGAAGCCGAAATGACAGAAATGACAGTGCATATGGGTGTATGTTCACATTGGGGCCCCTACATGCCACATACTTAGCTAAACCTATACATATTGGGCATCAAACTGTTCAGTGGACCCCTGGCATTCATATTTAGGGTGTTTTATTTGGTTACTTTATGACCTTTAGGAGTTAAGATACTATAGACTGGAAGCTTTGAAGCGATTTTAAAAAAATTTCACAAATTTTGATAAAAACCAATAACTTTAGCAAAGCATTGCGACTTGATAGTTTGGAGTAGACAGACAGTTGTGCCTATTCTGGATTCCCCAGAATCTCTTCTTTCTAAAAATGTAACATTTTCTGGGATAAACTTTCTGTTAGCGGAATTTTTGGCCTTAAAATCTAAAGTATGCAGCTTTCTGGAGCAGTGCTTTGGAAATTTGGTAGTGTACTGCTGAGAGTTTTTGACCTATACATGTGAGAAATCTCCATAAAACTATATATATTTGGTATTGGCACGTTCAGGAGACATGGGACTTTCCAAATCAGGTGTATTTTCATGCATAAAATAATTTTTTTTTCTGGTATGTGTGTTTATATTATGGAAAATATATTTTTTTTTCATTTTTTAGACATTTAGAAGCCTATATCTTGTTACAAAATTGGAATTACACAAAAATTCTACCATATTTTAAAAGCTTAGGTTGTCCTGAAAAAAACAATATATTGTTTTCCTGGGTAAACTAAAAGTCCCCCCAAGGAAAGGCCCCTAAAGTGAAACAGTGCAAAATGTTCAAAAACTGTCTGGCAGTAGAAGTTCCGCTTTGTTCAAAACGGCTGGCAGTGAAAGGGTTAATGTCCAATATATATTTATAATGTGTGAGTGCAGAGGATCTCTTGTTGCTGTCTGTATGAATTTTGTGGTCTCAGCCTCATTGCACCCCCACCTAATGATTTAAAATTTAGTGGTTGAGCACAACCCCCCCCCCCCTCCTTTTTCACATTCTGGCAATGACCAGCTGCTAGAAACAATAAAAAGCCATTATTCATACACCAACAGGAAAATTGCGGTGGCAATCATTTTCCTTTTTTTAGATTTGCTATTGGATTTTTCCAACTATGGGGTATATTTATTAAATTGTGAATTTTCTCCTTCACTAACTCCATGGTTCACCTCAATTTGCCAGGTATATTTTCACAGCACATCTGATGTTTACTAAAAAGTATACACATACAGAGAAATGTGATGAATTTTCTCTTGGCATTTATCAGTGTATTTTCCCATACAATTGAAGTGGGCCACATTCTCTATTCTAGCGAATTTACACCATACAGAAATGACATGTGTGGGATATTAACATGGAGGAGGTGGTGCAGATAACTAGATGCAAAAGTGGCTGCTCTATTTTTATAATGGCAGCTCACCAACCTGAACCTTGAGAATTTTTTCTTGCCAAAATTTCATTCTTGTACTGTTGGCAAGCTGGCAAATATTCACTAGAGAAATTTAATTTGCAAACAGAGTAAGGTTGGACATGAATGTTCACCAATATAAAGGGAATGAGAAGAGAAGTGTGAAATTAATTCTCCAAAACTCAAACTTTTTCATTTTTAACAAAAATAGTGATTCAATTTCTTCTCCACCTCATACAAAATCCCATTGTTTCCTGTCAGAAGATTAAGAACTGCTTTGTGGCAATCATTTCGGCAAAGTCGCTGACATGTTATTAAACTGACGAGATTGCATTTTGCTATATTAATAACATCTATTGCAACATCAACATATTGCTAGTTCAACTTCTGTCTGACTTTAATGGAAACTTGTAATACATGAGCATTTAAGCTCTTTACAAACTGGTTCCTCAACTGTGAGTGACACTAGTACTTGCTGTACAATGCTGTACTTGCTAGTACAATGCTGAAACCCTGATTGTCTTGCCACAGACAGAGCATTTTGAAACATTGTAGAAAGCTTGGAGCCCCGATACATGGGAAAAAAATTCAGTGATGGCCCTCTTGCATTTGTTGATCTACAATTGCCAGCAGATGATAAACTTGCAAAAGAGGCTTTGAGGTTTATTTTTAAAAATATTGACACCAACAAAAAGTAAATTTAAATATCAGTTTATTTTGTAAACATCAATTTCACATATATAAGCTCTGTTCCTTCTTGACAAAATATAGGTAAGCTTTTAGATATATATTTATCTTATACATATGCAGTTTACATTTGGCAACCAAGAGGTTCTTCCCATTAAGCTAAAGCCACATTGGCTGTTTTCTCCAGTGACATGGTTCAGCCGGCAGGGAAGAGACCAAAACCAGTCCTGCTACCTCCCACTGAATGTAATGCTAAACCCATGAAAGGTGCTAAGGCTCAGCACCAGTACTGGCAATTCTTGCACTGATAATGCACATTAGTGAGCTATTGGCGAAATTGTTGTGTTTGTCTTTAGCTTTTAATAACTTTCTCTCTGTTGCACTGTGGGCACTGGGTGGATTGTGCTTTCAGGACAATGACCATCTTACAGAGGTACCTATACACCTCTGTCTCCGTTAGGCTTAAAAGTACACACTTTGTCCTTGGAGTCTTATAAAATCATATAGCAATGCTTCCTGTAAGTTTCTTGGGGTTTTCTTCCCATTTGAATAATTTCCGGGTCCAGCGTAAGATGTTGATCAAATGTACCTTTTAGAATTTTTTTGTAATAATGTTCATAACTGTTAATTTACTGCCAGATTCCATTTAGTCTTCACTATTCATTAAAGTACAATCACTGATAAATTGCTATTTAACTGCACAGTAACCAACAACAAACAGTGCACTCTGGATGGAAACAACAATACACAACAGCTCCACATATTAATAAGTAGGCAGCCTCTGGGTTTAAAGTACCAGGTACACAACACAGCCAGAACACTGTATCTCTAGAAGGAAAGGAAAGAATAATGTTCTGTTTGCAATTCAAAATGAAAGTGCAAAGATCTCTCTTCTGTCCAAGAGTATAAAAGTGCATTAATGTGCATGATAGTGAAGGACCTGCAATAATGCACACGTACAATTTTTACATAGGATAAGTACACAGAAGGAAACTTATTCTGTTCAAATTGAACTACCCCACATAGAAATGTTAATACAGGACAAATACCAATAGGCAATGGAGGTTCCGCAACAAGCTGAAATTCGTTAGGTGCACATTAACATTAAAGGGATTGTAAACTGAAATAAAAAAATGTGCAGAAATAAAAGCAAATTTGTAAGTAACATTCAATGGACTATTGAAGCAATGAAACATCTGTGATTCTCCTTCTTTAAAGACAGCAGAGCATTATAGGAAGAGCAGAGCATTATAGGGATTGGAGCCTTCGCTGGAGGACAGCTGACAACTGCAATTTCAATAGCACATGAGTAGAGAGTAGCTCACAGCGGCTCCACAGAGTGAAAATGAACATTTCATTGCCCATTATATAGGCATTTTAGGGGGCTTATTGTTCAACTTGAACTTACTTTCACCCCCTTGGAAAATAGGCCCTTATAATTCTATAGAAGTAAATAGATAGCTATGGAAGTTCATTTTGGCGAACTGTGGGGCCTCTTATATTTACCCTATGATAGATATTCCCCAAGGTGTATACAATACACTTTCTATGGGGAAAGTGTGAATAATTAGAAAAGAAGTAGTAGTATTAACTCTAAGAGATTTGGTGGGATTGTGTGCAGTCATTTTAACACTTAAGTGAAGAGGCAAATGACTTACATGAAATAACATTTCACCTTATGGCTACAATGAGCACAGGCATGACAGTTCATTTTAGTACACAAGACAAAAGCACACAGTGTAATGTTATGGCTACACACAAGGCATTAGCAAGAGGTACACAGCAACGCACAATGCTATTAAGGCCTTAGGCACTGTTAAGCAGAAAACAGGAATGTCAGATGCATGAACGGAATACCTGCTATTTTGCAACATTGGTTTCTAAATTCACAGTAGACCCAGAAACATCATTAAGGAGAAGCAACAGCTCAGGATGATGCTGAGTAATGTTTCAGGTCTAAAATAAAAAACAGACTATGAACACCTTTCTGTTCATTGTACTGCACATCCATGTAGCAATGGAGTGAACACATTACATTCATGTGGTTTATGGAAACCACCCTTCAAGTATCTATATTTTAGAGGAAAGAAGTCTAACAAACATAAATGGGAGACATGAAAACCTGTTTCTACACTCATTGTTCCAAACATCTAGCAGAGGGATGCTGACAATCAGATGTACAGTGTCACTAAAGCCAGACACTTCAAGGCTTTGCACTATAGTACTGTATTTGGCATATTCAAACAATTTGGTTTTTTTCCTTGGGGTTTTCACCTTTCACCTGCTCAGTTACTAGTGACACTGCACTGAAAAACAATTTAGAGCAAACCAAGCACGAACAAAAGTAACAAGCAACAAGTGTCATCATGGTTTCTGCTTGACCAGTAAAGTGTTTGTAGGTAAAAATCCCCTTTAGAAATTGGGTGTTGCCACATACACAGAGAGGTTTAAGTGTGCACCAGGGTTACACATGAGACTCGTCCAGATCAATGTCTGTTTCTCCCAGTTCGATGTGTGAGAAGTTAAAATGTCCTGAAACCAAAGGGTTTTCCATTCCACTATCTTCTGTGATGTGAAGAACTGTATCGCCATATTGGAGAAGGCTGCTGGTCTCCAGCGCATTAAAGTCTTCAGGGTCTGAAAGATGGGAAGATGGGGAACTGTGGAGAAGTTGGGCTGATGCTCCCCTGCTAGACTCTGGGTTCTCTTTCCCTAGGAAGTAGCCCCCTCTCTGGAAGAATAGTGGGAGACCAAATTGAGCAAGATAAAATGAGTATAATTTTAAAAAATTCAAGTTTCATTTACTAGTTCTATAAAACGCTGATTTGACTTTCATGAAATAGTATAGATTTGTTGCTGCATTTACTACACATACAAGTGCAAACATGGTGAAATAAATATATATATATTTAACTTCTGGAAACAGAACAAATGTGAGCAACCATACGGTTTTAGTATATTTTAGTACATTCTCACTATAAACACCAGTGCACCAAGCAATATCCTGGTAATTACCCCTGTGATGTTGCAGCAGATTGCTGTACTCCTTCGCAGTTCTACAGTCACACCTCTGTCTTCCTCCCTTAGTTAACATCCCCCCTCAGGCATCCTCTCTCAGATATCCGCCTTCAGTCATCCTCCCTAATGTATCTTCCCTCAACCTTCAATCATCCTCCCTAATGTATCTTCCCTCAACCTTCAATCATCCTCCCTCATATATCCTGTTAGCATGCAAATTAACAATGGAAATGTAATTAATGCTTTATTTAAAAACCCAAATACTAAGGGGCAGATTTATCAAACTGTAAGTGTAGAATGTAAAAACTCACCTGCTTTCTATTTATTTCTATGTGATTTTTAGAAGTGTATTTATTAATGGGCGATAGTTAAAACTCACCATTTGATGAATACACTTCTTAAAATCCCATAGTAATGAACAGGATGTAGGTGATTTTTAATGTACCATATTAAGGGCTAAACTTACACTTTGATAAATCTGCCCCTAAATGTAATTAGTCCAATGCTCTTATCTGCAAGATAATGGTTTTATTCATGCTTCTTTATATTTAATTGCATATATTCAAAGTTTCAAGATCTGAGCAAAAGTTAAACAGCAAAAAGTTTGAAACACACCTGCATTGAAATCCGTTTTTCAAAAATAAAACCAGATTTTTTAATATTTAATTTTGAAATTTTTCAAGGGCCTAACAATATTCTTCATTTCCCAGGGTGTCACAGCCATGTGACCTGTGCTCTGATAAACTTCAGTCACACTTTACTGCTGAGCTGCAAGTTGGAGTGATATCACCCCCCTCCAGCAATCGATCAGCAGAGAATGGGAAGGGAGCAAGATAGCAGCTCCCAGTAGATATCAGAATATCACTCAGTAGTAAAGGTCCCCATACACGGGCCGACTATAGCTGCCGATATCGGTCCCTTGGACCGATTCGGCAGCTAATCGGCCCGTGTATGGGGAGAGCAGAGCGGCCTGGCCGACCGATATCTGGCCTGAAATTGGCCAGATCTCGATCGGCCAGGTTAGAAAATCCGGTCAGATCGGGGACCGCATCGGCTCGTTGATGCGGCCCCCGATCCAACTGCCCCATTGCCGCCCACATAATTATTTTTTTTTTCACCTAAAAATACACGAGCGGATCTGCTCGTGTATGGCCACCTTAAGAAATCTAAATCTAGTTTGGGACTCCTCCAGTTACATGGGAGTAGGGAAAACAATAGGTTGCCTGAAAGCAGTTCTAATGTGTAGCGTTGGCTCCTTCAGAGAGCTCAGAATCAGGCACAATGCACTGAGATGGCGCCTACACACCAATATAACTAAAAAATTTGTTGGTTCAAGAATAAAATTTATAGTGAATTATTTGTTATGTAACCAGTGTAATTTAGAAATAAAAAGTACACCATAAAAATCATGACAGAATCCCTTTAAAGGGCACGTTCACTTGGTCTGGGTATCTGTGCAGGAGCGAGGCATTATGGGAACTTTCTTTACACAGCTCAGCGTTTTCTCTTCCTGTTTGGCTTCTGATCTTCTGAACAGGTGACTTAAAGGAACAGTAACACCAAAAAATGAAAGAGCTTTAAAGTAATACAAATATAATGCACTGTTGCCCTGCACTGGTAAAACTGGTGTATTTGCTACAGGAACACTACTATAATTTATATAATAAGCTGCTGTGTAGCCATGGGTGCAGCCATTCAAGCTGGAAAAAATGAGAAAAGGCACAGGCACATAGCAGATAACAGATAAGTTCTGTAGAATACAATAGTGTTTTATCTGTTATCTGCTATGTGCCTGTGCCTTTTCTCCTTTGAATGGCTGCCCCCATGGCTACATAGCAGCTTATTTATATAAATTATAGTAGACTTTCTGAAGTAAACACACAACTTTTACCAGTGCAGGGCAGCAGCACATTATATTTTAGTTACTTTTATACACTTTCATTTTTTGGTGTTACTGTTCCTTTAAGGGCACTATTGAGAGAACTGAAGGTATGCCTGCAGCTTGAGATTAACTCTTTACTAGCCTTTCCTTTTCCTTTAAAAGACAACAAACTTGAATAAAATCATTAATTTGCAGATAAGAACATGGGACTTAGCACTGGGGTTGTTTTTAAATAAATGTTTATTTATATTTACATTGTTTAAATCATTTAATTTGCCAAAGTGACAGTTGATAAATAAGCGAAGAGAGAGAATGACTGAGGGAGAAGGGCAGATACAACCTGTGTAATAGCGCATGCATACTTGCATTTATAGTGAGGATGTCCTAAAATGGTTACCGTACAGCCAACACATCAAGCTCATGTTCATAATGAAAAAGAAATACACTGTTCCAGCCATAAAATAAACAAGGCAACTGTTAATAAATAAGGCAACTTTTTCAAAACAGACCCTGAACATCACATCCTAAGAGTGAGGGCACACTTGGTATAGGGTCTGCTTCTCTCTGCCTGCATTTTGTAGGCAGGTGGAGAAAAGCAAATCCACTCCTACTGTATATGTTCTGGGGTGTAGTTGCACTGACAGAAGCAGTGTCAGCCTGAGTACAGCTACACAGGATGGACATGGACCCCAAAATGCATGTTTTTGCAATTTCTGGCCCGATCTCCACTTTGTGTAGCTACATTCAGGCCAACACCATGCCTGTAAGTCAAGCTACACACAAGGGTGTATAGAAGTGATTGCGTTTCTCTTCACCTGTCTACAAAATGCAGAGAGAGATGCAGGTCATACGCCCAGGGTGCCCACCCTAAGGAACATATTCAATAAGACGTTTAGAGTGTAAATGTATGCTGTTGGTTGCTAACTTCTCTCACTCTGATTAGGTTTGCATTATGGATCAGCAACGCAGCTGCCCCACTTTTCCTTTTTTGGTGTGTTTGGTATATGACATAAATAGGCCAATTTACTTAGGAGTAGATGGAACTATGGGCGTTCCCTTTAAGAGCTCCATGCAATAAAGGCTTTTGCCTAGCCCTGTAAGCTATGTTAAATATCTGATGCAGAGTACAGTGCAGTCAGACACAAGGACCCCTATACTGTACTTACAGGGCAGTAAGTGCAGGGCTGGAACTTAAACCAGGAGAAGCAAAGAGGAAGATCCAATGTTTTTGTTACCAGTCAAGTATTGCGCTAGCCCAGAGCCAGCAAAGTTCATAATGAAAAGTATACTCTTTGTGCCAACCATTAGTCAAATACAAGAAAACAGAGAATATAGCTGGCACAGTCAATAACACCAGTGTAACCAAGCCAATATGGACTGCTATAATGAGACTTTACAACCTGGACAGTAAACTGTATTATAATATTTCCATCAAACAAGTGGATCTACCCAAGTTAGACTTAATCGTCCACTAAAGCAGATCTATGGCCAGTGTGGTCACCCAAATTTACCCAGGTCTTTGCAAACATACTAGGAAAGAATAATATCCATGGACTAGTGTTATTGTTGCCCTTTTCATTTTTTTTCATCCAGCCCAATCAGTATACAATGTCCTCTACCACATATGAGTTGGCATTGTTTTGTTTTGCCAACTCGGTCAACACCAGCCAAATCAAAAGGCAATATCAGCTTGTGCATGGATAACCTTAATCTCAGACACAGTAGAAAGATACAGAGAACCTAAATTAGTTGTTAAACAACTATAATCACAACTCATCTACACAGCAAGCACACATCATATAATCACTGGGGAATCTGGTGGTTTCAAATGTGTGTTTTAATGATATACAGGTATAGGACCCATTATCCAGAATGCTCGGGACCAAGGGTATTCCGGATAAGGGGTTTTTCCGTAATTTGGATCTCCATACATTAAATCTATTAAAAAATCAATAAAACATTAATTAAACCCAATAGGATTGTTTTGCATCCAATAAGGATTATTTATATCTTAGTTGGGATCAGTTACAAGGTTCTGTTTTATTACCACAGAGAAAAAGGAAATCAGTTTTAAAATTCTGAATTATTTGGTTAAAATGGAGTCTATGGGAGACGGGCTTTCCGTAATTCGGAGCTTTATGGATAATGGGTTTCCGGATAAGGGATCCCATACCTGTACAAGATGCTCATTCATATTGCATATTCACAGTAGAAGTCTTTTACCAGTAATTAAGAAATTAGCATGGGATCATAACATATGTGTTAGTTAATACAAACTGTACAGATAATATACATGCATAGTACACAAGGTTTACGTGCACATGAGAAGAAACTTCAAATCTAATTGACAGTGGGGGAGTCCTATGAAATGATCGTGCAGTGGAAATTGTCAAAAGCCAAAAAACTACTTAAAACTGATGCTAGATGCCGGCATTGGTTGATCTAGTTTTATCATTTATTTTAGAAGTATTCTTTCATACTAGATGGCTGACTGATTCCTCCCATTGTTGGTAATAGGATAACTGAACTGTTCTTAAGACAACTCTAAAATTTCAGTTAAGAAGATTGTGTAGATTAGAATAATCTTGAGAAAATATCAATGCACCTGTAGCCCACATAAACCATTCATGCCTGGACTAAGATTCCAACTAAACCCTGAAATGTAGCAGCAATGGGGTGTTTAACCAACTAAAGTGCCTGAGGAAATTCCCATGGCTGCTAGCCAAAAATGGATTAAAAAAAAGACCATACATAGGGGCCCATTCATTAAACTACGAATTTACGCTAATTAAAAGCACGATTGGAAAAAATTCGGAGTAACCACGATAAATTCTGATGTGCGAAATTTGCAAGAAATTTTTTTTCTTGGTTGCACAAAAATATTGTGGTTGCGATCCGAAAGTCATGAAATTTCGTAAACGGCGCAAAAACTTTTCTGGCTTTGAAACTTCAATGGATGATTTTGGAAGCTTTCCATAGTGGCACTCTACAGCTCCAACCTGGCCAAAAGATAGTCACGATACCAAGGATTGAATGAATTCCAAAATGGTTGTAGTCTTTACGAAAAATACGACTTTTTCGTGGAAGTTAACGTAAACAACGAAAAAGTTGTACTATTTTAAAGAAATTATTATGGTCATTACAAAAAGTTCTAAAAATTAAAACAAATACGATATTTTCTGAAAAAACTAAATTGTGGTTTCATGAATGGGCCCTATAGTGTTATCTAGAATAGCTATCCAAATTTGATATTAGCCTAAGTAGAGGTATCATTTAACTATGGCTATTACAGATATCACAGTTATGTGAGAAAAAAAATTAACTTAGTCGTCAACTACATAAATTGCCTCTTGTAGTCCTATACAGCCGGATTGTTTTTTTTATGATAAGTGAAGACCTTACATAGTGATACTCTATGGGGGAGATTTACTAATCCACGAATCTGAATCCTGAATGGGAAAAAAATGGATTGGAAACGAACATTTTGCGACTTTTTCGTATTTTTGCGATTTTTTTCCGTCGCCATCACGACATTTTCGCGAATTGCCGCGTCTTTTTCGCTGTCGATGCGTCTTTTTCGAGACTTTTTCGTATTGAGCGCTCGTAAACGGCATGATTTTGCATGATTTTGGAAGCCTCCCATAGGACTCAATGGCACTCTGCAGCTCCAACCTGGCCCAAGGAAAGTCACGATACTGAAGCTTGAATGAATCCGAAACTTTCGTACTCGGCGCGACAGTACGATTATTCTGAGACGGCGAAAAAAAAATGTGCGACAATTCGCGGAAAAGTCGCGCCAATCACAGCGAAAAAAACACATTCGGACGTTTTTCGGATGTTCGTGGATTAGTAAATGTCCCCCTATGTATATTTACTGTGTGTGTTATAAAGTGATGTCACTCAACTTTAGCTGTTAGTAATGTGAGTGTTAAATAAAAGGCAGAGACACATGATTACAGACTCTGAGGTGAGATATAGGGAGCTCTAACCTGCTTCTGGTGTTACCTGGCTGTCACTCTGGCTGTGGAAATCAGCAACGGTGATAGATGGTGAGGAGGTGAGCAATGGGCTTTCCGCAGAAGTCTGTTTGATGGAAGGAGCGGGGCTGCAGCCAGAGCGAGAGGTTAGACTTGGAGCCTCTGCATGAGATGTAGATGGCTGTGGCTGTGTTTCTGTAAATGTTACTGATCGCTTCTGATCCACTGCAGGAAGAACAGAGGTGTTACATTTGCATTGCAAAATAATCACATTGTTATTTGTGGTATTATTTCAGTCAAGCCCATATCTAAGACCACTGTAACTGCATGAGTTCCACCCCCCAACACACATTTTTTTTTAAAACAGTTCAGATAGCAAATGCAGGATTTTATAAATCTGTTGTGTGGGTGCTCTTCTCATAGTTCAATAGAATTGGCCTGTTACTTTGGCATGTATTAAATGTATCCGCAATAGTTCACTGTTTTATTTCATGCTGAACACAACATTTAATCACTTGTGTTTGACAGTGTCCCTTTATGTCACATTAAACTATGGCTCACACGTAAAAGCTACAAAAGAAACACTCTTTTCTATAGCAGTTTCTATAGCAAACACAAACACTAGTCAAAAATAAACAACTCAGAAGCGTTACCTGGACACACACACACATGTTGCAAAACATTAATTCTTCACAACCACCCCTGATATATGCACATATATGCACACAGCAGCAGCACCTTGGATACATACTCATAACAGAACAGTAAAAAAGAACATGAACAGTGGATTTGTTTCATCCCTAATCATTACTGTTTTTGCAAAGTGTGGGCTGATTATTTTTATCAACTTTATCCACAATATTCCACTGGTTTACTCAATGCTAAACATAACAATTAATCGCGGCTGCTTGATAGTGTCCCCTTATGTTATACCATATTATATGTCACCTGAAGCATATCCACTTTTACTTACCCAGTTGCTTTGCTCTCGGTTGTATGCTTCTACGGGTGGTTGAAAGCCTTGCCCCATGACGGCTTCTTGGTTCAGTTTGAGTTTTCTGGCGTGAGAGCAGAGGTCTTCGGAGCTGAACCAGGTGAGAAGGAGAGAAAGTCCCCTGTTACACCGCAATACAGGGGAGATATTATAATTCAGGAAGACTCAGACACAATGTGTGCCAGTGGGCACTGGTGGTTCTATGAACCTCATGGTCAGTGCTCTGCCCCCTGCATATCTGTGTTCTTTCCGTGGTCCCCTAGTTATTTTATTCTAACAAATAGTAACTTGAATTGAAACTGGATGTGTGAATATATTAAAAGGTACATTATGCATACCTTCTTTTACTTGGTGAATGCAGAATCGTAGGCAATATAGCATTCAAATCACCCCCAAATGCTCAAGGTGCTGTTGCTATTTGGTAAATTCATTACAAAGAATGTAGATCTATAGACAGCCATTCAGTGGAAGCATTATCCTTGAGTCCAGTGAGAAAACAACAAATATCTAAGGAGCTTCAAAATGGCACTGCCAATCCGTCCCCAGACAATGGCACAAAATGACTTTCACTCTGAATACAAAACACCACAACTACACACTACAGTGAAACCTGACAACAAAAACAGACTAGGGTTCCACACAGTACAAATAATATTAAATCCTTGTATGGCACCTGAGCCACACCAGACACTTTAGAACTTGTTCCGTGCATGTAAGATGGTTACAGTGAAACGCAAGCAATTTTCACTTGTAAGAATAGCCTATACAAGTAAGTCATATTTGGGAGTATTGCTTGAGAAATTACCTTTTTATCCCTTCATAAATATACCAATACACATTAAAGCCAAAGGACCAGGTTCACCTTTAAAATAGCCTGTATAATGTTTACAAAATACATACAAACTTAGCAAGAATTGATGTGAATTGAACTACAGTTTCTAAACTGCACTTCAGTCTTGAAACTGGCTTTGAATTACATACATAGCTATTTATATGTAATATGTAATATGGCATGCTAATTTATAATGTAATATGTACTTTGCTCCTTCTAAGTTCACCTTAAAGCAGGGCAATATCCCAAGGACAAAGCAGCACAAGAGTGGCTCAAGAGCAACAATTCAATAAAATGTAATTCAGTTGTCTAGTCTAATCAAAGCCTTGATCTCAGTCTAACTGAGGACCTGTTGCACTATTTGAATACTGACTTGCACAAGCTTTAATAAATTTGCCTGGAAGAATGACCCTAAAGTCCCTCGTAAAGTCTAATTACATTTTGTCACCTATGTGCTGACCCATATGGATGGAAGTTGGGGAGGGCACATATACACATATAACCAACTGAACGTGAAGGGGCCGAATTGGCAGCCTAAATTTGCCTATGTATGCCTATGTATAAGCCTAGGATAAGAGGGCCTCCATGTTATCTACTTAAGCCCTTTAAAGTCCTGGCACCTTATTATGCCTTCAGGACCTACTGTAAATACAGTAATTAATAACTGTTAATTCTTAAATTAAAAAAAAAATCTGAAATCTTCTAAAACTTAGTACACATCTTATGATATTTAACTATTCCACAGGCAACTGGAGCAGGAAGGAATTTTGTTGCTCAACACAATTCATGTATCGCCCATCACAAGGCTCATGCCAATATACAGTATGTGTTAGAAGAAAGGTTAGGTGTATGGGTAAATCATTTTATGCCTATTAACATTGATTCCCCACTAATTACACCAAATTGTACAGTGCTGGAGCTTAGGTTGTTTTGCAAGAGACCTTTGGGCTTATAAAATAAACATCTTAAAGAGGATACAAAGTAGCAAAATTAGGAATAAATATTTGCCTTTACATTTTGTTTCATACCCTTGTGGCTATAAACGCTAACCTCCCAGGCATCCCCAGCACCACTTTCAGTGGGAACACACACAGAAAAGAAGTCCTTCAGCAAAGTTCTCCAGCTTGCAATAAGGCAGGGGATGTCTAGGAGAAGGTAAGAAGATGCCCTTTGCTATGCACAAAAATCCCACGGCTGGGTAGGGGGTTAGCGATTATAGACACTCAGGGGTGCCTAACACATTGGTGATTTGTGAGCTAAAAAGTAGAACAGTGTCTTTGTTAATCCTTACTCATTGAAGCCTCCTGATTATTACCTGTCTTAGGCCTCTCTTCCTTCCCAAGGGTTGCTGAACGAGAAGATTCTGATGACCGGGTTCACTCTGCACGCTTGCTACCCTGTTAAGTGTTAACAGCATTAACAGGACACAATCATGGGGGTGTGGGGGATTTCCACAGGAAAGCTATGTCGCAACTGAGAAAACTGCATAGTACACCAACTAGAAGCATGGAAAAAGCTCTTGGTTTTCATTGGCCTTTAGTGAAATTAGACCAATGAAAGAAATGGTATGATGCCACCAATACCCATCATTTTGGAAAACTTCCTGTTAGTCAGTGATGAATGATGATCAACAAAATTTAAGAGTGAATTTTAAACTCAACCACAGGCACTCCAACTTTTTTAATTTTTACAATTAGACACAAATTTAACATTAACGGTAGCACACATGGATATTTTACAATTAAAGGACATTAGCATCAAAATATACATGGGCCACATACACATAAAACACCAGGTAGTTTTAGTCAAGATTTGGTTTCTTAACTGGATTTAAAGGCTACCATACAATTATATTTCTCTACAGAACTCTACTTAATGCTCAAGGAATTACCTATAAGGTCACAGTGTTATGTAATTACTTTGTACAGGGCATTAGAAAACTCAGTAGTTGTCCCACACAAAGCAGCAGGCCAGTTACAGCTCCTAATAACATGAGACTATAGCCCTGGTACACTATAAACACCCCCCTGCTCGCTTCTGGTAAAAGCATTAAAACAAAAGCATTAAAACACATAAGGGTGCTAAGGAAAGTTGTAGATGATTCCCATTAATTATTAAAAGAATCCAGTAATGAAGTTATTAATGATATGTTATTTCTTTATAAGTTATCTTGAGAAATAGAACTGGTTTTTGAAACAGAGATTTCACAAATATTAGATGAAAGTGTCTGTATTCTAGCAGACTTTTGATGTTATTGTCTCTTTAACAAATTTGTCTAGATATCAACTAATCAGACTGTGCATTTGTTGAGAGTAAAAGAATAGATGGAGGACCAAAGAAATGTTTAAAATCCACTCCTGTTAGAGATAAAACAAGTTTACATGTAGATTTAAGATAAGTTGAATGGTTTTGGATTATCAACTGAAGTAGTTGACTTTTTTCTTCTATGTGACCATCGCTATTCTGCTATCAACAGTTTGTGAGTTCATTTTAGAATTTTCATTGGTGTATATTAGAATTCTTGGACCGTGTGCAGCCAGTTTCATTAGGGTTACTTCATACAAAGTCATCAACAATTACATACAATTCCATGTGTAGGAAGAAATAAGAAAAATTATATTACATATTTTATACACTCTAATAATTTCAAACTTTTCAGTGTCTCTGCATTTTAGTCCTTCTGGTACTTGTATGTAAGAACTCAGAGCTATTGGAGTGCCAGTCCTTGGTACAAGAATATATATTAGCTCCGTAATTCAATTTTCCCCCCAAAAAGAAATGTATTTCTATAAATACAAACCATCATACAGTTTACAGTATATAGTACTGTACATTTCAATACAGATCAGGTGAATTAGGCAAATTATGGCTCATATAGTTGGTGGAGCTGAACTCCAGCGATTTTACAGAGAATGGCAAACAATTCTATTTAGAATCCATTGTGGATTTGATTTATAAATAGAAACCAGGATGAGGTCTCTTCTTTGATATTGTTCCTCTGATTACTGGCCATACATACAACAATCCACAGGCCCCCAAGAAAGTCAAACGCCAACATTTTGTATTTCTTCTGTAAATATATTTTCTTGCATACATGTGGACAGTGCCATGAATTTTCAGTATTCATCTGCTTGAAAAAATACTTGTTAACTCCATGCACCAACCATTTCATGCCAAAATAACAGTGAAGAACTTGTTTATTTTTCTCTCTAAAATGCTCCACAGCTCCAATGCTCCAATGCTCCACAGCTGCATTAGAAAGGACTGATCCCAGCAATACAAACAGACTGGGGTCACAACCACTCTCCAAAAAAATATAACTAATTTTTAGCCCTGCAGCCAAATCTGTTTATGATATATGTTTATGATCTGTCTGTGATGAAATTTACAACTGTTGGTGGGCATGCCTTGTCTTTTTTCTTTTACCAAGAACATTTCCAAATGAAATGGCTCTCTATGAGGTTGAAAACCAAGGAAAATGGTTGCTGTCTCTTACCAACTTATCTAAATATGAATATTTATATAAATAATAATAATATAAATATAATAATAATAATATAAATGGCCTTGGCCATCTCATAAGACAACACTGTGATAAATCCTCTATTTCCTTTAAACTACAGATGGAGCACAACTTATTACAATATGTGGGGTACTCTGGACTGGTACTTTTCAAGGAGAGCTATAGAGCTTGAGGCGTGTTAGCAGTCTAAAAAGTTTAAATATCTCAGAAACCACTTAAAATAGAAAATTAACAATGATTACAAAGGTGCCTAGAGAAGCACTCTGAAAAAGTTTATATCAATTATTTTTTTCAGTTATTAAACCAAAATAGGTTTCAGGTTGCTGCAAAGATAAAGTTAAGTCCTCCTTACTTGTGGGCTGTTGGACACCTGCACAAACCAGTTTCTTTGAAAAAAAATCAATCATAAAAGGAATTAGTAATTTTCCTAGAGGTACTTTTGTGGATCATACCTTCGACAGTGGCAAATTAAAATAAATCCTTATTTTAAAAAATGAACTTCACAAAAAAGGAGTCATTTTGAAAATACATTTTGTCCTACATCACTTTAAGTCACCTAAATACTGTAGTAGTAAATAAATATTGCACACCCTAAGTGAGACAACAGTCAAAGAACAAATGGTATGCTCATCCCTATCATCAAGAGAAGTTAATGCTAAACGAAAACGTGTGAAAAACAGGAGAAAGGGGTGAAATCTCATGTTCACAGTTGAGGGGAATATGAAAATCCAGACATTATAATAGGGCTTGGTCTCATCTGCCTTATCCATTAGTTAAGGTATCTGCTTTCCCTTTAGTTCCTTTCTATTATTATTATTATTAATAAAGGAGACTTACTGGGGGAGTCACTGGGGGGCACCCCCCAGTAATTCTAATAAGTTAACTGATACCCGGCTGATTCTCCTGTTATCAGCCAGGGGTACTTTTCAGCGTGTACCACGGATCAATCTTCTTCCTGTTTCTCCCTTCTTTGCACACATGCGCATGGGCAGTAAAGTGAAAAGCTGGCATTTAACAAAAAAAATTACCCCAGGCCATTTTCTCCTAACAGGAGCAGCAGTCCGGATTATCAGGTAAGTGGTTACAACTACCATTTGGCACCCCCCCAGTGACTTTTCTCTCCTTTAACATGTATTTAAAAAACACCAACATATACAGCGGTATCATACAATAAATAGGTGTATACATTGAAATACAAGAAAACATACAAAAATAACCAATAGCCAATACAAGAGGTAAAGAGGGCCCTGCCCAAAAGAGCTGAGAGTCTTAAAGTAGAAGGGATTCATGGGGATATGTAATAAAAGGCACTAAGTTTGCCCAGGAACAGTAACCCATAGCAACTAATCAGCAGGTAAAATTTAGTGGTCATCTAAAATAGGGATGCACCAAATCCACTATTTTGGGATTCGGCTGAACCCTGTATCCTTCATGAAAGATCTGGCCGAATACTGAATTGAATCCAAATCCTAATTTGAATATGCAAATAAGGTTGTGGAAGGATTAAAAAGGCACGCCATTAACAATTGTCAACTTCTGTGTTTATATGACAAAAAGGTCAAGTGATTTTAAGGATTTGGTTTGGCCAGGCACATGGGTTTGGCTGAATACGAATCCTGTTTAAAAAGGCAGAATCTTGGTCAAATCCCAAGCAAACATCTTAATGGTTGCTATAGGTTACTGCTACTGGGCAAATTTAGTGCCTTTTATTACATATGGGGGTTAGACACAAGTGTGGGGATGGGTAATATCAGGTAAGTGTTGTGGAACTGAGCACTGGCTTTAGCAGCATATAATGCACAATGAACTATGCTAAGAAAGATAAGGGTACTCTTCCAAAAAAGGAGTGCAGCTCTTGCCAAGTCTTGAATGTGAGTGTTTAGACATGTTGGGGGGAGAGATGACTTGCTCATTACTTTGAATTTTATTCTGTATGGTAGTGGAAGCCAGTGCAGGAAGTGGAAAAGTGGCATTGCAGAGGATGAGTGGTTCCTGAGTTGTATGAGTCTAGCAGGAGTATTCATTACACATTGGAGCGGTAACAGTCTTTGGGGGAAAAGGGCAATTAATAGAGAGTTACAGTAATCAGTGAAATGATGAGTAGTGGTGAGCGAATCTGCCCCGTTTCTCTTGGCGAAAAATTTGTGAAACTGAAAAAATTCGCGAGACGTGACTTTTTTGATGTTGCAAATGTTTTCAGCGCCAAATTTTTGCGCCCCTGGTGACAAATTTTGCTTATTACTAATAATGGGAGACTTTTAAAATTTTATTGGCAACTTATGTGATAAAAGATCATATTTTGCAAATAATCTTTAGGTAATAGTGACATGATTTACTAAGTGACCTACAATGAGGAGTGAAGGACACTGCAGAATCAAGGATAACCCAAGGCACAGGGCCTAAGGATATGGAGTGATAATAAAGGTGTTAACTGTGATAGACACTTTAGGGAGGTTATGGGTGTTGGATAGGGAACAAAGAATCATTTCTGTCTTAAGGTGATCCCACACGTGACAATTTTCGATCTTTTGCGCAAAATATCGTTCCCAGATATGGAGGTAGAAACAATAGGATTTCTACCCCCTTCTGCTGATTCAGCCCTGAAGGTAGATTTTGCTCATGCGCCTTCAATGGCGCCCGATAAGAATCTTTTAACCCGCCCAATAGGCGAGTCAACCAATATCCGCAGCCTTTGCAATATCGGTTGCCTCACCAGGTCGCCATATACACACTGAATATCGTACAAAACCTTGTTATCCTTATCGTTATCATTGGTGCATGTATGGCCAGCGTTAGAGATGTGTAATATAAGGTAGCGTTGGGACATCCAAGTAGAGATAACAGGGAAGCAAATGAGACCTAAGTTAAAAGCTCCGGGTTAAGATGAGAGGAGGAGGTGTGGGAAACCATATGAATTAATTAATTTGCAAATGGAGAAAGCATACAGAAAAAAATATGAGTTGCCTACGACAAACCTTGTGGTGATATGAGAGGTAAGATAAAAATATGGATAGGGCAGTGTCATGAAGGCAAATAGTATGGAAAAGGAGAGAGCAATCAACAGTGTCAAAGGCAACTGAGAGATCAGTGATAAATGGTTTTAGCTTATAACAGGTCCTTAATTAGCTGGCTTAGAGCAGTTATGGCCTAAAGCGAAATTGTAGGGAGTCCAGCAAGTTATTGTCAGGAATAGTGTTAGTCAGTTGTAAACTAAGCACTCCGTAGTTTAGAGACAAAGGGAAGAGAGGTGAGACCAAGGTTACCAAGACTGGAGGCATCAAGAAAGGGTTTATCTGGAATAGGGGCATGTTTTAGTTGGGAGGGAAAGATACAAATTTACAGTGAAAGATTAAATTGACAAGTTAAGGCTTTAATTAGACAGGGACTGGTATTGTGGAGAACGTTGGAAGTAAGGGAATTTCTAGGTTATGATAACATTTCGATCATAAGTCAGTGCTAGCTTGTTTAAGAGATGAATGAAATGTGCCCCAAGACTTTAATGATATACATATCAAGGTACATGAATGTGGGGGAGGGGTCACTTTTTACTCCATATTCCCAGGGTTCACCAGGCATTGCCTACTAACTAAAATCCACACAACTTAATATTTTTGCTTAATTACATCATTACACCATAAAGTGATACTTGCATATCATATGGTTTTACAAAAAATTAAATATTTTTTTTCCTGGACCCCCCCCTTGGCAGAGGTGTAGTGCCTATCGAATTTCATTACTTTCAAATTCCACTTAACTTGTATCTTGGACTGTGCCAAGTGTGCTCTGCCATATAGTAAATAAAGTACACAGTGCCTGAAAGTCTACCAGATACAATATTGTTAGAAGACCAAAATAAAATTGTATCTTTCCATTATTTTATTCAAATTATCTTACAAAAATACATATTTTGAATGAATTACAGTGACAATGGAATTATGAAAATGAGATACCAAAATATTTCTTAGGATGACTGTGTGCCATAAAAAATCTAAGTTCTACAGACAATGATCACTTTACTAACACAGTATCTCTCAGCTTCTCCTTGTGTAAGGGGTTAATAGCACATGAAGGACTGTTATTCAGTGTTGACATACAGATTGTGAATTACTGAGAATAGCAGACATTATAGATGTACAAATACCGGCAGTCCAAAATGGCAGTTCAGAGGCATCTTCTTCAATCATTTAATGAACTGACTATATCAATAATAATTCAGGGGAAGAATTATGCATTGTTAACTCAAACTCTTGTTTGATATTGTTTTGATTAATAAAAGCCAATAATTAATCTGAGGGATTTGTGAGTCACACTCCAGGTTCTAAACTCCTGATTAAGTATCAGATGGATTTTGTTCATCTTAACTTAATCCCTGCAATACATTTGGGGTATATTTTCCCTATATCAGTAAGCCCAGGAATTGTCAGTCCATATCAAAAGTACCCTTGGCAAGGAGCAGATGTGAGATAGGACAACTCTAATTACACAGTCACAGCTGTTGTGGATCAATAGACTGGGTGTTGAACATCACAGGCGCAGCTCATCAGTGCAAACTTTCCTAGGCCTACGAGTTCCTTTTCCTGCCTCTACGGTTCAGCTTGGACATTCAGCTTGGGCATTTTGATCATAAGCAAGTCCCCTACTAGTATATTTTTCAATGCCTCTATATTTTTCAGAAAGATCTTCCAAACAAAGGGGTATGATACAAGTAAATGATCTAAAATAAATCTTGAATAATTTACAATTTAAAAAGCCAATAGTAATTTATACCATGGAATTATAATAATCTCAACAGATTCCTGAGAAGATATCTCTTCCTAAAATCTGTACTCTATAATGTCACCATTTACAACAAGAGCTCTTTAACAAATAGTCTAGAATCTATAACTCATGTATTTATTGGAACTCTGCAATCTGTTGTATACTAGAATATATCTGGCCTATTAGGTGATGTCCATAATACAAATAGTAATTGTTTGCAATCAGTTTTTTACACTTTTTTCTAGTAATCATCTGGCCAAAGGTGCTATTGGTTTAATGAACTTCAAAAGAAACAAAGAAAACCAGAGGAACCTTACACTACTTTTGGGACAGGCTATTAATTAATTCTTCTCCACTAAAATAAACACCCCTTAAAAACTCCTTAAAACTCGAGCGCATAAAGAACAAAAACACTATATTGGCTTATTTTAACTGGGAGTTTGTCAGAGATAAAACTGCACCTTTGACGTCTACATTGTCATGGGTCATATGGAAAACAATGAAGAAACAGAATGAAAGCGAGAGGGAGGAGATGCTTTTAAAAGCTCATATTTGGCCTTTAGCTCCTCACTCCCTTACAAAGCACAATGACAGACAGGTTGCATTCGTACCTAGACAGGCCCATCTCGCCTTCACGCCCATGGGAGTCGTCAAGAACATTAGGTTCGCTGCAGGAGGGGGAGGGAGATGAAGCATTGAAGGGAAAGAAAAAAGCAAACAAACAAAAAACAAACAAAAACAAAAATATACGCATGCAAACGTCTACCAAGAAACATAAAAATACAAAGTAAAGAACAGAACTCAAATACAATAAGAGAGCAAATCATCTTGGCTCTGGCCATTCTGTTGTTATGTATGATACAGGGGGAGGACTGAGAAGGGTTGAGGAAAGCACTGGCAAAAAATGCAACTGCAGGGAAATCAAAGGAAAGGAGAGGAAGCGTAGACTGGGAATCTAGGCATTTAGAATTAAAGCAGCAGTACTAGTGAAAAAGTAACAAGATTTTTAGATTTTTGTCAATAACTAATAAAAAGCCATGCCATTGTACTTCTGAGAACTTTATTGAATATATTTTAACTATTTTCTGATCATTTGTATGTTCTGTATGATATTGTATAGCTAGTTGTGCTGCTTTAAATATACAGTAATTGGAGTTCTCATGGCAGAACTTTTCTCTTAGAAGTCACCTAGATACTATGGTAATCAACCCAGAATAAGCCATATGGAAAGGGCCAGTAATGCTTAAAAACAAGTTGTTCTCAAAATAAAGTGCATAGTAACACCTTTCTTCAGCACAGTCTGCTTTTTTATTAAACTGTGTTAAATTCTGGCACTAGTTAGCAGATTAGTAAATTGTAAACAGATAAGATTTAGGACGTTAATATCACCCTTCTTCTGCCCAAAAGAGAAAGCAGCAAATTAGGAGAACTCCTAGATTTCTAAAGATAATAATTGATTTAATACATATAGTTAATATAGGACCAACTTGTTATTAAAAATTTCTGCACCTTGAGTGCCTATCAAGCATTGTACATATTTTGTCTCCACTCAACACAATTAAGTATCTTAACCACCCTTTACATTGATATTAAGGACATCGAGAGCCTTCTTAGCATCTTCCAGAATTCTTTTTTTAAGCAATATGTGGTCATGGATGACAAAAAGGCAAATATCCAATAGAGTTCTATTACGTGATGCACGGCCCCTTTAAACTGACTTGGAAATTATCAAACGATTTGGATAAGAATGCCTAAGAACTGAATAGTTTGTTTGCCTTCTGGGCTCTCTTTAGCATTATCTTCTACTAAAAATTAAAGCAGTGAGGTGTGGAACTAATAAAAATTTACAATACAGAGATCATAGCTTCATTTTAGAACCTGAGTAATAAAAAGCAATTGTTTATGTAAAGGAATCATTGGGTGAGTTATCCAACCCAGCTCAAAATTCTCTGTGGTATCCATTACTGGTAGAATATAAGAATTATATTATCTTCCCTTAGACATGGGCCCAACTCACCAAAAAATGTATTATAATCTTACCTTTGGCTGGGAAGCATGCCCCCTTCAGCCTGAGGGACGGACATAGTGGATGTATGGCTGGAAAAGCGTCTTCTCCCAATGGCACTCAAGAGGTATGCATCTTGTTCACTTACCACACTGGGCATGCTCACAGAGTCATCTAAAAATAGAGTAAACAGATAAACAGCTTAACCCACTGTCATTTTAATCTTATATTACCTCCATCTAGTTTTGCTTTCAGGCCCTTATGTCTAAGGTTATTGTAACTGCAAATCTATACAAATTTTCTTCCCATTAAGATTTTTTGCTTATGACTCTAAAGATGTGTAATTATTGTGGGCTTATGGCTTTCCTTCCCAGACAAGGGAAGAGGCCAAGTGTTTCATGTTTGTCTCCATGCTTTCTCACTACCATCCTGCGCATAAATGAAGTGGTATACTCACTTTCTTCTTCCTCCTCATCTGTACGACTGAGTGTATCCTGGGAGGCTTGGTGGGAGTGCTCACTGTCCTGCTCCCAGACTGTTCCTGTACCTGTGTTGGAGCGTGACATTGTTGCCAGGCTTAATCGATAGGCAGAAGTGGATGTTCCCACTGTGCTTATGGAGGTCTTTCCTTGGTAGGCTACAATCCCAAAACAAAAATGTTAAATGTTAAAATGTTAAATATGGTCACTATACAATATGGCTATTAGAAAATAAACTGCTTAAAGGTAATATACTGAAATATATTTTCTCTAAAATGTTATGTCTTGCTGTGCCATTTTTCTGTTATATATATATACACTGCTCAAAAAAATAAAGGGAACACTTAAACAACACAATGTAATGCCAAGTCAATCACACTTCTGTGAAACTGTCCACTTAGGTAGCAACACTAATTGACAATTAATTTCACATACTGTTGTGCAAATGGAATAGACAACAGGTGGGAATTATAGGCAATTAGCAAGACATGCCCAATAAAGGAGTGGTTCTGCAGGTGGTGACCACAGACCACTTCTCAGTTCCTATGCTTTCTGGCTGATGTTTTGTCACTTTTGAATGCTGGCGGTGCTTTCACTCTAGTGGTAGCATGAGACGGAGTCTACAACCCACACAAATGGCTCAGGTAGTGCAGCTCATCCAGGATGGCACATCAATGCGAGCTGTGGCAAGAGGGTTTGCTGTGTCTGTCAGCGTAGTGTCCAGAACATGGAGGCGACTGACTGCCATTAGGTACCGAGATGACCATATGCTGGTGCGGTTGGCCCTGGGTTCCTCCTAATGCAAGACAATGCTAGACCTCATGTGGCTGGAGTGTGTCAGCAGTTCCTGCAAGATAAAGGCATTGATGCTATGGACTGGCCTGCCCGTTTCCCAGACCTGAATCCAATTGAGCACATCTGGGATATCATTTCTCACTCCATCCACCAACGCCACTTTGCACCACAGACTGTCCAGGAGTTGGTGGATGCTTTAGTCCAGGTCTGGGAGGAGATCCCTCAGGAGACCATCTGCCACCTCATCAGGAGCATGCCCAGGCATTGTAGGGAGGTCATACAGGCACGTGGAGGCCACACACACACACATCATGGAGGTCTCATTTTGACTTGTTTTAAGGACATTACATCAAAGTTGGATCAGCCTGTAGTGTTTTTTTCCACTTTAATTTTGAGTGTGACTCCAAATCCAGACCTCCATGGGTTGATAAATTTGATTTCCATTGATAATTTTTGTGTGATTTTTGTTGTCAGCACATTCAACTATGTTAAGGACAAAGTATTTAATAAGAATATTTCATTCATCCAGATCTAGGATGTCTTATTTTTGTGTTCCCTTTATTTTTTTGAGCAGTGTATATAGCAGACTGGGACAAGATTTTTCACTTTTTACTTATTTCTTGCCAAAAAAAGTTAAATATTTGTGTGCTGCCCCAGCAGTTAATATTTCTGTATTAGGTTTAAGTTAATGGTTTATATGTATTCTCATTGTTTCATTGCCACCTAGTGACCAAGGTCGCATTACAACTTGTTTAATTCTAAGTCTGTATACCCTCCCATCCCCTTCCTTATATGTGACGTCAGTTCCTCCCATCATGCCATTCATGTTCCTGCTTTCTATGTGTGAGGAGCTACTCCAGGGGTTGGGAAAGCAATATTCCTTTTGACCTCAAGCATTTGTCCATCCACCCCAACATTTGTTAACCCACAACAAATAAAGAACCCTTTGTGGATTCCAAGTGTCTGGTGAGTTCTGTTATCTGGCAAAGATTGCCCACGGTGGTTGTGCCCAGGGAGAGAGGTCTCAGGGGAAACTCAGCCATTATCACAGCAATTGGAGTCAGAATAATTTGTGTCTTGAAGTGAATAGGTATTAAACTGTGCATTTGGTACTGAATATGCTCTCACCTGACCCACTGTGCACAGCTTCCTTTAAAATTTTCAATTCACTATTAAACTCATTGATCAGAGAGCTCTTGCACAGTGGCCGTGGGATAAATCGTCGTTCCAGCTGGTCTGCTATGTGCTGCCGTGCGCTCAGCTCATCCTGAGTCTCTGGAGGCTGGACCAGTAACTAGAGGGAGAGACCCAAAAGCAATTGTTTTCCAGAAAAAGATCAAATTGGTAGAATCTGGGTTTTGGTAAGTATAAAAAGTCAACAGTATGTATGTGATTAATCTGTTGCATGCCTTAAATTTGCAAGGGGTTAAACAACAATTCATAATGACCAGGATAAATAAAAATGGGATGTACAATGGGATCTCTCTAGAATATAGAGTGTCACAGTTTCAACTTGCTTAACTGCTCTTAAAATAAACCAAGCCTTTTGGAAAACTTGTGCATCCAAGAAATATAGTTTCATAGGGATCAGTATATCAATATATATATATCAATATATATCAATATATATATAGTCAAAATGCAATACTGGCACTCACGTATAAATCTCAAATCCGCCTGGGTGCAGTCTTCACAGTGAAACCGAGATAAGAAGAAAAAGAAGCCGCTCTCTCAGGACTTAGGTGCAAAAATAAAAAGTAATTTATTGAGTAGACGAACTGACGTTTCGGCTGAACACCTCAGCCTTTCTCAAAGTCAAAAACACATTGTGAATGCTAACATTAAATACAGTGACTGGCGGGAAAATACAAACAGAAACTGGGTGTGACGTCACAGTTTCACGTAGTCCAATACACATCAAGCGTGAAATACTCATTAGCATAATAAACAAATGCGTGTCTCATTGTTTATGTATAAACAAATGCTTTGTACATCCGCAATAAACATAACACCTACAGAAAGAACCGATACCAGTGGACAGAAAGAGTGAAACTAAAAGTATCACGTATAAACAAACAATGTATCAGATATTGAGTTGAAAGGAAATTATCCAACATGTAACAAGTAGTGAGAGACAAAGTGACACAGGGGTGAGGTTACAGTTAACACGACCAGAGGGAAGCAGTATATGTAAGGAGCAGAGAGTATAAGTAGCCACAAGAGTATATATACCTGCTTGTTAAGGTAGCGGGAGCTGTTAGCTATGAGTGAGAGACAAAGTGACACAGGGGTGAGGTTACAGTTAGCACGGCAAGGGGGGAGCAGTATATGTAAAGAACAAAGAGTATAAGTGGCCGAAAGGGTATATATACCTGCTTGTTAAGGTAGTGGGAGCCGTTAGTAAAGAGGCAAAATGTCAGAGGCACCGATGGGACCACATAGTGCCCTGAACAAATGCTATCTTAGAGTGCAGCAGTCCTTGGGCCAACATTAGGTAGTAAATTGGGTTCAGGGTTACCACTCACTTTGCCAGTTGTAGGCATAATCATAGAAGGCTTGTCTTTCAAAGTAGAACTTTGAAAGACAAGCCTTCTATGATTATGCCTACAACTGGCAAAGTGAGTGGTAACCCTGAACCCAATTTACTACCTAATGTTGGCCCAAGGACTGCTGCACTCTAAGATAGCATTTGTTCAGGGCACTATGTGGTCCCATCGGTGCCTCTGACATTTTGCCTCTTTACTAACGGCTCCCACTACCTTAACAAGCAGGTATATATACCCTTTCGGCCACTTATACTCTTTGTTCTTTACATATACTGCTCCCCCCTTGCCGTGCTAACTGTAACCTCACCCCTGTGTCACTTTGTCTCTCACTCATAGCTAACAGCTCCCGCTACCTTAACAAGCAGGTATATATACTCTTGTGGCTACTTATACTCTCTGCTCCTTACATATACTGCTTCCCTCTGGTCGTGTTAACTGTAACCTCACCCCTGTGTCACTTTGTCTCTCACTACTTGTTACATGTTGGATAATTTCCTTTCAACTCAATATCTGATACATTGTTTGTTTATACGTGATACTTTTAGTTTCACTCTTTCTGTCCACTGGTATCGGTTCTTTCTTTAGGTGTTATGTTTATTGCGGATGTACAAAGCATTTGTTTATACATAAACAATGAGACACGCATTTGTTTATTATGCTAATGAGTATTTCACGCTTGATGTGTATTGGACTACGTGCAACTGTGACGTCACACCCAGTTTCTGTTTGTATTTTCCCGCCAGTCACTGTATTTAATGTTAGCATTCACAATGTGTTTTTGACTTTGAGAAAGGCTGAGGTGTTCAGCCGAAACGTCAGTTCGTCTACTCAATAAATTACTTTTTATTTTTGCACCTAAGTCCTGAGAGAGCGGCTTCTTTTTCTTCTTATATATATATATATATATATATATATATACAGTGGAGGAAATAATTATTTGACCCCTCACTGATTTTGTAAGTTTGTCCAATGACAAAGAAATGAAAAGTCTCAGAACAGTATCATTTCAATGGTAGGTTTATTTTAACAGTGGCAGATAGCACATCAAAAGGAAAATCGAAAAAATAACTTTAAATAAAAGATAGCAACTGATTTGCATTTCATTGAGTGAAATAAGTTTTTGAACCCTCTAACAAAAAAAGACTTAATACTTAGTGGAAAAACCCTTGTTTGCAAGCACAGAGGTCAAACGTTTCTTGTAATTGATGACCAAGTTTGCGCACATTTTAGGAGGAATGTTGGTCCACTCCTCTTTGCAGATCATCTCTAAGGTTTCGAGGCTGTCTCTGTGCAACTCTGAGCTTGAGCTCCCTCCATAGGTTTTCTATTGGATTAAGGTCCGGAGACTGACTAGGCCACTCCATGACCTTAACGTGCTTCTTCTTGAGCCACTCCTTTGTTGCCTTTGCTGTATGTTTTGGGTCATTGTCGTGCTGGAACACCCATCCACGACCCATTTTCAGTTTCCTGGCAGAGGGAAGGAGGTTGTCGTTAAGGATTTCACGATACATGGCTCCGTCCATTTTCCCGTTAATGCGAATAAGTTGTCCTGTGCCCTTAGCAGAAAAACACCCCCAAAGCAAAATGTTTCCACCCCCATGCTTGACGGTGGGGACGGTGTTTTGGGGGTCATAGGCAGCATTTTTCTTCCTCCAAACACAGTGAGTTGAGTTAATGCCAAAGAGCTCTATTTTGGTCTCATCAGACCACAGCACCTTCTCCCAGTCACTCACAGAATCATTCAGGTGTTCATTGGCAAACTTCAGACGGGCCTGCACATGTGCCTTCTTGAGCAGGGGGACCTTGCGAGCCCTGCAGGATTGTAATCCATTGCGGTGTAATGTGTTTCCAATGGTTTTCTTGGTGACTGTGGTCCCTGCAAATTTGAGGTCATTAACTAACTCCTCCCGTGTAGTTCTAGGATGCTTTTTCACCTTTCTCAGAATCATTGACAGCCCACGAGGTGAGATCTTGCGTGGAGCCCCAGAGCGAGGTCGATTGATGGTCATTTTGTGCTCCTTCCATTTTTGAACAATTGCACCAACAGTTGTCACCTTCTCTCCCAGCTTCTTGCTAATGGTTTTGTAGCCCATTCCAGCCTTGTGCAGGTCTACAATTTTGTCTCTGACATCCTTGGACAGCTCTTTGGTCTTTCCCATGTTGGAGAGTTTGGAGTCTGCTTGATTGATTGATTCTGTGGACAGGTGTCTTTTATACAGGTGACTAGTTAAGACAGGTGTCCTTAATGAGGTTGACTAATTGAGTAGAAGTGTCTAACCACTCTGTGGGAGCCAGAACTCTTAATGGTTGGTAGGGGTTCAAAAACTTATTTCACTCAATGAAATGCAAATCAGTTGCTATCTTTTATTTAAAGTTATTTTTTCGATTTTCCTTTTGATGTGCTATCTGCCACTGTTAAAATAAACCTACCATTGAAATGATACTGTTCTGAGACTTTTCATTTCTTTGTCATTGGACAAACTTACAAAATCAGTGAGGGGTCAAATAATTATTTCCTCCACTGTATATAGGAAAAATAATGGTACTTTTACTGGTTTATTTCCATACCTGTAGAATAATCAATCAATGTTTGCAAAGATGGTGCATTTAGAAATGTACAGTATTTATGGTGAACATACTGATTATTCAAAGTAATCCTGAATATGTTCCAAAACTTTTCATTAAGCTGTGAATATGAACAGCATCATTATTAAAACTGGGGACACACCATTAATATAAATAAACTGCACTGGTTTTATTTAATGCACAAGCAGTAGATCAAATACTGTACACAGGTACTGCAGTACTATTATATAGAAAAAAATAGTATTATTAAAGTGTTTTGGTACAAAACAAACATGTCTGTATTGCATTTAAAGACTTACCTTACACTGTATAAAAGGTCTCAAAAGTATAAATATAGGGATACGAGTTCTGACAATGAAATCGATGAAGTCCCAAAGGGCCAAGCCGCCCACCTTACGTATTGCCATTTCTTTGACTTGCAAACTCAGCCGGTACCACTGACTTCCCAACTGCCTCTCAAAGCACACCAGGATGACCTTCAATGCTGGAGAGAAAAGAGGAAAATGAGTCAAATTAAGACATTTACTGATACACCACCAGTGTTCTCCATTGTTCACCATCAAATTGCTAATAAAGCATCTGGCAATCCAACATTCTATTCCTTGACTGAACCTTAAACCACAGTGACCATTTGATCTTTAGTGCTATAACATGGATCGCTGGTAAGGATGCACAAAAGTAGATGGTTTGAGCGCTGGCTCCAATTACATCCTAAATGAATGGCAACTGGATACAGCTCTGCACATGCTCAACAATCAAAGACAGCATTAGTGTAATTAGTATATATATATATATAAACTTGTTAAACGCTGTGTAAAAATGCAAAGGATATAGTTCATTAAAGGAGAAGGAAAGGTAAAAACGATAAAAAGCTTTATCAGAAAGGTCTACGTAAATACAGCCATAAGCACTCACAGAAAAGCTGCACTGAGTCCTCTATCAAAAGAAACACAGGATTTCTTGCCACCTTTTATCTGTAAATCTGTTCTTCGGTATCTGACCTCCTCTCTCAAAAAAATCCTTCATTCCTGGGGCCAGAGTCTGCAGTTCTCTCCCTTCTGCTCCCTGCTCCCATAAGAATTCATAAAAATCACTCCCCCGCCCCTTAGGAATGTGTGATCTGAGCTACCCAGGGCTAGAGCTGCAAACAGGAAGCTACTTAAAATGGCAGCTACTATCTTAAAAAACAGAGAGAGCTTCTAGGGCTCTTTACTGTATGATAATGATTTCTGCAGACTAAATATAGTGTTCTAGGTGGCACTATTATAAAATGCCAAAATGACTTTCCTTTTTCTTTAAAATACTAAATTCTCACCAAGATATGCAGCCTGGCTGGTGGATTCAGCAAGCCCTTCTCTGCGCAAATCCTTCCCAGCATCTCCTGGTGTAGAGCAGTGAGCCGGGGAACTTTCCAGCATGAAGTTCTTACTACGTGAGGTACTGATAATTCGTGGGGGCAGAAGAATGTTTATCACAGTCTGTAGCAGCAGAAAGACCTCAGGTTGCTCCAGCCATGGACTATCTGAGTTTATGAGGACAGAAAAACAGTAATAATTACTTAATGCCTTGTGGAAGATTTAATGACTAAAAATAAGTTAATGGTAGTTTACATATATATATATATATATATACATATATATGAAGCAACTAATGACCAACAACACAAAGACACTGCTGTCTGCATACAACATCAATCTGACCTTTGCTTCCCGAACCCACGGTCAGAACAAAGGGAATAAGCAGATTGAGGAGCATCCCTTCTCGTCTCTCCTGATTGGTGAAAGGTGAGATTACATGACTCAGGGGGAAGTCTTCTTTTAATGCCTGTGGGTTAGAGCAAGACTTTTCAGAAACATATTTTAACATCATATATCTATAAAACAGTTTTTTACAGAAAAACAAGCTTTAGCTAGATCAGCGGATAAGGATCACACATAGCACATCGAAACAATACAGCGGAGATTCCCAGCCTTTTTTGCATGTGAGCCACACTCAGATGTAAAAAGTGTTCAAGAGCTACACAAGCATGAAAAAAAAGGATTTTGGGAATGCTAAATAAGCATTGTGATTGGCTTTTTGGTAGTCCAAAGTGGACTGTTAGCCTGCAGGAGGTTTGGTTTGGAGTAAAATTCTCTGTGCTTTCAAAACTTGCCCCCAAGCTAGAAATGTAAAAATGGGCACCTACTTTGATGCCACTGGAAGCAGCACCAAAGGGGGAGGTGAGCAACAGGTTGCTCACAAGCCACTGGTTGGGGATCACTGAAGTACAGTAATGTAAAGAAGAAAGCATGTTATGTTTATTCTTCCACTGATTTTGACATATAGAGGTAATAAACTCTAGAGTGCAGCAAATAAGAATGGACATCTCCAACTGATCTATAGTCCAGAAATACCAACCTGAATCTGTAATGCTACCAGCCTGACAACAGCAGTGCTGAATGGTAGAGGTGGAGAAAGATATGGACTAAGGTGGAGGAGAGGCAGCCCATCTGCAACACTCGAAGGTCCAACCACACCCATCACCTGCAAATACACATAGAACTGTGACTCAGAAACAACAATGACTCTTGCAGCAACTTCATGAGCAGTGCTATGGTGCAATTTAACAACATATCTCTAAAAATATTATGCCTGTCCAAGAAGTTATACAGGCCTTATTTTAATGTGTATGTATGTGTTATTTTAGATCTCTAACTATGTTCATTGCATCTAATAACCCAATTCTACACCACAGCTAACATTATAGTCTTTCTATAGTTTTTTTTATACAATCTCTTCATTAGTGCTGGCTTACAATCTGTATAGCAGTATATATGTTTTTTTCATTGCTTTGGCTTTTATACTCACTCCCACACATCTACTGATATATTCACAGACTGCAGTGGTTTAAATGAAACAATGAGAAACCATAAAGTGATACTGAAACCAAAAAAATTCTTATAAAAATATGAACCTGCTTCCAAACCTACCTATAGGTCATGTTGACTGTTTTTTCCTAAAAGTCCTGTTTCTCTTCATAAATCCTACTGAAGATCCTGAACCTGACTATCTGGCAACCCGACCCGACCAACCCTGTAGCTTCTCAATCTGTCAAAAGGGCTACGTCATAAACTGGGAGGATTCAGCTTGCCTTTTGCCTCGCATAGCATCACATGGCATTGTGAACTAGATAGCAGGCAGGCTTGATCTTTCCATTGCCTGCCTACTTCAAAGGGCTGTGCCCCCCCCCTCTCTGCTCTTCTCACAAAGAATTAAATAGCTGGCCAGCTTAAGCTTTCCTGTGCCTGCCTGCTTCTAAGGGCTCTCCCTGCCACCATTACACATCAACAACGGAGCTGAGCTTGTCACACACCGGCTGAAAGCAGAAAGGGCATTGCAGGTTTGTGATTGGGCATATTTATTCACTTGGGAGGCATTTCAATTAAAACCCGGAATAGGGGAACAAACATGGCTGCTCCATGGGTCTGTAATTCGTGCTACCATAATTATGAAGCAAAAAAAACTTTGCAGTTTTAGTTTATAAGGAATTTAAAGCTGATACAAATTAAAACACAACAGCAGATGTAAAACAAAAATTAAGTGTCTGTCAGTATCACTTTAATACAGCAATTGAGATATACTGGGTAATTGCCATTAGCATATTGCAACTCTAAAGATTTACAAATATGCTTTTTTAATATAAGAATCTAAATTGTAGAGCTACCTGATGTTACATACTCATAGAAAACCTTAAATTTAGTAACTTAACAGTTATACTATACACTATAACTTATAACAGTTGTAGTGGAAGGAATTGGGGCATAGCTATGTCAAAAAGTTTTTTTAGTAATAAAGTTTATATTCACATGATATTTTGTTATGTCCTAGTACTCCATGTAAAATCAGACATATAGAAAGCTATATGGTTATTTTATGCAAACAGGTAGCTGAGGTGTAAAACAGTGTTAGCTTGAAAAAGGCATGTAACTGTCTGTCTGCGACTTTGATTCTTAAACACCGCAAATATTTGCCTTGGTAACTGTTAATGAGTTTGTTTTTTGGTTCCAAAAATGAACATAACATAGCAAACGTAACTAACATAGGAAGTTAGGTTGCTCTTTGTAATCACACAAAGCTTTTTAAATACAGGTATAGGATCTATTATCTAGAATGCTTAGGACCTTGTAGGATGTCTTCTAAATATCACTGAAATATTAAATCAACCAAACAGGATTTTTTTTAACACCAATAAGGATTGAGGTTGCCTTGTTAGCGTTAAGTACAAAGTACTCTTTTATAATTACAGAAAGAAAGGAAATTATTTTTAAAAATTAGTATTGCTTACTTAAAATGTACTCTATTGGAGATGGCTTTCATGTAATTTAGAGCTTTCAGAATGGGTTTTCGGATAAGGGATACCATACCTGTACATGATTTCTTCACCTTGGTTTTTTGGAGTCCAATAATTTGCCCCATTATTTTAAATTTCTTTAATTTGCCCTGTTATTATATCCTATATATTTACTATACAATTCTGCATTCCATAGAATGGAGTAATCACATTTTGATATGGACTGAAAAGAGACAAACAACTGTAAATACAAGACAACACATATCTGGGGATATCTTCAGATGTAGCTCCAGGCAGCATGCAGGATAAGCACAGACGCAGGAGTCAAACAGCAACCTTGTGACACATAACTGAAACCCTTTGTTTTCCCTTACTCACCAGGTTGACACAAACATTGATCAATGACCTAAGGTGAGGCAAGAAGGATATGATTGGTTGCCTCTGAAGTGTCAAACAAACCCCTTCTATTAAATTGCTGGCAGGTTCCCACTCAACCTGTCGCCTGTAACACAATAGTAGGATGCATTAGAGGAAAGAATATGTTAGCATTTAAATGATGATCCAAAAAATGAATTTAAGGTGGTATCTTTGAAGCAAAGATGCTATTTTGTGACGGGGCAAATAAAAAACTGAAATTAAGTTAGAAATAAACTACAAACAGATATAGCTAATCCCTTATTTTATATACTAAGCAACTGAACCAGCTCAGATGTTCATCTGCCCTTTAACTAGGGATGCACCAAATCCACTTTTTCAGATTTGGCCGTACCTCTGAATCATTCATGGATTCAAGCATTTGGCCAAATACCGAACCAAATCATAGTTAGCTTATGCTTATTAGGTTTTGGAAGGGTTAAATGTCGCCGCATGCAACTTCCGTGTTTACGTGACAAATAGTCACAGGATTTGGTTCGGCCAGGACCGTAGATTTAGCTAATGCATCCCTACCTATAACAGAAATGATCCATACTCCCCATTTATGGCCTAGTGAGGCAATCTTTCGGTTGTTATTGGCACTGCACATGCTCCATCAGTAGAAGTAGCAACTTAAGAACATGGGGAGCTAGTGGGGGCATTTTGGAGGCACAGATCTTCACTACTCAAGGGCACAAAAAACGTTTCTAGCCTAATTCTTCGTTGAACGTTAGTCCTCCTTCATCAATCATGAATAAATCAGTCCCTATATTAAAATGTGTGCAACATGAAATTGCCTTGTAGACTTATTTTAACCTTACAGAAATTTGTGCTACCGCGGATCGAATATGAGCCCATTTGCCATCATAACCTCCCTTTTAAATACATAGCTGCAGTTGTTTATGCAGCTTTTTAAGGTTCCCAAAATGAACTAGTATTACATAAGAATATACTGCATCTTCCAGTAGAGTACAGAATAGTCTCCACTGCAAGTATATCTAATACCACCTAATGTCTGAACTAATAAGAATGGAAACTTGAGGAATATTACAACGTCAATCTCCAAGTAAAAGTTAGCAAGTACATTGGTTCAATAAACATAATCTTCTTTCACCTTGCCTGTGACATCATCGTAATCTAATCAAAATATTAGCCGTAGACTCTGACATCAAGATCTGATTCTGAATCAAGATCCATATACTCAGAAGCCACATATATCAGATGACAAGGTTTTACCTACCTGGGTTTTTCAATATCTATTTTCTCTGCTGCTGTCCCAGGAACCTTCCAGAGATAGGTTTTTTGGGCAGCGGCAGAGGAAATTTTTTTTTATTGGTGATGCCCTTACTTCAAGGTTTGCAACATCAGAAACACAATCCATGTTTCTGTAGCATCTGCTCACCTCAAAGTTGGCATTTTGTGAATTTTATTGAACATACGATCCAGTCTCTTCAGGATGAGGATAAGGGCTGGACGTACTGCCTCAGATGTCCAGTCTGTGATGGGCAGCATCTCCATAATATACCGTTTTAGTCCTCTGCTCTCCATAGTCTGTGTGTCATAGGGTGCCAGCTTCAAGAGAGAATGTGCAATCTCTGCCAACCTATAGCAAAATAATGAAATTGGAATGCTTTCCTTGAACTCTGCTGAGAGATACCCAATCTATCTTACTATATAAGTAATACTTGTGTGATCATTTTTTTTTCAAGCAGAGAACTATGTTTTACAAAATACTATTATATCCATTATATGTTAAATATTCTTATTAATACAATACAAATTTGATTTGGTTTGGAGACTTTTGGCACTAGATATACCTCATGTGTGATTTGACATCCAGGAGCTCCAAGGAAGTAACTCTTGGTTCCCCTGCCAAATTCTGGAGAATCTTTAGCCTGGGGCCGCAATGCTTGTAGAACTCTGTACAGATGTTCAGCAGTGATTCCCGCGGTCTCCTAAACTCTTCCCTTGCAATCCTTTCATCCAGTTCCTCTCTAGGAAGGCCTTGACCTTCTTCCAACAAGTGCAGGTTATCTCTGAAGTGAGAGCCATACAAAAATAAGCTCTAATGCTAGTATTTTATTTAATGGTTGTTATTCTGCAGACTTGTGCTGGTCAGAAAAGACCATACCTAAGATTTGCACCAGCTGACATTGTGTGATTGGCTGTTGTTGCTCCTTTGTGACCTTGGTCTCCCCTACTCATCTGTGGAGCAGTCATTGGCCTACAAGAGATATCATTAGCAATAATACTTGTGTCAATCTTCAGACTTCATTATCAGAAGGCTGATATAGATATGATATTTAAATATACTGAGACAAAATAGAATTGGTTCCTAGTTTAAAGCATAATGATTTATTATTCACAAAGAATTCTTAATATATGCAGTCGAAATGAAAAAAGAGAGTTATATTTCAACCGGTCTGCAATTTTTATTCAAAATGAGGGGTCAAAGTACTGTAAATGTAAGCCAGTGTATGAATATCAGCTATTAAAAGTGAAGAGTTAGGGTACAAAGATTGGTTGCTATTGTATTCCAGACCTGGTGCAAAGGTACAGCAGTTATTACCTTCTAAATTGCCTTTGCTTTATAACTCACAAGAGGTAATTTAGAAGCAATATATCTGACCTGGTGAGAGCTTCCACACTGTAGAGAAGAGCCTGCAGAGAGGTGGCAAGGGCAGCAGTGGCAGCAATTTCCTCACGTGCAGCTGACACTGTCTCCAACTGAGAAGTCTGGCGCTTCAGCTTTTGCAGGTAGCAGGGAACAAGAGCTTCTAGTACCATAAGCATCTGCAGGCTGAACAAAGGTAGGTTGTCTATCAGTATTACTAATCTTTTCAACTTCTTGGTTGAGTCAGAAAAAATTTGAGTTACCTTCTAAAGGACTCAGGAGCATATGCTACCACAGTCACGCACAACTTGATGCATTCACTGATGGAAAACGCCATATCTTCATTTCCATAGCAAAAATCTGAAATATGATTAAAATATTCAGATACTTAGATAAAAAACAAATGATACAAAAGTTGCTGTAGATCTTCAAGTGAGTAATTTTTTAAAGAAAAATCTAGCAATCTGAGCAAGTCTCCTGCTTGAGGAACACTTGGACCCATATGCACTCACTTGCACCTCTCTCTTGTCTTTTTGCTGGGTGGGACAACAGACACAAGATAAGTCAGGGTTTTTTATGACCTGATACCTGTAGCTAAATGCAGGTGGGGTATGGTTAGGGACCAGATTTGCCTTTATTTCCCCCTGCTCGGTGGACAGACTGAAAGATCAGAGTGAGAGTCAGTGTTACCATTGTGAATACAATTTAAACTGGTCTAATACTATTTACTTTGTGTTACTTGATTTAGTTAAAAAAGAAGGCCAATTTCAAATCGCCTTACAATATTGCTGTCTACAATATAGCAAAATTTAAATTGAATATCTTGTATCTGGTTGTTGTTTTATGTATGTAATCTTGTAGGTTCAATGTATACACTCGTTTATGTTGGTGCTTAATAAATATGTAGTGGTAATAATAATAATAATAATATAAACTTCACCTTAATAAAAAGCTTTTACCTAATGACTTCAAGGGCCGTTCAGCTTTCACAAGCTCCAGGATATCCAGAATGTCAGCTGTTTCTCCTTCTAAGGATTGCAACAGATCAAACAGGCACTGGGCTGATACCCCCTTACTGGAGGAGCCACTGCTTACCCCATCCTGTGGGACAAAATGTCAATTTACCCACAGTATGTCTGACTGATTGCAGTCACAATTGCATGTACCCCACCAAGATATGTCCACCCATGCTATGATCCATCCAACTCTTTATGTATGTTAACATATTTCCCACTTTTTTTCAGCTACACAAATCATGGCTGTCATGTTTCAGCAGGGACCACTGGCAGTTATGCACCGAGACTCTTATCCCAAAGAGAAAATACTGTATTTTCACATTTAGTATCTTTTTCATTGGTAAAGAATAAAGACTGTTAACAGAGTTCAGGGCTTACTGGAAGGTCTAGAAGAGGAGCAACACTTGCAAACAACTGAAGCACAAAGGGTTTGCGGTGAAGAACATAAAACTGACGGCAGGTAAATTCAATAGCCTGGCGAAGTTGCGGGTTACTTTCATAGTCAGCATACACCTAAAAAGAATGATAAGCTTAAGAATGTCTCCGTAGCAGGAATAGTAATGCTCATACAGTACACTTAGATCAGCTGGAATTTATGTCGACCAAGTAAAGTTAGCGATACAAATCCAGCTCTGGTCAGTTTGACTGATATGACCAAAAGCCTGCTAAGTGTCACGTCACAGACATATGAGTTTGCATTTTACCCCTCTGACACTTGCCTGTAGCATTGTGGGCAGAATCCATTGATAACCACTGAGTGAAAAAAGGTGGTTAAAATGTACAGCTGTGTTAATGGCAGTAGCAGCATATTGCCTGAGCAGGGCACTGTCCTCTGGGTGCAGGATAAGAGCTCCATTAAAAACACTGAGGAAAAGCATCATTTCATCACCCCAAGGGAATTCACTGGGCATTCCCAGGAACATTTCCTCTAGAAGTTTGATCCATAGGCTTTTCTGTAGGGTGTCCAGGCCAAACAATTCTTTTCCTGCTGAAGAGAAAATATATATATATTTAACAGTTGCGACACGTTCTATATCTTTTCTATTGTGTAAAAATCAAGTACTTTAGATTCTATGACAAAGCCAAATTCTATGCACTGAAAACTTATAACACATTTAACCTACATATTTAAGATCTAATGCAAAATTACGTGAAATTTGCACTAGATTTTGCTGCTAAGAGACACAATGGCCTGGTTGCTGGTTGGTTGGTTGGTTGGTTGGTATGGGTTATTGCACATGTTCAAAATTGTCAGTGTTCTTAAAGGAGTCTGCCTGTTTTGTACGTAGTTATTTTATGTCAAGGAGGTACATTTCTATTGTGTCTTCAGAGATGGTTCTAGATGTTGCTAGACCCCTGCAACATTATTAAGGTCCCTGTATGTCCCAAAGACTATATAAACAGTAATAATAACTGTATCAGTCGGGCATTTTCCCAAGTTCTTTTACTCCCATATACCCATGCAAATGCCTGCTTTTTTATCTGTATTGTAATAACCCTGGCTTCCTTGCTATCTATTCAGAGAAGTTTGATTTGAGTACCTTGGGGATCATTAAAGAGAGAAAACTCTGCATCAACAGCACTTCGGGGAAATGAGGGCAAACGTAGAAGGTCTTCTTGCAGCATGGAAACATGAGATTGCTTATGGGCAGGTGGAATCTTCTGGGTCAGTGATATAAGGAACAAAACTCTTCCAACCTCTTCCAACTTCCGGGTGAAAACCTAATAACCAAAATACAACCTCTAAACAGAAGGAACAGAACCAATGGTATCTAAAGTACTTTTTTTTTAAATAACTTAAGCTATATAATATATAGTCATCTCATTAGGGTGCATGCACAGTCTCTCCCATACTTGTTTCTGGATCAGCTCCTGGCCCTTCTCAGGTGGCATATGAACCAAGTTAAGCTGTGGTGAAACTGACCTCCGGAAAGGATAAATATCCCGTACATATGTCTGAAACGAAAAAAGTACATATATTATATGCGCCATACTGTATATTCTCTGACCAAGTGAATACTAAGCAATTTTTTTTCATTTAGTCTGTTATTCTACCATTGCATTAAATACATATACCAAAACTCTAAATAAAGAAGTCACACCCTTAAATGGCGAAGCAGTTTGATCAAAAGTTTTGGTGAGCTACTTCAACTACCATATATACTCGAGTATAAGCCGATCCGAATATAAGCCGAGGTAGCCGAGTCAATACTGGAAAAACTTATTGACTCGAGTATAAGCCTAGGGTGGGAAATGCAGCAGTTACTGCTAAGTTTCAATAGTCAAAATAAATACCAATAAAATTACATTTGCAATTGCAATTACATTGCATCAGTGGGGTATATATTTTTAAATATTTATTTAAAAGAAATATAGTAAACTAGCTCAATCAGCATCCAAGCTAAAATACAAAGAGTTAAAATCCTAAAGTGCAATGTCTAGTCAGAATGGAACAGGTGAGGATGGTAGATGAAGATGAATTTGGGGTGGGCCAGGGCACTGGAGGGTCTGGTTGCGGGTTACCTAATTTGCACACAAAGGACAGACGGTGCCGGTCTGGAGGGACCCATGGCAACCGACTCGAGTATAAGCCGAGGGTGACTTTTTTCAGCACATTTTGGGTGCTGATAAACTAGGCTTATACTCAAGTATATACAGTAATTGCAAATGTTACCATATTTAATAAGAAATCCAACTATAAAAATGTGATTGAATAAAATAAAATGTGAACACCTCAAATTCTTATTTGTTGTGTAGTGTGTAATAGGTCACAAAGCTCAAAAAAAAACGAGAAAAACTGGAATTAACTAAATAGTTGAAATGTTAACTAGAACAGGTACCATTGACATTTACATGACCTTGCAAGCTTTTAGATGGCAGTTTTACATGAATTTTTTTTTACTCAATAAATATATAAAATTTCATGTTTTTAACACAAAAAACTTTATCTACGGAAAAAATGACCGTTGATAAATAACTCCCTAAGTGTGGGCAATATCTTTTATTTTACCTTGTTATAATGAATTAAATTCCAGCGTTTATCCATCAGAAAGTAATTTGCAGACTGAGAGTCTGCAATATTAAAAAACTCCAGGCATTCCTAAAAATGAGAAAACAGCTACTAAATTACTTATCTCTCAAAATGACACCATCACTTTATACATAAATCCCCATGGTTTAAAGGTACACACACCTTTAGAAGAGCCTCAAACTGTGTATCTTCATGCACTGGTAACTGAGTTGGGATATCACACTCATTCTGTCCGTGCACCACTAGAGTCTTTGTGCCTATTGTCAATAAAGGAAAAATTAGCATCTCTTTCTCTAAAACCCAGTTCTAATTGCTAAAGGTAACAGTGGGCTACTGCTCACCAGGCATAGATGCTGTCACAAGGAGCTTAACCTCACACTGTTCCTTTTTCATAGTTTGCTTGAGATCCTTGAAAAAGAGGCCCTCAACATAGCCAACCACTTCCCAGAGGAAAGTCAGTGTAGCTGAGATGGCATCCATTCCCCATTCACAGGGAGTGCGCACAAAGTACATGATCAAGCCCACCTACATATAAAAAAGCCATAACAGATCATTTAAAAACATTTAATGTAATGAAATAAGTTCATTCATAAAAATGCAACTTGCAATTTTTTCCTGTTTTTGAAACCTTCATTTTGGGTTCCCATGTTAGTGAGTACTATAAACACACTGAAGTGTGGGAAATTTGTGAGCCTGAAGGCTATGGATGTGCTATTAAATTAAGTAAAAAGGCAGGCATGGTACATCTACTTCAAGGTTTGAGGTTTGTTTTTTTATACAGATAGGATACAGATAGGATGTTTTTGAGAGAGGTAACAGAATAGAAGAATTGATTAACAATTAATATATAAATATAGTGCATTTGTGTATGTGGTTTGGCAGATTACTGTGGATAGGTGGTTCTGTAAAGAGATATCTGGAAATGTGTCAGAAAACCATAATCTACAAATATAAAACAGTCAAGACTATACAAATAAAAAAAGGAAATCTCCTTTTTGGAAAACAGATATTTTTAATGGCACTTAAACCTTCATCTTTGGATGTATATTTTCCAAATGCTTATATTTTGGATACACAATGTTACCCTCAAGTTACAGGTATGGGATCTGTTATCTGGAAACCCGTTATCCAGAAAGTTCCAAATTATGGAAAGACCATCTCCCATAGACTCCATTATAAGCAAATAATTCACGTTTTTAAAAACGATTTCCCTTTCTCTGTAATTACAGTATAAAACAGTACCTTGTACTTGATCCCAACTAAGATATAATTAATCCTTATTGGAGGTAAACAATCCTATTGCATTTAATTAATATTTAAATTATTTTTTTAGTAGACTTAAGGTATGGAGAACTAAATTACAGAAAACCCCAGGTTCCGAGCATTCTGGATAACAGGTCCCATACCTGTACTAAATGTTGTAGAGTCCTTGTTAAACTTACCAAGTAGTTAAACAGAATATGTGATGTCTGAGCAGGGAAATCACCAATGTTAAGAAGCAGTTTTCTCAGCATGTAGATCAGTTCATCCTGAAACAGATATAGCACTGACTGTAAAGAGTTACATTGCTTGTACATACATCAAAACTAAATGGCACATGTGGCTTTTTTTTTAAAAAAAATCTTGTTATTTATATAACACCAATATCAAGCAGTATGCACTTCAAGAAGGACTATTTGCCTCAAAAATATTTTGATTTAATTGGTAATAATAAAGTGATGAAGACACTGTACCTGTCTGTTACTAATGGTGAGTTTTTCCAGGAAATGTCTAAGAACTGTGGATGGGTCCTCAATCAGGCAATTCCACAGAACTTGCTGTGCCACTGCACTTACTAAGGGATTAATAAAAGATCATTATGGGAACAGGGTTACAAAAATATTGACTGCAGACTAATTCCTACAATGTACTATCTCTTATTTAAAAAGCAAATTCACTTTGTGCTGTCTTTATAGAGTGCTGTGAACTCTCTTTCTGTTAGTCCTTTTCTGCTTCCTTTATTAAATAGACAGCTGTGTTTCTAAAGGCAATTTCAGTTCCATTAATCATCATTTTGGAAAGCATTTCACTTCATTACCCACAACATACAATTATCTCATTGCTACAGCTTCCAGAATGCAATGCACTGAAGGAGCAATCAGGGCTGGATCACTCAGGGCTGCATCAATATGTATAATCTGGTCTGTTGCTGGTTGTGTACGAAATTGCTCATCTTGGGTGTCATTATTTTTGAGATATATATATATATATATATATAGCAAAAAAGAGGGAAGTTGTGCTCAACCACTAAATTTTAAACCATTGGGCGGAGGTGCAATGAGGTTGTGACCCCAAATACATATTGACAACAACAAGAGATCCTCTGCACTCACCCATTACCAATATATATAGGACATTAAGACATTCTGTGCATTAAGCTACGAAGAAATGCTTGAAGTATATTGCAATATATGGGCAAACAATCCCCGTTTTGTTTAAAGGGGAGAGCATTTCTTGGTAGCTTAATGCACAGAATGTCTTAATGTCCTATATATATTGATAATGGGTGAGTGCAGAGGATCTCTTGTTGTTGTCTATATATAAATATATATATATATATATATAGTGGCCTTATACATTTTTATATGTTATACACTGTGTATTGGGGAGTTGTACTGATTACAGATGTCCAGGAAGCTTACATATCAAAGGGTTTTCTGTGAATGTTGTTGGGACAGCACATCTGCTACAGGAGCAGAGAATGCAAGAAATCTTCTCAATAGTTCCTGAACAAAGGCAAAGTGTGGTTTTTATCAACCCCATCTAATCAGTTGGCATGTGGGGGCAGTGACTGAAAAGGTGTATAAATGTAGACTGGACAGTAGTGAAGGGAGAACAGTATCTGGATTGACCTGGGGCAGCATGTGGACTGCAGACCAGAGGTGCTGGAGGACAGAGTACAGCCAAGATGGGAAGACAAGCTGGCCTTTATTCTTTTACACAGATGATAAAAATAATTTAGACTGTATAATTCATTTGTAATTGTAAATAGTGTAAATATAATAATTTGAGTAATTGAGTAATTTGAGGCTGAAGCTGAAAATCACTTCTACTGGAGCAAATAAGGACATAAATTCTCTAAACCTAGATAAATAAGGAAATTGAGGGATTAGGATATTTTCTCTTTATAGTTTAGTAATGAAAAAAAATTGTTGCTTTGTAGGGTTCACTTTTTTAGGACCCCAGATAAGATACTAGTCAAAAAGTAAATCTGTTCATTCTATTGTCATTATTTGTCTGGAATTATATTTAATTCATAGTGATTACTGAATTAAAAATAATTGTTTAATTTAAAAAGAAAAAAAAGTACATGTTCAAGAACCTTGTTATAGGCAAATGTTTACATTAGGAGACAATAGATATAGTCTTCATAATTCATAATTATTTATAGAAAATTTGATTAAACACAAAATTAAATGCAATTTTGCCAGTTTAGTTTCTTAGTTTCATGTGTTGTTTTGTTTGTCTTGTGTGTATGTGTGGGATTACCTGCATTTGTTAGTAGGGATGCACCGAATCCAGGATTCAAATTGGGATTTGGCCAAGATTCTGCCTTTTCCAGCAGGATTCAGATTCAATTGAGTCTATGCCCCTGGCTGAACCAAATCCAAATCCTTAAAATCACGTGGCTTTTTGTCACATAAACACAGAAGTTGAAATATTTTTTAAAACGTGCAGTTGTCTTTAACCCTTCCTTACCCTAATTTTTAGGATTCAGTTTGGGACAAAGAGCAAAGAGAAGCTTTTTGCAAAATTAAAGGCTTAACCAGAAAAGTAAATTCCTTAGGAAATGCTCTCTTTCTGGCCCATACAATTTTGTGTAAGCTACCTGTACATTTTTCAGTATTTTTGCAAGCAGTAAGAATGCAATTGATTTTACCAAATTAAACTTTACCAATAAAACTCATCATACCTGCTACTCCATCTTCACGCACATCCCCATCCTCCATCAAGTGAACAATGGGCAGCACTGCAGCACAAATGCAGGCTGGGAAAACTGGCTGGGGTGGTTGGGAGACATGATGATTTCCAGTGTGTTCTGTTGCATGCTCCTCATCTGTAAAACAGATGAAGAATAAATTAAAATGAAGAATAACTAAATAAAGGATGGATTCTAACCCTGCTTGTGAAATACACAAGTTTTATTGGAGGAGCTATTGGAAATATATAGACTGAAAATAACTAAGAAATAACTAGAAAAGAACTGGATTTATGACCTGACTTGAGAATTTGCTATGAGAATTGTAAAAAGTATGTTATAACCAGACAGGTAAAGTACACAAAGTATTTGCTTAAGTCCCAATGATGTCAGTAGTTTCTCCTGAGAAGATCTAAGTTTCCTTGCTTCTTGACATATCTGGCTCTTCTTTTGATGTTTTTGTAATAACTAAATTTTTTAGCATTACATAGAATGACTGATGTAACGTCCTTTGATTCACTCTGAACTGCATTATTGATTGTAATTATAGAGTCCATTGCTCATCACTTGATGTTATGGCGTTTGCTTCTCTGAATAATGATTGTGGATTCCCTTCCTGTCAGTAAAACAAATGAATACAGTGCATAAACCAAGGGTACCTTGACTTTTTGACTCACCTTCAGCACTCACAGCAGAGCGTATAGACCACACAGACCCTCGGCGGAAGGAGTAGTTACGGTGTGAAGTACTGGAGGTACAGGATGGACTTACTGAAAGGCGTCTGGAATTCAGATTGGTGGGTTCTTCTACTGGCAAACACAATGAAACAGGTGAAACCTGCTCTAGCATACCCAAACTGGTACAGACTCCATATTATGATACAGAGGGAATAGCAGATAGTAAAAAGATGCAAACGTATCTATCCATTTGTTTGCTCTAGTTCATATCTTATCCAACCACAATAAATAGCAAATTAAGAATATACTGTATTTATATATTTAACATTTTTAAACTTTCCTAAAAAATAAAGTACATTGGGTTACTAGGCTTGTAGCATACTTTGCATACTTTGTGCTTAGAGTACATTGACCTCTGAATCTCTGGTAAGTTTATCTGACAGTGGAGCCATGATTTTCCTGCAGGATATTTCCACCACAAATGGGGCCTGATTCACTAAAGGGCGATAAAAATTATCACACGCTTTTTCGCATTAAAAAACGCAAAATAATTTGTGCGTGATTCACCATAGTATTATCGTGTGCGAAAAATCGCCATTTTCGCATGGGTTATTTCTCGCACTAGTTTTACCGTTTTGCGTTAATTTCCGCGCTGAAAAGAATACGATCGCATGATTCACTATAACTTTTGCGCGCTAAATATCGCATTCGGCTATGCGAAAATTAACACCTACTACAGGCAGGCGAAAAATTATACAAAAGTACAGTAAATGATTTTTTGCAATAAAATATGGACTTACAGTGTTATTTATTCAAGTATGTGTTTCCCCTAGAGTGACGCAGCCGCCAGTTTGCAGCGAAATGTTCATTTTTAATACAGTAATTTTCTGCAAGTATTGGCGTGTATGGCTAACATGGCGTGCGTTCATTTGCGCGACTATTTCTATTTGGCTACAAGTGATGAAATGTTTCGCCAGGCATGGATTCGCAGCGAATTTTTGGACGTGCGTTGAATTTTTTTCGCAGCGGATTTTTTCATGCGTTTCTCAAAACATTCCGCCAATGGCAAAACGCATGAAAAAATTTGCCACGCAAAAATTCACCGCACATCCAAAAATTTATACAAGTGTCAAAAAATAATAGTCACAGCAACAATTTTTTTGCCCGCACAACATTTTTGCCGTTTCGTGGATCTTTCGAAAGATTTGCTAATTTTTCACTAAAGAACCAGAACACATTTACTCATCACTAGTGGCTACTATTTATAAGCATCTACTATTTATATGATACCATTTATATGTGGCTAATATTTATATACATCATTTATATGCGGCAACAATTTTTATACACTATTTCTATGCTACCATTCATATGCGGCGATTATTCGCGTAATTTAGCGCATGTTCCGGCAAATACCGCATTGAAATAGTCTTTTCGCGAGTTAAATAACGCATGCAATATCGCGCGTAAAAAAGCGCGAGTATGCTTATAGTGAATTGTGCGAAAAATCGCCAAAATTAAGACGCGGTAAAAATTTTAGCGCACAATAAAAATAGCGCACGTTTTATCGCCCTTTAGTGAATCAGGCCCATAGTGTAGATTATTTGAAATCACCCCTCAATGAATTTAGGGATCTTTGGGGTTGAGATTTAATAATCATAATGAACACTATGTTACATATTAAATCTCCTCTTATTGCTATTTCTTGAACTCGTAATGCCACCTGAAAAGACTGGCCTGAATAATGGTCTTGGGCATTTTTGATGGTTCTGATGACCCCCAAAACACTTTCACAGAGTAACAATTCACCATTTCGCCATTAGTGATTTTTTTCTTGAAACTGCCATAAAAATTTACAGAAATTTACCAAGAGAGGAAAAAGTCGCAGTAGCATCAAAAAAGAGGCAGGCATGTCAAATTGTGAGGTAGCCGCATTTCGCGAATTTTTTGTATCCTGAAATTATGAAAGCTCATAACTGGGAACCAATAATGCATGATATGCTCTAATGACGAGGACGAATGTTTGTATATGGCACAATAATAAGTACAGGTATGGGACCTGTTATCAAGAATGCCTTGGACCTGGGGTTTTCTGGATAAGGGGTCTTTCCGTAATTTATATCTCATTTTCGTTAATTGATCCCAATAGGATTGTTTTGCCTCCAATAAGGATTAATTAGATCTTAGTTGGGATCAAGTACAAGGTACTGTTTTATAATTACAGAGAAAGGGAAATTATTTTTAAAAACGGAAATTATTTTCTTATAGTGGGGTCTATGAGAGATTCGGAACTTTCTGGATAATGGGTCTCCGGATAACGGATCCCATACCTGTATATGTAAAACTATTATTTAGAGAGATGGAATTAGTGTTAAAAGTGAAATCACTAATAGTGATAGTCATAAAATAACTGTGGCAAGTTGTTTACTGATCCTACAGCACACCTTCTTCCTCCTGTTCAGAATTAGGGGAACATGTGGGTTCATAACAGGCCTCCTGTGTGACAGGGATTGCAGTGATTAAACTGGCCTCTCGGCCCAGCCTTTTCTTCTCCTCCTCCTGCTGAAGGTTCTTGAGAATGTGCTCAGCCCTCTGGTGGGAACGAGACACTGCCCGAGCTGAGAAGGATTTCTGTGCAGCCATGGTTGGAGAAAAAGAGTAAATTAGGTGTACATATGATGTAGGTGTACACATGATGAGCCTCAGTCTTAGTTAAAGCTAAAACATGCATACATATTGTGTTGTCTATTCTGCACATATTAGTTACTGGATATTAAACTAATGCAGTGAGTGCCTTTTATTTATCTGTGAAGCATTTTTTAAGTCATTGCTTTATTTAAGCCTTTTGCGTTCAGACCTGGGATTCTGTTCCCATCAGTCCTTTAATCTTCAGCTTGAGCAGTTTTTGGATACTGATTTCCCTTTCTGAAACAAATGGAACTGATTCTTATGGGCTGATGTATCAATTTTCGAGTTTACACCTATGCTATGATCTGTGTCAACACCTCTGGCATTCATTTGCACTTTGATTACTGAACATATACAATGGCTTGGACTTTGCGTGAGGTTACAAAATTATCATTAGCAACTGAATGTAATCAAATTCCCTTTTTATATCCATTCTCCCTTTTTTAATTCTGATTAGTTGTCATGATTATGTGTCGGGGGTATAGTTTCTGTTTCACAACGGGAAACTAAGTAGCCTTCAATCATCCTCCTTGCTCCCCTTGATCCTTTTACTTACATCTGTTTTCTCATTAAGGTCCTAGAGGTTTGCGGTTTTGCTAGGTTATTCAGTTCTCACAATCAGGTTAGGCAAGGTAAAAATTGAGACCACAGCCCCTGGGTTCCTGCCTTCTCTTTGTGGTATTCCCAGGGCCTAGATAGCCAATGTGAGATAGTAGCTTTCTTTGGGAATGTCTCCAGATTCTCTGTATTTCCATTTTCTAATCTTGCCGCATAACAAGGTTGTAATCATGGTGGTTTTTCAAAGAGATTATATTTTTTCACTTACTTTGTAATTCATTTAGGTAAATCCAGTGATCAAATTGTGGCACGGGCATTTTAACTCAGCACTATTCACTTTATTGTTAATTGATTAATAAGCATTTGATCCGTCAGTGATAAACTTTGTAGTGATGAATTGAAGGGGGTGATTTTTAATAATTCCTGTGGATGCAGTGACTGGACTGCAGCACTTTGACATCACTTGTCACTTTACTGTCAATAATAATGTTATATTTTTTATATTTCAGTGATTAATTTTGCAGTGATGAATTACACCCTGGGCATTTATTACTAAATGATTGATCAAGTCATTTATTGGGACTTTTGCGTAACCACTGAGATTTGTAAATGGGCAAGGAATTCTGAACCCACGAGTATATAGCAACTCAACTTTCAGTGGAAAAAAATGTATAGGTTGCACCAGTGCAGATAATATTACAGGAAAAGTCATTGTTTTTGTGCCCAAAAAATATACCACTTTGAAAGGGTTTTACAAAATGCGAGATACACAATTATTACATTGTAAAATGCTAATGTTTGTTGTTATTTAGGCACAATTTTTATGACATTTACCTAGTGGTGTTCTAAAGGATACCTAGAACTATTCTAGAGCACATACAGTAATTAGAAGAGAATAACATGCATGTTCAAAATGGCATGCACCACTGCAGCAGGCACAGGATAAGTAGAGATCATTACTAATAAGTTACCTTTATTTCTAACATTTATGTTGCACTTAAAAAGAGAGAAAACAGAACTTTACACTTTCTGATCAATAATATTTAGGTTTTCTAATCTCCATATCCATATTTCTATGTTAGTATGTTAATCAAAAGAGGAATCATTCACACAGATAAAACCCTGGCTCTACAAAATGATTTCTCAGGATATCCCATAATCACCCTACATTGATTTTGGAACCATTTCTGTATATGAAAAAGGCAATGGTATAAAGGTGCTAACTACAGCCTATTTCATAGATATTAAATTATGCCTTTAAGCAATGTACTAAAAAGACTCATACTAATGCAGCTTTACCATGATTGTTTACCTACAATGCAGTGTTTTTCCACTATAAGTGTTTTTTCCACTATTATATACAGAGTCTGACTACTGTATATAATGCACTGCAACTTCTAGCAATTTGTCGATATAAAAGCAAATAATAGTCCATATAACAGAATTTCGGCATGGCAGCGCCAGACCAAGTTGGCCCCTCCCCATGCACGTGTGTGTCCACACTGAAGACAGGGGGATGAGAGGTAATGCTGGTGGTGGAGGAGACATGCTGGCAGTTGGGGGAGAAGGGTCCAGAGTAGGATTAGGCAAAAGAGGTACATGTCTAGTGCCCCCACCACCATTGGGCCCTAGGCACATGCCTCTTCTGCCTTCCCCTAGTTCCAGCCCTGCTGAATGGCACCTCTTCTGGCATATGGCATTAATTATCAGCTGTATATGTTAGTGCAACACACAAAATTCCCAATTCAGCTAAAAAAGACACTAAATAGGACATTAAATGTAAATGTGACAAAATGTTGATAAGTAATAGGTTAAAAAAAGACAACACAACTACCAAAATCCTGTGAATCAAACCAAAGCCAAGCAAAAGTTTTCAAACCTCAACCTTAATTACTAACAGTGATCCCCAACCAGTGGCATGTGAGCAATAGGTTGCTCACCGCCCCCTTTCATGTTGCCCCCAGTCGCCTGAAAGTAGGTGCCAATTATTAAATTCCTGGCTTTGAGGCAAATTTTGGAAGCACAGACACTGTTTTACTCCAAGCAGAGCCCCCTGCAAACTAGCCGTCCACATTTGGTACCAAATAGCCAATCACAGCCCTTATTTGGCATCCCTAAAAAACTTTTTTCATGCTTTTCTTGCTAACCATCTGATTGTGGGTTATGAGTAAAAAAAGGTTGGAGATCCCAACTATAGAGAAATATGAACATATTTTTTCCATTCTGAAGGATGGTTTTCATCAGATGAAAATACTTTCCATCAGTTTAAAGTGGCCCCCAAAATATGTATATAATACACTCTAAAAACAATGTAATTTATAAAGCAATTACAATGTCTCCTTTTAAAAACCCCTTCTCCAGGTCTCATGACATAAATGCAAAGTAAAGTCAGTAAATATTACTGCCGATTACAGAAAACAATACAAATTGCACAGCTTGTACCATAAAATCACTGCTTGCAGCCTTCATTCTTTGCTCAAAAGTTTTTTTTGCAACATGACATCAGGGTTTCCCCCTTTCCATTCTCAGTGCCACAATCACTGATGATTCACATGTGCAGTACTAGTCTTAGAGGAAACGTCACAGCTTTGCTTGAGCAAATGAAAAAATGGTAAACAAAGAGGGGGCAGTGGAATATCAAGTGTTAATTGCAAAGAAAGCAGGGGAAGTTTAGTTCCAGGCCAACTGCATGCATTTCCACCCTTTCAAACCCATCAATATTCTTTTTGTGGATTGGAAAAATGCAAAGCATTTTCAGAATAAGGCGTTGCACAGATCTATAGTCATCGCCAAAGTTACTGACTTTGAACTTTTTTTAAAGAAAAGTTTTTGTGGAAAATTATTTAAATAATAATGCTATTGTATTCACATACATCACAGCATATATTCACACCATACCTTATATTATTACACACAGTCATCCTAAAATGGGCTGGATAAACAGACTCTGACAGACATTGTCAAGAGCGTTAGTTTGTTATCCACAATAGCCCCTCAAATCCTTCTCAACACAGTTCTGCACTGAAAAAAAGTCAAAGTATAACATAAAAGACTTTTTATCAAATTTCTTGTTTACTGTTTTGACACTAATATGACTTCAGCAGTTTTTCTTCTCTTCCACCTATTCATAAAGTTCTTATCAACCTGAAGCAAGCTATTACAAACACCAAATATTTAATTGCCATTTTTAACATCCACTGAAACAGCAAAAATGCATGGCAAACGTTAATACACTTTATAAACAAGGGCTCCTTGTCTTAATTATGGACTCACAGTCAACATACACACTGAACTCAAGTCCTTCCCATTAACTTGCAAGTGTTTCCAGGATATTACTGGCAACCAATGATCCTCTCAGATTAGAGTAACTTCTTGGCCCAAAGAGTATTTGTCTTTGGAGAAATTTCCAAGTGCAACATTATTTGCATGCATGTGGAGTTCTAATCATGCTTGAAATTTTTTACTGTCAAAGCCCATTTGAAAGAGCAAATTGGAATTATAAATATTATAAATATTACATTTAACTGCTACTGTCTAAACCTGATTTATTGCTTATTATACAGGTCTGTCAGAGCATGCCAGGAGTTATGCACCACAATGCTTGATTAAAATGCTTGGCATGCACACTGAGTGAAAGTGGTTGAAGTTCTATACAGGCAAAAGCTAATCCATAATGTCAGTCTAAGGCTGGGCTTGGCATGCACAGTCAGGTCTAATTATGCTTGCTGTGAATTATTTATTGTATGGTTCCAGCAGCAGCAGTTTAAAGGAGTGTAAATATATTCCCCTTGGTGTTAAAATCTAGTTTTTCAAGTCAGCGAGCTAAATGCATGCCAATGCGCATCCAAGTGCAAGCAAAGAGAATCCATAAGCAAACCAGAAGAATAAATCTTTATCCTTTGATATTCGTACATGTTTCACACTCCTACTCACAGACTGGTCCTCGTTGATTGGGTCTTGCACACTTCCACTGCTCTGTGGTACCCAAGGAGGGTCAAACATAGGAACAGATGGCATCCCCAGAATGGGTGATGGAAGAGTAAAGTTAATGCTGGGAGGAGGGATCTAGAACAATATGATAAAACTATTATTAACAGAGGTCCAAGTACCGCAAACATTGTATTATAACATATAGATTTCAATCCAGAATAGTATATAATCAATTCTTATTTTTTTACTTTTTTATTACAAACCTCCTTCAGAGTGGTAACAGGTAACTATGATCAATTATCAACATTGCAATTTTCCAGACACTATATCATTATATGATAATGTGCATATTTGGGTTTTAAATTGGATTTTATGCATCCTTTCAATATATAAAACATCAGTTGTATGGGCTGTTTTATGAACACAAGCTTAAGTTGAAAGCATTAAAACAGAAAAAGACGCGCGAGTCTTTTTCGGCGATTTCCCGAAATCGCCCCGCCGCGTCTGCCATCCCACCGGCGACTTACATGTTCGCCGGTGGGATGGCAGGGGGAAGGCAACTCGTGGAGATTAGTCGCCCGCGAACAGGGAGTTTTGCCGCGGGCGACTAATCTCCCCGTGTGCCAGAGCCGTTATTGTTGCCACACTGAGAACTGCAGGTGAAAAAAATATGAGCCTAGGCATGTATGCAATTTATCAAAATGGATACTAATTAGCATTCATATTGCGACATTTGACATAAGTTGCAGTGGAAGTTATTTAGCGGGCTTCCATTATTACACTGGAATTCTTGGTTAAAATGCTGCATTGAGGATAAAAAACATGTTGACTTGCACATTGCATTCATAAATTAGCCTTGAAGTGTTTGGTCCCTTTCCCCACCTTATAAATCTGCTGTGCTCCTTCTTCCATCCGAGGCCAAACCTGATAACGGAACCTCCAGAGTGTATGGAATTTTAGTATAGCATTAATTCGCTGAACTGTCTCAGGATGTTGAAACTCAGAGGTCAACATGTCCGAAACGGCATCAGGCACCTTCACAGCACAAAGTAAGAACATGGCAGCTGCAGAGGGAGTAAGATTTAGATAGAATTACATGGTCAAGGACTCAAGTGTTTTGTCATGACATTTGTTTAGACATTTTTAAAGTGTGTCTTGTGCTGAGCACAATGAAGGCATTTTAGCTTTGACAGCTTATATTTGTATTTGTGCTGCGTTAGTCCTCCCCTACCTCCAGGGATGTGAGTGTATGCTAGAGGTCAGGTACCCACACAATACCCACAAAGTGGTCTGAGTCCAGATAGGAAAACTTCCCATATCCATTTTTTTGCTTTTTAATGGCATGATTTCAAGTTTTTCTCAAAATTTACACACAATATACCGTATTTTTCGGACCATAAGACGCACCGGACCATAAGACGCACCAGTTTTTAGAGAAGGGAAATGAAGAAAAAAAGATTCTGAAACAAATAGTGTCCTAAAATATTTTATGTGCATTAAAACCCAACATCACAGTCATAAACACATGCAATCAACCCTGTAAATAAACAGCAGCATTTAGAACCATTTAGAACCATTATTAACAAATACAGTCAGCAAAAGACAAAATGTACTGTAAAACACAATAACAAGAGACTTCAGTAATAAATTAGAATTAAGTTGAAGATTTATGGTAAAGGTTCTGCTTGTTTTATGAGAACCCCAAGAACTCCTCATCGCTAGAGTCAGAATCTAGAAAGCTCAGATCCTCACAATCACTAACAGGACTTTCGTCACTACTGGTGCTGGTACCAGTATTTTCATATAACATATCATCTTCAGTCCCATCTAAGGTATTGCTGATGCCACATTTTTTGAAGGAATGTACAATGATCTCATCCTTAACTGAGTCCCATGAGGTTTTCACCCACTCACAAACTTGGGTAATAGTGGGCCTTTTTATTTTTCCAGTAGGTGTAAGATCATGATTACCAGCAGCCATCCATTTGTTCCACTCTTCCCTCATAAACACTTTAAATGGTTTGTTGATGGACACGTCCAGAGGTTGCAGCTGGCTGGTAAGACCACCGGGAATTACAGCTAAATGGGTTTTGACTTCTCTAAAGTTCTTTTTTGTAGTGTCGGTGATATGTGCTCTGAACTGGTCAAGCACTAACAAGGATGGTTTTTTTAAAAGCCCGCCTGGACGCTTGGACCACACTTTTTCAATCCAGAGCCTCATTCCCTTTTCGTCCATCCATCCTTTGTCATGGACATGCACCACGACTCCCCGAGGAATCGCTTCTTTTGGAAAAGTTTTCCTTTTGAAGATGAGCATTGGTGGCAATTTAGTACCATCTGCACAGCAGGACAACACAAGCGTGTAATGGGTTTTCTCATACCCTGAAGTTTTAACTGTTATAGTTTTTGCTCCTTTGTGGTCTACTGTTCTATTGGATGGCACATCAAAAGTAAGTGGGACTTCATCCATATTTCCAATCTGGCTTAGTTCAAATTGATTCTTCTTTCTGGCATCAATGACGAATTTGTGAAAAGACAAGATCTTTTCCTCGTATTCTTTGGGCATTTTTTGAGCAATTTTTGTTTTGGTGCGCATAGCAAGGCCAGATCGCTTCATGAATCTGTAGCACCATGATGGTGAGCTAGTGAAATTTTGAATTCCTTTTTCCACAGCAATGAGTTTTGCTTTATTTATGATCATTTTTGTGGAGACCAAGAAGTCATTTTCACGGTGATGTGTGATCCACTCCTTTATGTCCACCTCCAACTCTGGCCACTTTGCAGCATGCCCACGTAAAGTGTGCTTACTTTTCTCCAACTTTTGCAGCTGATCCTCCTGTTTCCTCCACTCTCTTATCATCTTTTCAGAGGGAGGTGGTCCAAAGTGTCTCTCTGCTGCCCTGTTGCCATGCTCCTTTGCATATTTTATAACTTCCAGTTTGAAACCAACTTTATATGTGCATCTCTTCTGCTTGGACATCTTAGTGAGGGGGCGGTACTGGTACCGTATTTCTGCAAAACAGTACCGTAAATAAAGAACAGAAAATGCATAGAAAACACGTACATGCAACAGAGATTTTAACGCAACAACACAGCTGCATATGTGTGAAAGGGCCCTCAGGCCTAAACACTGTATGTTACCGGTATAATAGTATGAAGAGAAATTCTGACGTAGCGGCATTATCAATCAGGGCATCCAGCACCCAACATATTGCCCCCCCCACCTGTACCAGCAGCACCCAACATATTGCCCCCCACCTGTACCAGCAGCACCCAACATATTGCCCCCCACCTGTACCAGCAGCACCCAACATATTGCCCCCCCCACCTGTACCAGCAGCACACAACATATTGCCCCCCACCTGTACCAGCAGCACCCAACATATTGCCCCCCACCTGTACCAGCAGCACCCAACATATTGCCCCCCACCTGTACCAGCAGCACCCAACATATTGCCCCCACCTGTACCAGCAGCACCCAACATATTGCCCCCCCACCTGTACCAGCAGCACCCAACATATTGCCCCCCACCTGTACCAGCAGCACCCAACATATTGCCCCCCACCTGTACCAGCAGCACCCAACATATAGCCCCCCACCTGTACCAGCAGCACCCAACATATTGCCCCCCACCTGTACCAGCAGCACCCAACAAGAATTGCCCCCATTTCATGTAAAAGCAGCCTACCTGCTCAGGTTTTCGCCGCACCACAGCGCCTCTGTCCCTCTGTGCAGAAACAGTGCAGAAACTGCCTTTGAATGAGTTTGAATGACTCTGGCGCTGTGCGCATGCACGATGACGCGCATGCCCATACGCATGCGCGTCATTGTGCATGCGCACAGCGCCAGAGTATAGAGGAGGGCCCTCCACACGCACAGAGACCACACCGGCAAGCGCCGGTATATAGAGGAGGGCCCTCCACACGCACAGAGACCACACCGGCAAGCGCCGGTTTATAGAGGAGGGCCCTCCACACGCACAGAGACCACACGGGCAAGCGCCGGTATATAGAGGAGGGCCCTACACAGAGACCACAACATGGGCAAGTAAAAAACCTTTTTTTAAAGTATAGCTGTAGGCTATCTTTGGACCATAAGATGCAGGGACTTTTTCCCCCCACTTCTGGGGGAAAAAAAGTGCGTCTTATGGTCCGAAAAATACGGTACTACTAAAATCCATAAAGTTTATGATTTTATCCACACAGGAAATCATATAAAATATCCATAGTTTGTGTAAATATTATACTGCAAACTCATTTAAATTAAAATGCACTGCAAGGTCAGACTTTATTTTAGCCTACAAAGCAAAAGTGTTGGGGGTTCACTAAGCTCAATGGTCCCTTGGTATTTTATAGTAACATACTGTACATCAGTGTTAAATAACAGGACTCATCCATGACTTATACATTGTATAAGTAATGGCTTCAATGTACATGACCTGTACATTTTTTGGGGGAATCTGAACCAGCCCAAGGCAACCACAGCCCTTTAGCAGGGAAGATCTGTGCCTCCAAAGATGCCCCAGCAGCTCCCCATCTTTTTTTCTGCTGATTCACTACATCATTTACAAGGCAGCCATAGATAGCTCTCCGCAAAATACCTTTAACAGTCAGTAACGTAATGCATCTACCACTTTTATCTCTTAAAGGATAAAATATCCTGGTATATTTAGTGCATGTAACAAGTGCAAGTGTGAATTTGTTTATTACTTTAGCATGTTTGTAGGTCAGGACAAAATGCTATGTATTGTGTATTTAAATGGCAATGTCATATACACCAACATACCATGGTCACACAGTCAATGCTGTACAGTAGTCACAGGGTGAAGGTATGAAGTGATCATCAGACAGTGGAGCAGGAACTAACTTACCTGCAGCTCCCGCCATGTGCTCATCCACACTCAGTAGCAACTCCCACGCAGCAGGCTGGATGTCACTGTACATTTCCTCTGTTAGTATTGGGGCTGCTTTAATCAGCAAGGACAGAGGCGCAGGGGACAAGCTCATCACCTGAAGAGCAAAGAGAGATTTTATTTTACTATTTATTTTTTATTCTTATTTACAATGAACCTTTACTTTTTTAAAAATGTTTTAATCTGCCAAAAAATACTTTTTGGAGGAATTGTTTAGGAATAAATAGGGAATCTCAGTGTTTTGAAACCTCAGTAAAATTTTATTTTCTTTATTCTGATATACCACATGCATATGATAAAGGGTCTATACCTGAAACCTAGCCTATGTACCTCAGCAACCACCCATTGCTTTAATTAACCAATAAAGGACTGTTTTTAACTTTGGAGAAGGAGTGAGGCCTTCTTTCCTTTTTTTATTGTTAATATACCACATTACCACATATACGTAATACTAGTTCTTTTAGGTTTGCAAATATTCCTCTCTCTGATACGTGTGCTATGTAAATCACGGTTATCTTACATTTCTGTTCTGATCTGCCATGTTCTTTGTCTGGTTTTTCTGGTTTCTGTAATCAACTACTTCCCTCCTCCCCTGCTTTCAATTTAACATATAGTATGCACAGTATTGAACACACTTCATAACAATAGTGTATGGGCATGTTGGTGCAGTAAATGCACTGGGAGCTGTGAGAGATAAAGCCTAGAAATACAAGATGAAATACAAAGCATAGCAGCTGCCAAGGTGAGAGATCCAGATCACTAATTATTAGGCAAGAGCTGCTCACTTCAGACCTCAAGCCTTCAGGTTTATTTTATATCAAGGTTTTAGCTTGATTTGAAAGTTATGAAACAGTAAAAATGTCCACGCATTTTAGATTGTCATTGTCCTTTTCAGCCTTACACCAACTTACCTGATGCCTTATATATTTCAGCATCCCACTGTCCTTTTTCCCCTCTAAGTTAGCCTCTGTAACTCTCTTTTTCAGAGAAGGAGTTCGCAGGCAAGATTTGTCTGAACACTGCAGGAAGACAATTGGCCAGATTTATTATGATGAGAAAATGTATTTCCTAATTCCATTTTCTGAAGAATAAATATTAGAGGAAACATATAGCAAATGAATACACCATTTTTGGCAGGAGTGTCACTTTTATATGGCAACCCTCCTATTAGTATTATTACAGTATACTGTATGTATTTCTGTACCTACTTTTAGTCACCTCATGCAAGAGGCTGTACACAGTATTTCCATCTCTTTGGAAAGGTATGCTCCTAGGAGAGGTAGAGAAGGATGTCTGCTATAGGGTGTTTGCTAAAGGACTTATCGTGGGTCATGCAAGTACCACAGCTCTCTTATGTACTGTTATGTGTCTCAAAACGTAATTTGGATAACTATAAAATTGCTCTATATTATGACTCTATATCATGTGTCATCAACAATGTACATGTATAGTTCTTAATTAGCAGTTCTACATTATTAATAAACTACAGGCTTAAAGGCTGGCCACCCCCAATAAAAGAGAGGTATATGGGGCAGACAAACACATGTGCTTTGTTAGTAAGTCCCAGATTCTACAACCTCCATCTTGAGAAATCAGTTCATATGTAAGAAACAGGTCATAATTCATGTGCATGAATCTTTAAAAAGGAGCTAAGCAAACACAATTAATGGATTCATATTTAAAATGAATAAAAATATATTATTATTATTATTCACCCCTCATAAATACCCCTCAACAGTCCATCCTACAAGAAAACATTGTTTAACATGGAAATGAACTCCAAGCAGAGCAACAGGAAAAGAGGTTAGTTTCTATTGAACCAAAAATGTTCTGACGGAACCAAATGATTTGGTTCCATGTGTAACTTCCTCTAGTTTAACAGTGTGTTATAATAAAAAAAATATTATTTCTGTAATGTAAATCCACATTTCAACACATCCGACCCTATTTACCATGTGCTTTTATAAGTGAATAGTTTTAGGGCATATTTCTACAAGCCTATTTTTTTTTTTTTTTTAAACCAATTATTTGAATAGATCTGCATGTTGAGGGGCTGGAAAGTAATTTGTTTAGATGTTTACTGAAAGACTGTATATAATCATTATATTTAATGAATAATCACCCTGCATAATAATGACCCCCTAAACTGGCAGAGGTTTCCTCTGTATGATTTAACTAAATGTTTTTGAGTTCAGATTTATTTGATGACTGTAACTCAACAACCATTTTTCCGCGTGACAAATGTTTTTGTGTGCAGCATTTACGAATAATGTTGTTTCTTACTCCAAGCACATTAAAGTCAGTGGGCATTTTTTCTTACTCCAAAATTTTTTTTTACAGCAGTTTCGCTAAAAAAATTCCCATGGTGAAGTGCAGAATTTCGCTGTGAATCCTTGCCTATGAAAAAAGTTCACTCATGACTAGAATTGAGCTGTTAAAGTTGTAGGAAATAAGAGCCATTTGTATATTCAAATAGTGCTGATGCTTTTGGAGGACTTTTTCTGACTACACTTAGGCTGACATTGTTACTCTTTGGTCCGTGATTCGTTGCATTTCCAAAAGTTTGACATACATACCTCTTTCATCTTTTTGCCTCTAAAGCCAGAACTGCTAGTCAGACCATCTTCTTTAATTGAATCCACTGTGTCTCCATACAGCAGCTTGATGGCTCTGACCAACCGAGCACAAGAACGACTGTGGTGAAGGTAGCAGTGTGGGTGGCAATAATCCACATGAGTGCAAATAAAGCTTTGCTGGTTGCATAAAAGGATCATTACCTGACAACATAAAATAACTCTATAGTCAGCTGGCATATTCTAACAATTCTTCAAAAAATACATCTTCCATTTCTGAAGCAGGCTAATGGATTACATATAGACATCATGCAAGCCATGTTTAGCAAGACTGGCATTGTTTAATAATGAATCAACTTTAACATCATGAATAAAATAAGCATCAATTTATAGAATGTGAAGGCTATGAAGGCTCTGACAGCATGTTCGGTAGGCTGCAGCAACAGCTAATAAGAAATGCTTCCCCACATATTCATATTTGAAACCCTTAGGGCAAAAACCTACTACTCATTTGAGGTGCTTTTCTAAAGTAAAAGGTAACTTTTATTAAATTAATAAAAACTAGAAAGGTGGCCCTGGTTTAAGATGCTTTAACAGTTTTGGACCAAGAAGGTCCTGGTTTTAGTTGGTTTTACAATTTAATGAGCCTTAGCAATTACTACTCTGTAGATATTCAATATGCAAGTTTGCTTTCAGAGTCCTCGCAGTAAGAGGAAAGTTATATATGTGACATTTGTGTGTGCAATATGCCAATACACTACTGTACTCACATGTAACCATGACATGTTATGGTGGTAGCTTTCTTCACTGCTAATGTTTCCTCCTTCTGGCTCAATACTGGGCTCACTTGTGCTCCATGGACTTCCTTCTTCTCAGAGGCAAGAAACAAAAATGCCAAATGGTTAAAGACCTCTGTAATCTTATGGCTTATTAGTGGTCCTAACCATGGAAAGATGGTTTTACAACAGCATACAACAGCACACCACAAAGGCGTACACTGACTTCCAACCCATCTAGCTATTAGACTGACTAGCAAAGACAAGCACAGTTAATAGCACAAATCCCCTTTTAAAGGGGATGGGACAAAAGAGCGGAGAACAAATTCCCTGCCTATTGACAATGCTGCAAACCATTGGAGTGATCTGCCTTAAACAGAATAAAATGATTATGTTTTTAACTAGATGCATTCTCCAAAAATTTTTTTAAAGCATATACTGTATGAATGGAAGGGAGCTAAATGTTATCTGTATAGTTTGAAAGCTTTAGGCATATGTATCAATTTAATTTAAGTGATACGATGTGAAATATTTATTTTGGGACAAAGTCGCCTTATATATTCCCAATTTCATTGAAAAAAAATGGCAGATGGAGTTAAGCAGCAACTTAAAGATATTCAGCAAAAAGTAGAATTTGAGGCTAATGCCAGACGAGGCGTAGGGCGGATATTTTTGACAAGCAGATATTTTTTCCGCTTGCTGAAAATTCCGCCCTACGCCTCCTACATGTGCCTGCACCCGAATGAATGAGATACGCTCGGGTGCAGTACATGTAGCCGAAATATGCATAAAAACACGAGACAATGCAAAGTCTCATTCATTCAGGTGCAGGCACATGTAGGAGGCGTAGGGCGGAATTTTCAGCAAGCATTTTTCCGCTTGTCGAAAATATCCGCCCTACGCCATGTCTAGCATTAGCCTAATATTGTAGCTAATTACCCTAGAATCTATAGAACTAGTGTCTGTTATTTCTCAACATAACCTTTTATTTTTGCTTACTTATGTGATTCATTTCACTTTTGCCAAATGCAGACTATGGAGAGTCAATACAAGGTTATGAAGGTTGCACTGCTAAAAGGAATTTATATCAAGATAATATATTCCCGAATTATTTTATATTAATGATTAATGCCTTCTTCTTATCACCCGTTTGTTAAAGTGAACAATAGTGAAATATGTATTAGCTTCTAGGTGTTTATTACAGTGCTTCCTAACATATATCCTTCTAAGAGCCTCTCCACTGAATTACCTATGTCAGTAACAGTGTCCCTGCTCTGTGAAAGCTGGATCTCCTCATTCTCGGACCCTGAGTCCTGTCGTGTTAGCTTGGCGCTCTTTAGGCTGCCGGCCCGGCGAATGCTGGACAGGGAGCCCCCTTTCTTCACTCGGAAACTGCGTGTTCCTTTAATCTGGAGCAGACGGGAGCCTCCTATCCTGATCTTCCTGCTGGGAACTGCATTGAAAGAACAAATGAAGAATTCTCCCTCTTCTACAATGTATACCAGTTTAGATATTAGTGATATTGCTCTATGACCTCAGTGAATTTACTAATTCCACTCATATCTATTTCACATGCTCATCTAACACAATTTCTATCTATATATATCATTATAATTTAGTTGCTGCTGAAAGTACGTTTTATGTAAATTGAAATGTATGTGCAACTACTGTCAAACTAAGCCTGTATGAATTTAAAACTGTGAATTGGTCCATATTAGCCACATCTTTTACCTAAAACCTCAGTTATTTGGTGGTCATTTACATGTCACAAAAAATATTTGTAATAACAGTAAGCAACTGGTCAGTTATTCTATTTGATCTGTGAATTTCAGAAGAGAACAGTTCATACTGATGTATCCTGTGTTTAAAAAGTATGCTGTGATCTTTTTATGTTATGTTCTATGTATAGTTTGCTTCTTTCCTTACTAAATGTAATATTTTTGTTATTGGGTGTTAGCTCACAATACTTGTTCTGAGCAGGCAAATCCATGCATTGTACAGAATCTATTAACCCATGGAATTGTTGCCCTACCTACCAATCTATTATCTAAATCAGTGCTGTCCAACTGGCGGCCCGCGACCCCCCTCTGTGTGGCCCCCCACCTGTCTGGCTGCTTTGATGACTTACCTTTGAGTAAGCTTTAAATATTATCAGTACTGAGATTAACTGGCCCCCTGCATGGTTCTCACCTCAGATTCAGGCTGTAATTCCTCTGTATTGTTTAAAAATGTAATCCCCTGTACTGTTCACACCTTTTAATACCTGCATTGTTCACCCCCTGCAGTGTTCACACCTCAGGCTCAGGCTGTAATCACCCCCATTGTTCACTTCTTCACACCTCAGACATAGGTACTGTAGGCAGAGTATGGCACATACATCCAGCATAGGGCAGGCAGAGTATGGCACACACAGGAAGGGTAGTGCAGGCAGAGTATGGCACACACAGTCAGGGTAGGGCAGGCAGAGTATGGCACACACAGACAGCATAGGACAGGCAGAGTGCTGCCTGTGTGTGCCATACTCTGCTTGCCCTATGCTGCTTGTGGGAGGTGAACCTGGCAGGGGTTTGTTGTGGGAGTTTGTTAGCAGTTGGATGGTCCCTAAGGTGTGTAATTATGTACTGGGGGTTGCTCTGCTATCCACAGGGGAGGAGGAGGCATATGGAATTTAAGGGTATATCTTAATATGACATAATTCTTTCACATATGAATGATGGTTGTTATCCCCACAGTAAGGACCAAGCATTTGGGATTTTGCTGTGCTACCACCATTGTGATAAAATAGGTGTGGTTTGAAGTGGGTGTGGTTTCAAAAAGGGGAGTGGTCAAAACTGGCTTCCATTAGCGGCCCTCCACCATGTACGCTAGAGAAATTCCGGCCCACGGCACCGTAGAAGTTGGACAGCACTGATCTAAATCATTCCTCTAATATACCAATTGCCATTTAAATGGTAGTGGCATTTCTGTCAAAGGGAGAAATGTAAATGGCTGAATTCTTGTAGGTGATAGTTTGACTGCTCAAAGCGGGTGTCAGCTTTGATAAATTAAAACATCCCTGCCTGTCAGAAACATTTTCAAATTCAGAAAATATCAAACTACTCAGAATCCTTAAGTCTTCTGTAGTTTAAAATGTGCAAAATCAGCCCTTAAATCTTTCCATGGTCCACCTAAAGTGATACTGATCCGAAAAAATAAAAATATGAATATAAAATATGAATCTACATAAAAAGTTATCTATAGGTCACGTTGACCATTCTTTGCTGATAGGGCTGCTTCTGTAAGTAATTGTTACTTGAAGTCCCTAAACCTGACTGTTTTGCCAACCTGACTGTCCCTTCTCTGCCTGTGAGTTACAGCTTCTAATGCTAACGGCCTACTGCTGCACAAATATGTCAGCCCCCTCACAGAGGAACATGGGGGATCAGACAGGTAATGTCAAAGCATCAGACAAATACCTTTATGGCAAAATTATAAATAGCATGCTAAGACATTGTTATGACAGATGTAAAAATAATTTCATTTCTGGTATCAGTATCTCTTAAGGCCCAAAAGCTGACAGAGGGCAGAATATCCATGCTGGATTTCTATCCATTTCATTGTTGTTTTTAAGAAATGAATCATATGATACTATTGATTCATTGACTAATATAGTACAGAGGACGGGCCCACTGGTGGACTCAACTGGTGGAGCTGGAAAATTAATTTGGCTGATGATAATTTTGTGGACAAATCTACCAACAGGATCAGGAAGCAAATCTGAACATGTTGGTAAATCTGTCCACAAAATAATCATCAGCCAAATGAATTTTCTAGCTCCACCTCACCGCAACTACTGAGGAAGCAGACCTTGGTAGTGACTCACGATTACGGGCGTTGCATGGGATCTCCTCACATAATCCATATAGTTATTTCTAATGGAAATATTAAGAGCTCAGCCTGTATTTTTGTTTCTTTTGCTTTATTTCAAACAAGGAGGTACTATATTAACGACTTTCAGTTTTCAATGTATACATTCTGAGTATAAAACACTACATTTATAAAGCAATGCTTTGGTTGAAAGAGAAACCTTCAATTTTAATAAAATTCAGCAAAATATTGTGAAAGGTCTGCATCAATCTAAGCATATGAATTGGTTCTCCATATATGTATATATATAGATATATATACAAATATATATTTAAAAAAGCACATGGTATATCCTTTTGCGCTATATTTCCTTCTTAGCCTTTCACTAATATGCATATAAATTGTTAAGTAACTTTAAAACCCCCCAAAAACCTCCAAATTTTGTACTGTACCACCACGTGTGAAATCAAGTGATTGTTCAAGTAAAAAATAACCGTCATTTTTAAGAAAATGCAAAGTATATATTTTTGCTTAATTCTGTTGAATTCTTTTGAAAAGGCCAGTTGATTATAGAATATAGAATAGATTATTAAGACCTTATTGAACTACTAGAGGTTTAAAGGAACAGTAACACCAAAAAATGAAAGTGTTTTAAAGTAATTAAAATATAATGTACAGTTGCCCTGCACTGGTAAAACTGGTAATTTTGCAACAGAAACGCTACTATAGTTTATATAAATGAGCTGCTATGTCAACACGGGGGTAGCCATTGAAGCTGGGAAAAAGGAGAAAAGGCACAGGCACATAGCAGATAACAGATAAGCTTTGTAGAATATAATGGGGTTTTATCTGTTATCTGCTAAGTAACCTGTGCCTTTTCTCCTGTAAATGGCTGCCCCGTGGCTACACAGAAGCTTTATTTACATAAACTATAGTATCCTTTCTAAGGAAAACACAACAGTTGTTCCAGTACAGGGCAGCATTACATTATATAGTAATTACTTTTATACACTTTCATTTTTTGGTGTTACTGTCCCTTTAAGATTTATTGCACTTATTGCTAAATTTTAGAAATCTTGTAAATTAGAGGAATGGTGTTATTAACTGGCCAATACTGTACTAGTGCAGAAACTTATTGAACCAAAATCTTAAGATCGTCATTAAAGGAAAACTATACCCCCAGATTAAATACTTGGCCAACAGATAATTTATATCCTAAAAAGTGACCTATTGAAAATGAAAAGATAGATAGAAAGATATAAATGTTGCACTTTTCCCTTTTTCCCCTTGACCTCTTCACTCCATTTTTTTAGCAACCACTTTCCCTCAGAGATCACCTGACAGGAAATAATGCAACTCTAAGGGGCTGATTTACTTACCCACGAACGGGTCGAATGGAGTCCGATTGCGTTTTTTTCGTAATGATCGGTATTTTGCGATTTTTTCGTATGTTTTGCGATTTTTTCGGATTCTTTACGAATTTTTCGTTACCAATACGATTTTTGCGTAAAAACGCGAGTTTTCCTATCCATTACGAAAGTTGCGTAAAAAGTTGCGCATTTTGCGTAGCGTTAAAACTTACGCGAAAAGTTGCGCATTTTTCGTAGCGTTAAGTTTTAACGCTACGAAAAATGCGCAACTTTTCGCGTAAGTTTTAACGCTACGAAAAATGCGCAACTTTTTACGCAACTTTCGTAATAGATACGAAAAACTCGCGTTTTTACGCAAAAATCGTATTGGTAACGAAAAATTCGTAAAGAATCCGAAAAAATCGCAAAACATACGAAAAAGTCGCAAAATGTTCGTTTTCAAGTCGGAACTTTTCCAATTCGGGTCGGATTCGTGGGTTAGTAAATCAGCCCCTAACTGTATCAGGACGTTTGAGAGTAAAAGACAGAGTTGTGTAATTTTATTGGGTAATGTGACCTACAGTAGCACCTTTTTGCCCTTGGTTTGTTTGCATGACCTGTGAATCATACAAGCCCCAGGGCAGCCCTTGGCACTTAAAATGGATATTTTTCTGTATAGGATTGTCCAATGGCATAGACTGCTAGAAAAGTATATTTTTAGATGAAGTAATGTTTTAGATTTGGGCTGTTTTATACAATATATATTGTGCCCTTCAGATGTATAGTTTCCCTTTAAGCCTGACACTGCTTTTACGTCTGTATTAAATCTTCACCAAATAAGAGCTTCAGTATGGTCCATATTGCACCAGAGGCCAGAAGCTCCATAATCTAGATATGTATTATCATGTTTGGGCATAATGCTGTACTAGTAAAGGCCAGCAGCTTTATGAACCAAATGTTTAAGGTGAAATTTAGTAACTTTCCACATGTATTTTACTGAGCTTTTTTGTACATTGGTAAAGGCCAGTAGATTAGCGTTCTAGAGACAGAAGATAGAACCTATATCTAGAGACAGAACCTATAAAATGTTACTAATGGTTAGCAGCTTAATCTCGCACCTAGGGGCAGATTAACTAATCCACGAATCCGAATCCCGAAAGGGAAAAAATCGTATTGGAAACGAAAACTTTGCGACTTTTTCGTCGCCGTTGGGGTTTCTTTGTATTTGTCACACTTTTTCGCTGCCGTTGCAACTTTATCATATTTTGCGTGACTATTTCTTCAGCGTCATGATTTTTTCGTATCGAGAGATAGTGAACGGCGGAAAAACCAATCCGATTTTTCCGCAACAGCGACGAAAAAGTCGCAGAAAATATACGACATACGAAAAAGTCACGACAGCGCTGAAAAAGTCGTAAAAAATACCGATCATTATGTGGATTAGTAAATCTCCCCCCTAATGTTAAAGTTACAAATAATAGCTGGCCACCAAACATTTGTTTTATGTGGCAAATGAAATGGTACCTATAGTTTTAATTGTTTTTCAAGTTTTACAAAAAAAAAAGCTTATTTAATATGACTTGAAAGCAGTGCAAAAGGATATACATGTTAAAAAACCTACACAAAACTGGGAATTTATTGATGATGACACCACAAAAGCAACAATTAATGACACCACTAAGCCAAAATGGACATAAAGTGTCATGAAAAACAGATCCTGATGTACCTGATGTAGACTGATGTCTTCTTTTGTATTTAACATCTTATACCGGGATATTACCCTAAGGTGTTTAAGCTACTGTTGGCCTATAATAGCTTATAAAGGATTGTCTGTAAGAGTTGTACATTAGAACCACTGGTGCTTTACTTGATATTTAGTTGAATTGTTCCTGAAGTCAGATTAACTCCAAAACTCAATACTTAACTTTTTATGTGTATATTTATTAGAATCTACAATATTCTCTGTGATAAGCTCAAAATTAATTCCTAAATGCAAAAGCAAAATAATGACTATATTTTTATTGTATCGAAATTTTTTCGTAATGGTAAAATTTTCGGTTTTCTTTTAAAGAAAACTTGGTTTCAGTATCTCCATGTTTCTACTCAGCCCTTTACCTTGGCTCTTTCTTCTCCCCCTAAGCTTATTTCCCTGCCTTGCTGACTGCCTTTGGTTCTATTTCTAGTTTTGTTATGATTATGTCTCCTGCTTAATACTACTACAGTACAAGTTTTCTTCAATCTGCCTATTCCTGTGACCTGTTACAACCGCTATCTCTTCACTAAGTATTGTTTCCGACAGCTTAAACAATATCTTCTACTCCATGCTAGAGTGTAGAGTGTAGTCCAACAATCTACTCTACATTAACAGTCTTTTAAGCCACAAAGCTGCCTACCTACATACTGTCATTAATATTACATTTTATTCTAACCCATAGCATTTTTCATGATCAAAATTAAGTAATTACAAACAAAGGCTTGAATAAAATAAACAGAGATACATTTCTGAATAAAAACAATTACATCATGAGAATGACAAAACAGCAACAATGCCTGAAAACAATGTGTAACTATGGGAAACCTGCAACGTGATATTGTTTGAGAAAATGTTACTTTTATTTTAAAGATGTCATATGGTATATTTTGTTTTTTATTACAAAGAGAAGTTCAGCATTCGGTAGAGAGAAAAGCATTAGGAGTTGTCAGCTCTGGCATTAATGCCTGCTGTAGGGCAAGAGGTAAGAACAGGGCTCCACTGCTGCCTGCACCCTCTGCAGCTTCCTAACTTGCATGTCTAGACTAGAGAAACTGAACTTTCATTTGAAACAGGGAAAGTGGTACTTTGCGGGGAGGGACGTGAGGATGCCCTCCAAGTGATGCCCTGTCAAGTTATGTTGTGGTGGCAGATTCTATTAATACCTTTAGGAGGGCTTGGATGATTAATTGAACAAACATAATATCCAAGGCTATTGTGATCTTAAGAACTACAGATATATATGTGAATATATAGATAGGTCTGTATATGTATATATGTGTGTATATATGTGCACTGGGGTTTGTTTGATGGACTTGATGGACTTTTGCCTTTTTTTCAACCCAAATTAATTAATAACTATTTTGGGAATCAGAGTCTTGTCTGGAGAAGAGCTGACTATTAGCTACACTGACAAAGAACTACATTAAAAATAATTTACAAAAGTTTAATGAATGTATATTGGAAAGTTGCTTAGAATTACATTTCATTTCATTATGCAAAAACAGTTTTGGGTGGAAGACCAATTTAAGTATATGTAATGAGATTATTATCTCTAAAGACTGACAAAGACACTCTTTCATAGTTAACCTTTGCACCACTGCAAAACTGAGAGAAAACAGAAATATCAGACAATGAATTCCATCTGTTATAAATGTGAACCTATTACAAAAATCCACAGTGAACTTTCAAAACATTTTCAGGCACAACTAAAAACATTAAAAAGTTATTGCCTAGTAAATTAGAATGGCCTGCTCAAACTAAATTTGATTTAGTTATTGTGATCTCTCTTCTATGCTACTATCTGCTATAAGAAATCCTAAAATATAAACAATAAATGTATCAATAATTATATTATATTATTATATATATTATTATATTATATTATAAACATCATATTAATCAATTTTAGTGCCAGGATATGCTAAACAATTTTGTAAATAGGTACTAAATTAGAAACTTGCTATCTAGTTAAGCAAAAAGTAGTATAAAATCCTTTCATCTTAATGTTTGTCTGGTCATGGGCTTCCTACCTTTCTTCTCCTCACCGCCAGTGTCTGATTTAAGGGTATGACTGCTGCTATGCAGAGAGTCTTTAGAATCTTCATTCTCATCCAGTATCCCAGCAAAGCTGATCTTCCTCTCATATCTATGACGGTCCATCTCTGGGTCTAAGCGAAGACGACAGGTTTCCAGATCCTAAAAAAGTTATTAAGCAAAAAGCTTATTTATGATAAGAGTAACTGTAACTGTGATGACCCTTCACTGTCTACAGCAGGATTGTCCAAATAGAAACCCACTGGCCACTGGTGGTGTATTTATGGCCCCAGTCTACTCAATGACTTGAAAAAAAGATATCTTTACATGATATAGAAATACTGCATTAAAGAATTTAAATAGTGCTGTATAATATATATATATATATATATATATATAAACCTATACAATACTAGAATGACATCCATTTGTTTTGTGTTGGCCCCACTAGGCTGCATCATGTGCTAACACCAACTGTAAAGTAGCCATCTAGTAGTGGGTCACTTTAAATGTGTGCACCTCCCGTATAAATAAGTATATAAGTATTTGAACAAAATTGTTTGTATAAAGAGGACAGATTTATGCACTACTAAATTTGTAAATGAATAATAGACATACCACAAGAGGCTCAGCACGTGGTCTAGGCAGACAAGGGAAGGTTTCCCGTAAAAATGTAGTGATTTCCAAGAGCAGCTGGCAGGCAGACATCTTCAGAGCAAAAGGACACCCACATTTTGTTGGGTTTACGGAACCTAGGAAGTTAGATTCTAGTAAGGAGAGCACAGGATGCTCAGATCTTGAACTGACCAAAGAGCTTGCCAAACCCAGTGATTGCCAATATGGTGCTCTCCAGCTATAATGAAACTGCAATCCCCCATATATTCAGAGGCTACCAAGAGCAGTGATTCAGCATCAACTGGAGAGGCCCAGATTGGCTTTCCCTGCAATAATAAGGCAATAAACACCAGGAATCAATCATCAAGAACCAGAGTGGGAGGCTAGATGAAACTGAGTCCCCTACATAGATAACAGTTGCTCCAAATGTTGATATATAAAATAATCACAAAAGGTAAATAAATTCCAAACTTCCGAACTGCTGAACAAAAAGCTAAATAATTCAAAAACTCGAAAAATTCAAAAATTCAATCGGCTTAAGGTCCTTTTAACATAAACAGAAGTCTATTTGGTTAAGGGCAAGACAGATTAAACAGTACTCAAGACTGTTATGCTCTAATGCTGAAAAGTGTAATTTTTTTATACAATTTATTAAAAAGCATATATATATTGTGCATGTTTGTGGAACTGGTTGGGAACAAAAAATTAGTGAAGTTTGTAAAAAATGGACATTTTTCAAAGCAACAATATGTGGTCCCTTGACCACTCTTGATTGCCTGAGAAATCTCATACTTGGCTACACTTTTTACCCCTTACTCAAAGAGGACAGGGGTCTTTTGTGCCTAGAGAAATTCCTTTTACTACTAAGTCAGCAGGGACAGATGCCAGAAGCATGGGATGTAATGTATCTAGATATAAGGTAGAATATTATCCTATACACACAGTTTGGGTTACCTATCACACACCTGTAGTTAAAATGATGTAATGGAATCTCTGGGGAACATCTTTGCTCCAGCTCTGGAACTAATGATAAATGATCCCTGGTACAGTACATAGGCGCTGATTATGTTCCTGTCTTACAGCAAGATGTCAGAACTAGATTTAATACCCGTCACATCTTGAACAACTCTACAGATAGAACTCCAGTGTGAAGGGTTCAGTTATTATCCAGTTTTACATTCTGTCATCAGAAGGTGTCTTGTTGATGCACTAGCCCAGTTTCATATGTGAGGTATCAGTCTGATAATGAGTCATTGTTGGATTATGGAATATATGAGAAAGAGGAAAGCATGTTGACTACTCAGATGAAGGGAGAAATGGCAAACAGAAAAAGAAGAAGCGACAGGTGTAAGATGTGAATGTATAAAAACAAAGAATTACATGGAAAGAAAAGAGAAATAAATTAGCAAACACTGAACAATTATCTATATATTCAGTGTACAAGACACCCTAGGCTGTATAATTATGCAGACTGGAACGTCAGAAATTCAGAATTTGTAACCCCAATGGCACAGCCTCCAGGTATGCCCTTGCACATTTGTCATATTGAGAAACCAATTCATTTAAAGGGGCTGTTTGCCTTCAAGTTAACTTTTAGTACATTGTAGAATGGCCAATTCTTGGCAACCTGAATTATTTTCATTACTTTCAAACTTCAAAATGAGGCTTACTGACCCCAGCATCCAATAAGCTGTTGAGGCTACAACTTTATTGTTATTGTCATTTTTTAAATACATATCTTTCTATTCAGGTGTGCTCTCCTGTTCATATTCTAGTCTTTCAGTGAAGCCACAGCCTGCGTAATTTAGGCCCTAGCAACCAGATAGCTGCCGAAATTCCAAACTGGAGAGCTGCTGAAAAAAAAGCTACATAATTTAAAAACATAAAAAAAAAATTGTCCCAGAATATCACCCTCTATATCATGCTAAATGTGAATTCAAAGGTGAACAGCCCCTTCAATCTATTGCTTCAATAGACCAAAACAATATTTCTAAAGACTGCTAAGCCTAAAGTTTTTACTGACTAAAATCCGCTGCCCAGTGTATTGATTTGATGGATACCTAAATTACAATTCTGTGCAGAAAATGTTTCTTTGATTTCAGTTCTTTTTAATCTGGCACAAGTCTCAAAAGGTCTCACATTTTGAAATAAAGATTTAAAGAAGAATTTAAGAAGGTTCTTTAGCCTTCATTTATTCAAACTTGTTTTTAGCTTTTTTAAAATTCAATAATGTTTTTTTGTTTCAGTAAGGCACATTTTGGGAGTATTATCTCAGCACCCAAGTAAAAAATGTTACCAACGTATAAAATCTCCCAGTACTATGGTATTTTGCTGGACATAAATCTACAAGAAAAGGAACCTTTTACCCTAAAATGGGAATCTGAAATGAACACCATAATTGACCCCATTGACTGGAACACAGCTAGACAGAAATACTCCAAACGTCTATTGCACTTCCTTCTAGAACTGCTCTCCTTAACTTAGATCTGAATCATATCCCCTGGAACAAAAAGTGCTTGATAATTCATACTCTAGCGGCATCCTGAATATTATTGCAAGAAACTGGAAATCAACATGGATCCCAACACCAGAGGAGAGTTCAGTCTTAATTAATAACAACAATATCATGGAATACTACAATGCTAGGAATAATCACCTTTTGCACAAATATCACGCTAAATGGGACCCATGGAACGCCAGCAAATACGCAGATAAATTCATCTCTGCTATATCATTGGACCTCGTTTAAGCCCACGACTTATTAGGATATTAGACAAACCCACAACTTGTCTCTGGGCCCTTTAATTTGGTAGCAAAACAAGGCAATACAGCTGTTCTCTACCCGCAATTTCTCTCTCTTTTTTTACCATATCTTATTACCCCTATTGTCCCTTTATATCCTGGTCTTTATACAGTTATGGAGCCAGTAGTGCTCAACATTTTCTTTTCTTTTTTTCTTTTCCCTTTCTCTAGTTGTTTTGTTTGCATTTTCTATCTCTCTGTTACCAATATTGGTTATTTGATAGTTATAAAATTGGTGAAGCCACAACCGATTTAAAACTCCAGCATAAGTCATAATGCATGATCTTTTTTTTTATTGTTGTACCATCTCTACTGAACTTTAGACATGTTTCTGTCTAATTGCAAAAATGCTGTTGTTAATTTTCTTCACCAATAAAAAATGAAAAAAAAAAGTATGGAAGGTTCTCAAAGGCTCTTACATAACATATTGTTATTCTGCAAGCTGAAACATACTCTGGATCAAATATGCACAATTTTATACAATAATTGATTTGTCACTATATTGATCTGGGCATTTAAAGCGTACATGGAATTTTTTCAGCTAATAGTTAAACAATCATTTTCTACTGTAACTTTCAGACGGACATTAAATTATGCAATAAGATAATACCTTGATTTCTCAATATGCTCAATTCAATTAATGCACATGCAGAGACATCTTTATATACATGCATTATTCTAACACTAAAAACTGTGACACTGTCAACCAGGAGTGGTGCAACCAGATCAGATATTTTTGAAATCTCTTACTGAAATCATCTTTCATACCAATAGCAATTTGAGTAAGGTTAAAAGTGTAAAAAAAGTACGTTGCTTGCTCTCGTTAATAGGATGGAAGTAGGAGAAAGTAACCAGTCTGGTTGCACTTTAGACATATACCTTCCAATCAACGAAATGGTTAGAAATACATAGACAGCTTTCACAAGGACAACATAACCAGCCAATAATGATTACTGTACTTTAACTTGGACAAAAATACAAAGGTTTCCACATTAAAAGAGAAATGGGACAGGTTTGAGTGGAGAGACCATGGCCATAAAGCACATACTTTATTTAAGATGGATGAAACAATCAGTCAGGGATGAGCATTCCCTTATTGGCACACTAGGACAAGTTACAAAAATGGTGCATTATTTAGCAGAAAGCACAATGAAGGCTCCAAACAAACATGTCCCATTTGTAGGTCTGCATATCTGAATAAACATGGGAATTTTGTGGCTATGTATAAACAGATTTTTCACCTACAGGCATTTGATTCAATCACGTGCCTGTAGGTCTTTTGCATAAAAATATTTTGGCTTTAAATGTGCTATTTTCAGTTACTAATTTTTTTATGTCAGGCTTATTTTATCATGTCAACTAAAAAGTGGCATGACCAAACTTTATTGTCAAACTGGCCACTAGTTACTGGTTTATGGGTTCCCTAATCTGTTTCACTTGCCTACAATTCTGAGCAGTTGGTCGGTATTTTATACACGTTTATTTGGTTACTTATCAGCCAGTATGACAAGGCATAAAAAGTATAGGTTATTATAGTGGTTTAAACCACACAATAATTTTGTGATGCGAGGGTTCACCCCACCCCCCTAAACATTGAATCTATCACATCTGTAGCTGTCAAGAGGCATATTCATTTGGTGGGGCCCTTCCTATTTTTTTTTATTGTAAGTCTTGCAGACAGTAAGTCAGTTGTATAAGGAATTGTTAAATCACCACCATATAAATTGCAAAAGTGGTGTGCAAAGGTAGCAGAGACTTTCTGTCATGTTAATTTGCCTTGAATGCCTTAGATACTTGAACTGCCATAACATCACCATATTGTAGCTGCCAGACATAAGTACTGTCCATATGGGATTTCTTAGATAATAACAAACCTTTACGTAGTTCTATATGCTAGACACCCTAATACCCAGGGGCGGGCCAAGCCGACCGGGCGCCCTAGGCAACCCGGTCGGCAAACTCCGCCCACCTCCCCGCCCCCTGAACGGCACGTGCGCGCCAATGCACAGGAGGAGGCGCGCAGTTAGTTCAGTCATTGCCTCCGCCGCTAATGACAAGTGGCGGAGGCAATGACTAAGTAGCGCTAGGGGTAGGCAGGAGAGGTTCCTGCCTGGCGCCCCTCCATCGTTGCGCCCTAGGCAGCTGCCTCTTCTGCCTACCCCTAGTTCCGGCCCTGCTAATACCACAAAAAGAACACAAATAACTCCTGCTGAAGAGCCAGATATCCTACATTCCCTATATCCTGTATCCTTGTACCATCCCCAGCCTAGTACCTTCAGAGACTCTTCTAGCAACTGTTGTTCTTTCACCAGTATAAATCCCCTAGGAGATATGTTGTGCACATATGTTTCTAATTTTTTAACAGTAAGCATAAAATCCTCTTTGGTCATGATACTTGAGCTATACTATGTAAATCTATGTAAATCTATTGATACATAGCCCAAATATTCTTAAATAGAATTGTTTGCTGTTAAGATTTCCTATTCATTTTAAGACAGGGGTGCTTAGACATTACCAATATGAATTTAGTAAACTGACCACCTCATGTTACACTGCTATGAAAACTGTAGCTGCATTGCATTACACAGATGTGTATTTTTGTATTTTACAGCACAACACCACTCATGTCCCAAGCTATCAAGGGACATGGCATGTCCCAAGTAGGCTGATCTAATGAAACTGACCATGCTGGGTTGTGGTGACCTACTGCATGCAAGTTCAGGATCTACTGTTAGATCACACTTTTGTGCACCCCTGTTTTAAGGAGTAGGAGATCTTTTGCAAGTTAAAGTAAGCAGAAACATTACTTCTGCTGTATATCATTTATCATATATTTAAAAATAAAACATAACCAGTTAGAAAATGCTCTGCACCGAAGCATTTTCTACGAAGAAAGGTTGTTACCTGAATGACTATAGCGTTAAATAAATGTATTAGAGCTGTGCAAATAATTGCAATAATTTGGATTCTGGGGCAGTGGTTGCATTTCCCCAATTGCCTTTTAATTATGTATCTTAATATAGCACGAAATATACAGAATTATTGATATTTAGAAATATATTTTAAATAGTATGATGTATTTTCAAACATGCTTATAGTCACAAATCTAGTACCAAGCTTTCCAGGAATAATGCCTTGGTAAATACATGAGACAGACTGCACAGGAGTAGGAGCATTGGGACAGATAACAATATTTTTCACAGAGCAATAAGGCACACATTATAGACCCATCTGGACACAAACAGATGCTATGTCTGGGACAATAAAGAAAACTGGAATTAATTTAAATGTAGAGAGTGTCTAGGCAATAAATAATGGTTACCAGCCAATATAAACCTTTTCTTCAGATTTACTTGAATGCATCTTAAAAATGCATTTTGGCAGGCAAAATATTCCTACCTGGAAACATTAATGATGTAAATTTCAAAAAAGTAAATGTTCTTGGCCAACCAAAAAATATTCAGCCTAACTCCAGGCTGGCCACCAATGCAAAAATATTAATCCATCTTCTTCATCCATTTTAACTGACAAACCATCCTCAACCTGTTCCTTAAAGATCAAACAAATGATTGTGCATAGAAGTTTTATCTTGACAACTGCATGATAGTCATGCTGTGCTACTAATGTGTCCATTTTCCACAACTGTGGATTTTATATTGGGCTCACCCTGATAGGCATAACTCCCAGTTTAAAAATTAGGTCCCAGATGTGCAAAACTCAGTTTTGATATTATTTAAATCCAGTTGAACTTGATCTCAGCTGACAATCCAAGAGCAGGCTATTGGGCCGCCTTTATTACTCTGTCTACCAAAGGCATGTGCATGTTCTGTGTGTGCAGCCTGTGTGTAGGATTGCCACCTGGCTCCTGAGAACCCGATATGACTTAACCATACAATGTTTTCAACCAGGCCAGATTTTATACACCTTATTTTCATCGGATTAGGTTCTTTGTTTGCTTTACAATATTTTTAAATAGTGCTCCCAGGTTTTATATTTTCCGACCCAGTGCTAATTACCATGGTTGGTTGAATCTGATCGGGCTAACAAGGAGCAGGTGATAAACCCGCCTGCATAACAAAGCAAGAATAATCAAGATAAAGTAGAAAGAAATATAGTGATCCTAAAGCAGAGTTCCTTACAAGCAGGGTTTCTTGTAGTAAAGGGAGTCTCCTTACTGTCATCTAAAAAGTCTTCTTCCTCATCCTCTTTTCTCAGCCTTCTTTTGGTTTCTTCATCATAGATAAGTCCCAGCAGGTTTGCTGGGCTTTCACTCTCACTGTGACAGATCTCGTTGAGGCGAGCACCAATGACCTGATTGAAAAGATGGAAAATCCTTTGTACTAAATCTTTTTAAAGACAGATGGTGCTTTATAGTTTTTGCACATCAATTTATAGTTGACTATCTAGACCAGCTCATCACACCTATAATCTACTAAACCAGCACTTTCTTTAATGTCATCATGTCATTATGGCAGAATATTTATCATTTCATTGCCATGAAGAATTTAAACCATTATTTACTCTTTATGATAAAAGTTTGTGCAGACTGAAGCACTGTTTAAGATCTTAGCTGTTAATATTGAGTGCAAATGATGCATCCTCCCACAAAAACCTTAATAAAAAAATGTATATTTACATCTCCCCATTGGTAGAAAAGCTTGGCTGCATTCCATTGCAGTTTCTGGTTGCGCTTGTTGCCAACAATAGGGGAACGACCTCGAGAAAGACCTTTTTTGGCAATATTCACATGATGTCCCTTCATCCACTCTGGCCAGTTTCCACGGTTACAGCGATGCACAAATCGTGCACATTCAAGGAAAAGGGCAGCTCTGGCTACCACAGGGGCTTCCTATTAAATTGACAGGGAAAAAAATAATTTCAACCGAATTTCGTAACAATAGAATACATTATATGATTTCTAAGCTGTAGAAAGCTACTGTTCATGTGCTCTATACTTACAACTCTAAGGGACTGATTTACTAATCCACGAATTCGAATGGGAAAAATTCGGATTGGAAACGAACAGTTTGCGACTTTTTCGTATTTTTTGCGATTTTTTCATCGCCGTTACAACTTTATCGTAAATTGTCACGACTTTATCGTACCTGTTCCGACTTGCGCGAAAAGTCACAACTTTTCCGTATCCGTTACGATTTGCTCGTATATTGTCGCAACTTTTTCGTATTGAGCGTTCGTAAACGGCGGGCAAGACTTTCAGACTTTGCATGATTTTGGAAGCCTCCCATAGGACTCAATGGCACTCTGCAGCTCCAACCTGGCCCAAGGAAAGTCACGATACTGAAGCTTGAATGAATCCGAAACTTTTGTACAGTAACTGGGTTTTGCTCTAGTTTTATTTGCCTAAGTTTTAACATTTTTCAAAATATATAAAATTATTTTTCTTTAATCACCGCTGCTTATTTTTAAGGGCGAAAGAACAATATATGTTTCATGGAGCAGTATAGAATCAAGATGAGGTGGGAGGATAAAATAAAGGAAGGAAAGCAAAAGTTTCTATACAGGAGAGCCAGAAAAGGGACTAAATATAACTAATCAATATATGAGCATTTACAGTACATAGTTACATAGTTACATATAGTTACATAGGGTTGAAAAAAGACCAGAGTCCATTAAGTTCAACCCTTCCAAGTAAGCCCAGCACACACAACCTATACTGACCTATCTATACACTCACATACATAAACCATATATACCAACATCAATACTAACAGTAGATTTTAGCATCACAATAGCCTTGGATATTATGCTTGTTCAAGAAATCATCCAAGCCTCTCTAATCCATTTATCCACACCACAATGGCACCAACAGAACTGTATTAATGAAGTCAATGTAAAAGAAAAGACCAAGGCTGGGTCTCTGTCGTGTTGCATATAATACCCTTCAATATATGTTCCAAAGAAGATCAGATGAGACAAACATCTGGCACACAAGGATAAACATTTGCCAATTGTAAACTTCATAACTGTCACATATATTAATTCTAGGGTGGTGACAAATAGAGGGCTAGAGCTAGGACAATGGAAGATGGGCATTTTAACACCGGCTTGATTTTTTGCTCAACAGACAGAAAAACACTGGGAACTGCCAATCCATTAGTTTAGGAATATAGGCTAGCTATCAGGTATGAATCCAGTATGTTAAAAGAGAGTGTACATGGTCTATAGAGATCATCTGCTGTTTGAATGACTTTTTGAAATGTTCACAAAAGATTATTGCCATCTCTGTGAACTACTCATGTTCTTTTATTTTTTTTGGTGTCTGCAGATGATCTGGACCAGTGGTAACCTAGGCAAACTAAAAAGAACTAATAATGGAGGAGATACCATACTTTCTTAAACCCTAGAGGACTGCATGTTGTCTATGAACTACAGATGCTCCATTTCATTTGTTAAATGTAACTTCCAGCAGTCACAGGCTTCCTAGAACCCACTAAGATTTTTATATTTTAAAGTACTGTATACCTGACACCGGAAGAGGAAATAATATTAGAATGAAATGGAAAGAGATGAAATCACAGCACAGGGAAACACACCACAAATGGAGAGGAATGAACCAGATGATGCAAAGCTGTAAAGAACCACAAATTGCAACAATCACCGCTTTAAGTAAATCATAAACATTTGGTTAATATTGGTGTAACAAAATGTGCCTTACCGGCACGGCGGGGACGCCCGCCGCGCCGCCGTCAGCGGGGACGCCCGCCGCGCCGTCCTCTTCATGCGCCGGCTTCCTTATAGTGGGCGCGCGCGTGCGCGCTTCCGCATTTAAAGGCGCATGCGCGCTGGCGTGATGACGTCAGCACGCAATGGTGCGAAATTCAAAGGTATTTAAAGGGACGGTTGTTTACATTTTGTTGCCCGTGATAGGATTTGATCCTGGTGCTTTTCTGAGCCTTGTACACTTCGTTTCTGTATCCTGCCTTGTTGCCTTCCTGTGTTTTGACCCGGCTTGCTCCTGACTATTCTGATTATCCATATCTGACCCCGGCTTGTACTTTGACTACGATTTCGTCTCATCCTGCTGTATTGATTACCCGGTTTTGACCCTTGCCTGTCTAACTACCCTTGATTGCTGCCCGCCCCGACCTAGCCTGCCTGACGACGACCTTGTTTAACCCAATTCGTACCGTGATCTTTGGCCTAACTGACTTTTTACAGTCGTGCCCCATTGCTAGCCAGAGCTCCTGCTTTGCACCTCTCGTATAAGTCCAGGTGGCATCCGAGTAGCTGAGGGCTCCTCCCGAAGCCAAAGGCGGTCACGCTACTGGTGAAGCACGAGCTGAGACCAGGGTGCTTGGCACTAGCTCTGGTATTGGGTGCCGACCGTGACATTATCACGGGCCATGGAGGACCAAGATCACGTTGAGTCCGCTGCTGCTCCTCCCACTCCATCTGCTACTACTGAAGCGCTTCTTACTACCCTGCTACAGCGCTTGGAGGATCAGGAGTAAAAACAGAATTATCTCCTGCAGGGTTTTCACAACCTAACCCGCCAGCTGGAGACTACGCAATCTCCGCAGCAGCAACCTGTTCCTAGTTTTTCCCCTTCTGTGGGGGCATCTGCTATGGGAGGTAACACCTATAGGCCCCAGGAGCCCAAAATTGCATTTCCTGAGAAATTCTCTGGGGACAGGTCCAAATTTTTCGTCTTCAAAGAGGCATGTAAACTATATCTTAGCTTTTTCCCTCATTCTTTCCCTTCTGGTGTGGAAAAAGTAAAATTTGTTATGACCCTTCTAGTGGGGGATCCCCAAGTTTGGGCCCTTAGACTGCTTCCCTCTGATCCTGCCCGTTTTTCCCTTGATGTATTCTTTGATACTATGGCAGTTCTTTACGATGACCCAGATCGTGCATCATCAGCCGATTCAGCAATTCGTAAACTGCGCCAAGGGAGGCGGGAGGTAGAGGTATACTGCACAGAGTTCCGCCGGTGGGCAGGAGAAACTGAGTGGAACGATGCGGCCCTGCGCAGTCAGTTCCGTGTCGGGTTATCTGACTCTATTAAAGATAGTCTGGTGAATTACCCCTTGTCATCCAGTCTAGATGATCTCATGTCCCTAGTCATCCAGATCGATAGGAGACAGAGGGAGAGAAGGAGTGAGAGGGGTCATGCTAATTTTTCTGGGGTTTCTTATATGGGACCTGACTTGGTGCCCAATGTCAAGTCTTTGGTTTCCCCTGTGTCTCCACCTCAGGAGGAGCCTATGCAACTAGGCCTATTCCATCTCTCTCCTGAGGAAAAGACACGCAGGCGGACCCTTGGGTTATGTATATATTGCGGAGACAAGGGTCATTTTCTGAAGCAATGCACTAAGAGGCCGGGAAACGCCCCAGCCTAAATGAAGAAGGGGAGCTTCATTTGGGTGCAGGCGTTTCCTCTCCCCAATTTGCCTCCAAGGTTCAGCTACCAGTCAAATTGACCTGGCCTTCGGGCTCTATTAACTTGTCCGCTTTTGTGGACTCTGGGGCCGAGGGTAACTTTTTAGATGCCACGTTTGCAGCCAGACACGGCATTCCTGTGGTTCCTCTAGATGTTCCCATGAGACTTTTAGCGGTGGACAGAAGACCCCTAGGCTCAGGGGTGGTAAATAAGAAAACCATCTTCTTATCATTAAGTACGAATGATGTTCATAGTGAGGAGATAGCCTTTTTCCTCATCGAAGGTGCTTCTTCTCCTCTCATTTTGGGGTTACCCTGGCTCCAGGCTCATAATCCCCTGATTAACTGGGTTACGGGGGAGGTCACTCAATGGGGTGATGGTTGTAGGGGTGTTTGTATTCCTCCTGTTTTTGCGAACACCTTACTAGAGGGTTTACCTGCAGCCTATTCGGCTTTCGCTGATGTTTTTTCCAAAAGGGCTGCCGAGACCTTACCTCCGCACAGACAGTATGACTGTCCCATTGACCTGGTTTCAGGCGCCTCACTTCCTCGGGGTCGCACATATCCTCTTTCCCTACCTGAATCTCGGTCTATGAGGGAATATATCCAGGAAAACCTCGAAAGGGGTTTTATTCGGCCCTCTAGTTCCCCTGCAGGTGCAGGCTTTTTCTTTGTGGGTAAGAAGGATGGTAGTCTTCGCCCTTGTATTGACTACAGAGGTTTAAATAAGGTCACAGTTAAAAACCGCTACCCCCTTCCTCTAATTTCAGAGTTGTTCGACCAGGTCAAGGGGGCTAAAATCTATACCAAGCTCGATCTGAGAGGGGCATACAATCTCATTCGTATTAGAGAAGGGGATGAGTGGAAAACTGCTTTTAACACCCGAGACGGCCACTACGAATATTTAGTAATGCCCTTCGGGCTTTGTAACGCCCCCGCAGTTTTTCAGGAATTTGTCAATGACATTTTCCGTGATTTACTAGGGGTATTTGTAGTGGTCTACCTAGACGATATTCTTATTTTCTCGTCTAATCTCAATGAACATCGTATCCATGTTTGTGAAGTCTTAAAAAGGCTAAGGGAGAATAACCTGTATGCGAAACTTGAAAAATGTATCTTTGAGGTCTCTTCGGTCCAGTTTTTGGGGTTTATTATTACCAGCAAAGGTCTAGAGATGGATCCTGGTAAGGTGAAAGCGGTCCTGGACTGGGCACAACCTCTTTCTTTACGTGCTGTACAAAGGTTTCTTGGGTTTGCCAATTATTATCGTCAATTTATTAAGAATTTTTCCCTTATTGTAGCCCCCATCACGAATCTAACTAAGAAGGGCGCTGATCCCAGTATGTGGTCCCCTGAGGCTGTTCAAGCTTTTGAAACTCTTAAGAAAGAGTTCAGTTCTGCCTCTTTCCTTAAATACCCCGATTCTGCACTCCCTTTCATTGTAGAAGTAGATGCATCTGAGGTAGGAGCTGGGGCAGTCCTTTCTCAAAGACACCCGATGACCAACAAATTGCATCCCTGTGCTTTTTTTTCCAAGAAGTTTTTACCCGCGGAGGTATATTACGATATAGGGAACAGGGAGTTGTTGGCGGTCAAATTGGCCTTTGAGGAATGGCGTCATCTCTTAGAGGGGGCTAAGCATCCGGTGACGGTCTATACGGACCATAAAAATTTACTTTACATTGAGTCCGCTAAGCGCTTGAACCCAAGACAAGCCAGATGGGCTTTATTTTTTTCAAGGTTCAATTTTGTTTTAACTTTTAGGCCTGGTTCAAAAAATACCAAGGCAGATGCACTCTCTAGGAGTTTCAATTCTGTTTCCTCCGACTCTAGTGAATGTACTCCCATCATTCCCAGGGAGATTGTTGTTGCAACCTTGGAGTCCGATCTCTCTTCCTTATTGTCTCCTTTACAATCTTCTGCCCCTGTTGAAACCCCATCAGGTAAATGGTTTGTTCCTGAAGAGCTTAGGGAACAAGTTTTAAGAGAGGTCCATGATTCTAAAATAGCAGGCCATCCAGGTATTGCAAAAACTGTTTCTTTATTGTCCCGTCATGTTTGGTGGCCTTCCTTTAAACAGGACGCTAAAACTTTTGTCAATTCCTGTGCAGTCTGCCAACGCTCTAAGCCATCTCATCATCTGTCCCAGGGTCTCTTAAATCCCTTACCCATCCCAGTGAAACCATGGTCTCACATTTCTATGGATTTTATTGTGGAATTGCCTCCTTCCCAGGGTAAGACAGTGATTTGGGTGGTGGTCGATAGGTTCAGTAAGATGGCTCACTTTATGTCTTTACCACAACTCCCTTCTGCTAAGGTCCTGGCTGACTTATTCATCACACACATTTTTAAGTTTCATGGGTTTCCTGAAAATATTATTTCTGACAGGGGGGTTCAGTTTGTTTCTAAATTTTGGCGTGCTTTCTGTTCTTTGGTTGGTACAGAATTGTCTTTTTCCTCTGCCTATCACCCCCAAACGAATGGTCAAACCGAAAGGGTGAATCAGTCCCTTGAGCAGTATCTCAGGTGCTATGTATCCGATAACCAGTCCACATGGTCTGAACTGCTTCCTTGGGCAGAATTTGCTTACAATAATGCTACCCATTCCTCCTCAGGGAGGTCTCCTTTTTTTGTCGTTTATGGGTTGCACCCCAAAGCATTTTCTTTTTCTGGTTCTAATTCCCCGGTACCCTCTGCCAATTCCTCTGTCTTAAAATGTTCTGAAATATGGTCGTCAGTTCATGATTCATTGTCGGCAGCTTCCCTAGCCCAGAAAAAAGCTGCTGACAAATCCCGTACAAGGTGGGGGATTTGGTATGGTTATCTACCAAAAATATTAAGTTGAAGGTCCCCTCTCCCAAACTGGGTCCCAGGTTCATTGGTCCATATCCCATCATTGCAATAATTAACTCATCTTCTGTCCGTCTTCAGTTACCTCCTAATTTCAAGATTACTAATACCTTTCATGTTTCTCTCCTAAAACCTGCTTCTAATACTCGTGGTATGCCTGTTCCTCCCCCAGTGTTGGTTGAAGGTCAGCCTGAGTACGAGATCCAGGAGTTCCTCGACTCCCGCCTGGTGAGAGGTAGGTTACAATATCTCACCAGGTGGAAGGGCTTCGGTCCTGAGGAGAACTCCTGGGTTTCAGTTGATGACATCAAGGCTGATCGCCTCAGGAAGCAATTCCATTCAAGGTTTCCTGAGAAGCCTGGGGGTCCAGTGGCCCCCCCTAGAGAGGGGGGTAATGTAACAAAATGTGCCTTACCGGCACGGCGGGGACGCCCGCCGCGCCGTCCTCTTCATGCGCCGGCTTCCTTATAGTGGGCGCGCGCGTGCGCGCTTCCGCATTTAAAGGCGCATGCGCGCTGGCGTGATGACGTCAGCGCGCAATGGCGCGAAATTCAAAGGTATTTAAAGGGACGGTTGTTTACATTTTGTTGCCCGTGATAGGATTTGATCCTGGTGCTTTTCTGAGCCTTGTACACTTCGTTTCTGTATCCTGCCTTGTTGCCTTCCTGTGTTTTGACCCGGCTTGCTCCTGACTATTCTGATTATCCATATCTGACCCCGGCTTGTACTTTGACTATGATTTCGTCTCATCCTGCTGTATTGATTACCCGGTTTTGACCCTTGCCTGTCTAACTACCCTTGATTGCTGCCCGCCCCGACCTAGCCTGCCTGACGACGACCTTGTTTAACCCAATTCGTACCGTGATCTTTGGCCTAACTGACTTTTTACAGTCGTGCCCCATTGCTAGCCAGAGCTCCTGCTTTGCACCTCTCGTATAAGTCCAGGTGGCATCCGAGTAGCTGAGGGCTCCTCCCGAAGCCAAAGGCGGTCACGCTACTGGTGAAGCACGAGCTGAGACCAGGGTGCTTGGCACTAGCTCTGGTATTGGGTGCCGACCGTGACAATTGGGAACTGCAAGATGCAGTTGCAAGTAATGCTTTCTGAAAAGGGATTACAGGCATTTCCCTCTGATTCATAACTGCATAATGGAATGAATGGCAGACGACTGGATGTCTTACATGAGAAAGACAACTTATGGCTTAAAGGAGAAGGAAAGGTAAAAACTAAGTAAGCTTTATCAGAAAGGTCTATGTAAATACAGCCATAAGCACTCACAGAAACGCTACACTGAGTCCTCTTTGAAAATAAATACAGGATTTTTTGTCTCCTTTTTTGTAAACATGTTGTCAGGGTGTCTGACTTCCTCTCTCAGAAAAATCCTTCATTCCTGGGGCCAGAGTCTGCGCAGCTCTCTCCCCTTTCCTGCTCCCCCTCCCATAAGAATTCATAAAACTCACTCCCCTCTCCCTTATGAATGTGTGATCTGAGCTATAAGGGCTAGACTGCAAACAGGAATCTATTAACACTAAGCTAAAATGGCAGCTGCAATCAGAGAAAGCTTCTAGGGCTCTTTACTCAGGTATAATAAAGTTTTCTGCAGAATAAATATACTGCTCTAGGTGGCACTAATGTGGCAAATATATTGGCAGTAAAATGCCAAAATGAATTTCCTTCTCCTTTAAATCCCTGCAAGCATTTTGTATGACTAGCCAGTACATAGACTATAATCCCACAATTTCTATTACAAGTACAACTATTGGCCCAGTTAGATGACATGAGTTAGCACGAAGACACCAGTAGCTATTCTCTGCCTCTACTCCCATTCAATAAACCACAAATATGTTTTCATTTGTCAGATCAGCAGTAAAAATCAACACATCTGCTATATAATACTGTTCATTTACCTATTCTACCTCAGTTATTTAAATATAATTTTTCCTGAGTCCTATTTTGTAATGTAATGTAAGGATATGTAATGATATTTTAGGACTTAGCTCCCCAATCAGTATCTTTTCCTCTCGGGTCTCCTTTTATCTCATATTATGTTCATTTAAAATAACAGGTGGATGGTTCTTAATCTGTATTTTTCCTCTATTTTCCTTTAGCTTATAGTATATTACAAATGTAAATTTGCTGACCTTGACACATTATTAACTCTATTATTGCTAAAGCATTTTTATATAGGAGGCCAAGAAAATCATCTCTGAAGCAGAGGTAGGGTGAAAACTTTGACACACATAGTTACATAGTTACATAGGGTTGAAAAAGACCAGAGTCCATCAAGTTCAACCCATCCAAGTAAACCCAGCACACCCAACCCACACCTACCAATCTATACACTCACATACATAAACTATAAATACAACCACTAATACTAACTGTAGATATTAGTATCACAATAGCCTTGGATATTCTGATTGTTCAAGAACTCATCCAGGCCCCTCTTAAAGGCATTAACAGAATCTGCCATTACCACATCACTAGGAAGGGCATTCCACAACCTCACTGCCCTCACCGTGAAAAACCACCTACACTGCTTCAAATGGAAGCTCCGTTCCTCTAATCTAAAGGGGTGACCTCTGGTGCGTTGATTGTTTTTATGGGAAAAAAGAACATCCCCCAACTGCCTATAATCCCCTCTAATGTACTTGTACAGAGTAATCATGTCCCCTCGCAAGCGCCTCTTTTCCAGAGAAAACAACCTCAACCTCGACAGTCTAACCTCATAGCTTAAATCTTCCATCCCCTTTACCAGTTTAGTTGCACGTCTCTGCACTCTCTCCAGCTCATTAATATCCCTCTTAAGGACTGGAGCCCAAAACTGCACCGCATACTCAAGGTGAGGCCTTACCAGGGACCTATAAAGGGGCAAAATTATGTTCTCATCCCTTGAGTCAATGCCCTTTTTTATACAAGACAGCACTTTATTTGCTTTAGTAGCCACAGAATGACACTGCCTGGAATTAGACACCTTGTTATCAGCAAAAACACCTAAATCCTTCTCCATTAAGGATACCCCCAACACACTACCATTCAGTAGATAGTTCGCGTTTATATTATTTCTACTAAAATGCATAACTTTGCACTTATCAACATTGAACCTCATTTTCCAGTTTGCTGCCCAGTTTTCCAATTTTGTCAAATCGCTCTGCAAAGCGGCAGCATCCTGCATGGAACTTATAGTTTTGCATAATTTAGTGTCATCAGCAAAAAATAGAAACAGTACTGTCTATGCCCACCTCCAGGTCATTAATAAACAAGTTAAACAGCAAAGGACCAAGGACTGACCCCTGCGGTACTCCACTAACCACACTGGATCAATTAGAAAATGTTCCATTTACCACCACTCTTTGTAATCTATCCTTCAGCCAGTTTTCTATCCAATTACAAATATTATGTTCTAGGCCAATATTCCTTAATTTGATTATTAACCTTCTGTGAGGTACTGTATCAAACGCTTTAGCAAAGTCCAAGTAGATGACATCAACTGCCATTCCAGCATCGAGGTTCCTACTCACCTCCTCATAAAAGGCGACTAAATTAGTCTGGCAAGATCTGTTACGCATAAAACCACGCTGGCACAAACTAATAGTATTGTGAACTGCAATGTATTCAAGTACCCTATCCCTTATTATTATCCCTTCCAAAAGTTTTCCTACTACTGATGTCAGACTAACAGGCCTATAGTTTTCAGGCTGAGAACGGGATCCCTTTTTAAATAACGGCACCACATTAGCAATTCGCCAGTCTCTCGGCACCATGCCAAACCTCAACGAATCCTGAAAAATTAAGTGAAGAGGCTTGGCAATCACAGCGCTCAGCTCATTTAATACCCTGGGATGAATCCCATCTGGTCCTGGACCTTTGTTTACCTTTACATGTTCAAGTCTCTTTTGAATTTCCTCCCGAGTGACCCATGCGTCAGTAGCTAAATTACTAGAACTGGGCATATTAAAAGGGAAGCCTTCATTATCTGGCTCCTCAGATGTATAGACAGATGAAAAATAAGAGTTCAAAATTTCTGCTTTTTCCCCGTTCTCATCAACCAACTTACCCCCCCATGGGAATTATATATTCCCAAGCTTGCCTCACTTGTTATATAGCTATAATTACTTGACTTATATGTGATAATATTATATAAATCCAGTTGAACTTAATCTCAGGTAAGTGATAATATGCTTATATTTACTATTCTGAAAAGACCAATGATCTTGGGTAGGCATTTCATTTTCTACATTTTTGGTAGAAGAGTGCAGCTTTATAGCTCAATAAAACATGGAAAACTAGAGACTTAAAGGAACAGTAACACCAAAAAATGAAAGTCTTTTAAAGTAATTAAAATATAATGTACAGTTGCCCTGCGCTGGTAAAACTGGTAAGTTTGCAACAGAAACACTACTATAATTTATATAAATGAGCTGCTATGTCAACACGAGGGCAGCCATTGAAGCTGGGAAAAAGGAGAAAAGGCACAGGTTACATAGCAGATAACAGATAAGCTTTGTAGTATATAATGGGGTTTTATCTGTTATCTGCTAAGTAACCTGTGCCTTTTCTCCTGTAAATGGCTGCCCCCATGGCTACACAGAAGCTTTATTATATAAACTATAGTAGTCTTTCTAAGGAAAACACACCAGTTGTACCAGTACAGGGCAGCATTACATTATATAGTAATTACTTTTATACATTTTCATTTTTTGGTGTTACTGTCCCTTTAATACTAATTTTAAATAAAAATGTCTAGTTTCTTGACCCTCACAGCATTTATGCGCCTACAGGTATATGAATCTAAAAGGAATTAAGTAGTGATGTTGTAATGTATAAATATTTAATCTTATCCAAATGCTATATAAGTTTTTAGCTCACCAGATCTAGAGCTGCGGCCAGAATAGAAGCATCTGGAATAGTTCCTGGTTCGCAGCAGTTGAGAAGAAACTGGAAGCGCTTCATTCCTTGCCTTATAGCACCCAAGTTGACAACATTTTTACTTTTTCCAGTCTCGTGATTGGTTGTAATGTGGTCATCAAAACTCTGACATCCTGTAGGAAGCAAAGGTTGGGCAAAGAGAGGGGGAAGGACACAAGGTCTCACAAATAAAACAGCCATTCCAGAACCCCATCACATTGTTTAATCCCAGCATTTCTAATCTAATGCATGATCTGAAGCTTAGCACACATGGTGGCATCAACCACAACACCCAGCGATTTACAGACAATGATTTTTCAAGATATTCAAGATATTCCACAACCTCGGGATTTAGCAAGTCTGCTACAAAACATTCCAGATGTTCAATGTTTGGATTTACAGCACAGCTTATGTTTGTAAAGATTACACAAACATGAAAATAGGTAAACGTTTTAATAGAAACCATTGCAATATATGAAACAAAATTTATAATTGAGAACCTAACACGCCAGGGCTGTGGAATATCTTAAGTAAATCACATTTTTCCTCCCATCCCACCAGAACGCTAACCCTCATTTTCTGATTATTGAAATAGAAGAAATACTTTTATAATGCAAATATATTTAATGTACCAAGTATATATAGTGTTCTTTTTTTGCTATTTCTAATGAATGATTGTCAAGGGTAGAAGTACGGCATAATTTGTGTATAAATATTGAGTGCCGTGATGGCAAGCAGTCAGCAGCTTCATTTGGAATCCATAAAGGTCTTGGAAATCATATTCTTAAGAAGAACTAAGAAATTTCTAGGAATTTCTAGGAAGAATTTCTTAAGAAGAACTAGAGGGAATTTCTAGAGGGAAACCTGCAGGATTGAGGTCTGGCATGGTATTAATTCTAACCCTCCTAACATCATACTTTGCTCTACTATAATTTCAAGAAAAAAACACCATTGGTAAATTAAAGGAATACTGTCATGATTTTTCTAGTGCGATTTTATTTTCTACAATGTAAAATGTTTTCATAGAATTTAATAATGGTGTGTAACAGCTATCTCATTTTATTATGCATGGTCTTGTTTTTTCAGAAACAGCACAGAATCGCGTTTTTCAGGCAGCTACTGCCACACTTATTTCATTCATATTCATCTGCTGGTGCTATTCTGGAATCTGCATTGAATCAAAGGGACCCTGAGTTATTTACATGGAGCAATGAAAGGCCCTCTGCTGCAAAAAGTCCCACACAAGCATTGCCATGGAGGTCTATTTGTCACTACTCTCACTGCATTAGCCACTAAGTTGCACGGTAGGAGTGAAAAAAATGCCCATAGAATTTAATGCATTTTGAGTGAGAAAAAAAGTCACATGCTTAAAAATTAATATCACCTATTAACGTCAAGGCATTTTGTAAATGTTTCACTGTTTTTCAGCAAATTTTTCAGTGAAGCAAAATGGGACAGATTCTTTCATCACTAATTCTGACCATTGCTCTTTTTCTCTGGACAGCAGTACTTCAAGCCACGAAAGTGAATAACATGGAGTGACAACATGGGTGGTTTTGGCTATTTCTCCACTCACTAAAATACAGGATGGTTTCTCCAACAGTACATTCTATTAGCAGCATAGAAACATGGCAGATGAGTCCTTTAGGGGAGGTTTTATAAAAAGCTGTTATCTTGTTACTATAGTTCTGAGGCCAGGCTGAATAGACAAGACTCTGTTCAAATCAGTTGGTCAGTTTTTAAATTAAATATTAAAAATGATTCACTTTTTGAAAATTACCAATTGTCTCCCATGACAGTATCCTTTTAAAATAGTCCTTGTGGCATTAATGTAATGTTATCTAAAGCAGAGTTTCTCAGGTTTTTAGTCAATTACCACTTGCCTACCAAGCAAAAGAACTCATAAGGGCCAAAGACTACTAATCTACAGCTTTACTTTAGAAGGAAGCAATAAAAGCGCTGTAAAGGATTAATATAACTTTGTAATGGATTTCCATGGGCAGAAGCCTAACTCTATCTTGTGTTCCTTTTGTTAACATCACACAGTTAGGCATGACAAAAAACAAATGCACAGCATAATACAAGCACTTCACAAATCACGGCACCACAAGAGCAGAGAGACAGAGATGGAATACAGCCAAAGGCAGTGTCCTGAGGTCAGCTCCATCACAATTCTCCTCTGCTTATACCCCTCTATGAGCATTATTATAGCCTTAAACTAACCCTTTCTAAACTGTAAACAATGCCATCAGACACATGCAGTTGATTATCTACCCCAGACAAGCACGCATATGTTGTAGTGCCAATTAAACCCTAAACATTACATATCAAAATGTTTTTCAGTTACTTAAACACCAGGGTTTTCCAGGATACTGATATTATTTACATTATAAATTAAAGTTGGGGGGGCTTTATAATAAGTGGCCTTTTAATTATGATATCCTGCTTAGCTTTAATGTTGTGCGATTTATTTTAGCACACCTTTCAGGTGTGGCAGATGGCAAATGAAAAAACCATTGTGCAGAACTTTTATTTGCAAATGGCTGAATTTAATGGGACATACACATTTGCTCCATCAGGGTAGTGAATGATGGATAAGGGTGGCGCTAATAGTTCAGACTATATACAGAAATCACATCCAGAGGATGTTGACATAAATGACAACTGTTACCATCTAAACATCAAGACAGATCAAGGGATGGACTACAATTTCCCTACTATACTGTAAATTATTTTAACAATTACATAAGTTGACTATACTAAATGACAGGGAAAAATGCTGTCTTGAATGCACATTTGTAGAACACAACAGCCACTCCCCCACATCATCAGTACTTCATTGCTACCCTTGTCTTGCTGAGTCATAAAGGACAGTGTCTTGTTTGGAAATGGTTATGAACATGCTGATCATTGCAAACACAGAAGAAAAGAGATAATTGAAACAAGGTATCTGGGTGGGATTTTTTGTCATTTCATTAATGTTTTGAGATTGTGAAAAATAAAAATAAAATTAAACATGGGAAAATTATCCATTGTAGAAATAAAGTGAGGGGTTTTAAGCTCAGTCTTGTCCTCATGTAATATAAATAAAAGGATGAAAGTTTGGAGGCATATGGCAGACTGAAACATGCTGGGAAATGGCGGGGTACTTCATGCTGTAACATGCAACTATTCTTGAAAGACCAAGATTAAATATTATTCATTTTAGGGATACATTTTTGTGTAGTGAAATTGATAAATGTGAGACCCTGTAAAACAGAATCTGTGATTGGAACCATGCAAAATAAAGGGCATGCAGATCAAGAAAAACTCGCTGCTGGACCAGATGGTTCAATTATAGAAAGGAAGGTTGATGGGTAACTGTTTTGCTAAAAAAGGGGTTGCAGTGAACTGGTCAGCAATCTGTTGCAAGACCCTCCAGCAGCAAAAACATTTCAAAATAATAATAAGGGGTAAAGTAACCATAACATAACAGAAAAAGAGAACCCTGATATCTAACCATCTTTTTCTTCTGTGTGATGAAGCTTGGATGTGTTCCTTCTGCTTGAGCGCCATTTACCAAGACGCTTGAAAAAATTCTCTTCTTCATCTCTCCCGCTGTCGAGTCCTGCTCCTGGTCCAGCCTCTGACAGTTTTACAGCACTAGTGAACTTCACCTGGTAAAAAAAGCCCATGGAAAAATATGGAAGATAACAATTGTGTCTCTAACATGAGCAAATTAAAGGCACAAAGGTTACAAGAACTTATTATAAAAATCCCACAAAACGAGATGTTCATTTAATAGCCCTCTCCAGTCTTCTTTCAACTCTTTAAAGTTGATATATGATTTTATTTATATCTTGTACATTTCTGTATGGGTCAGAAAACTAATTTAACTTGTTCTTATTATTCTTCTTGTATCTTGTAGTACTGACAGGGAATTTATAGTTTCTGTACAAATAGTAAAGTAAATTCTAAGTGTCAATTGTATCAATATAATATCAGCTTTTTAGGCAAACTTCCCATGACAGCATTACAGGAATCATAGGCAAAATTAGGCCCAGACTGGCAATCTGTGGGTTCTGGCGAATGCCAGAGGGGCTGCTGTAAGATGCCGTAGACAGTCACTATTTATTGGGCTGGTAGGAGACTGTTTGGGCTGCTGGGTACTTGACATGCCATGCATGCTGGTTAGGTCTGGCCTTAATGTTATTTTTCTTTTTGCACTTTGACAGCATACTTTAGATTTATCCCTGGTCCAAAAAATCTCCATTCTTTATTTATTTCTCCTAGCAAGAGTAACCTCACATTGTGCTAGACACATTAAGAAAACAATAACTAGTGAAGTAGTAACTTAAGTATACATTGTATCTATGGGTACCTACTTTACAACATTCCTAACTACTTCATTAAAAGTTTTCCTGAAATAAAATAAACAGCAGTACTTTTATGTTACACTGTTGTTCCTCCTCAAACTCTTCAACATTTTTATATCTTTTCCTCTTTATCATTTTACATTCTTAGTTTAAATGAATAAGATGTGCATTATTTTTTTTTAAGGTGGGTATCCTTATCAATACTTAACTAACCAGCCATTTATATTATAATATGGATTTACAATTAAAGTTCTCTGCCTAAAAATGAAAAAAATAAATAAATAAAAACCACTTATTTGTGTTCTAATATAACTCTTGTATTCCTTTATCCCATAGCTACAAAAAAGGCAACAAGGGCATTTTAATTCCTTCTCATATTTAATATGCAAGAGAAGAAGAATATGCTGGGTCTTGAAATGTCTCCTCTAAAAGGAATGACATTCTACAAAGACTGTCTAAAGCAGGCTACATAAACAATTCCACTGACATTGCAGACTACCTTGGAGCTCTGCCTGATAAATGAAAGTCGGTCCACTGAACTGATGTCCAGAAGATCTTCAACACCATCAGTCAGCCCAGACAGTGAAGAACGTTTTAACCAGTTGCCTAGAACAGAAGTTAAGCCAGTGATTTATGACCATGTATATTTTGCTGTTATAATTAAGCACAAACTGGTTAATAAAAATTATAGACAAATAGAAATATAGAAAATATAGAAGATAAGATGTTAAGAACGTTAGACTTAAATCTGGCTGCAGAATTTATGCAAAAACATTAGAGGGGATTATAGGCAGTTGGGGGATGTTCTTTTTTCCCATAAAAACAATCAGCGCACCAGAGGTCACCCCTTTAGATTAGAGGAAAGGAGCTTCCATTTGAAGCAGCGTAGGTGGTTTTTCACGGTGAGGGCAGTGAGGTTATGGAATGCCCTTCCTAGTGATGTGGTAATGGCAGATTCTGTTAATGCCTTTAAGAGGGGCCTGGATGAGTTCTTGATCAATCAGAATATCCAAGGCTATTGTGATACTAATATCTACAGTTAGTACTAGTGGTTGTATATATAGTGTATGTATGTGAGTGTATAGATTGGTAGGTGTGGGTTAAGTGTGCTGGGTTTACTTGGATGGGTTGAACTTGATGGACACTGGTCTTTTTTCAACCCTATGTAACTATGTAACTATGTAACTATGTAAAAACAACTGGCTCATTAAATCTTAGGTATTTTACATTTGCTTGGTAGCAGCAATTTAAACAAATGATATCTGTGGCAACTCCTGGAAAAGTAATTTCCTAGACTAATACCCTCAATGGGCCATTAAAACATGTTTTAGGCAAAGGCATTAAATGCAAGCTATTTACATTAATAACTATCTTACAGAAAAGGTAGGCTGGGTGGCACAGCAAAAACTTTTATAACCCTAGGTACTAAAGGAAAACTATATCCCCAAACAATGTAGGTCTCTACATATATTGCATAAACAAGCTCATATGTAAAACCCTGCTTTATCTAAATAAACTCTTTCATAAAAATATACTTTTTTAGTAGTATGTGCTATTGGGTAATCCTAAATAGAAAATTAATAGAAAGAATTAAGGGCCGCCTCCTGGGATCATAGGATTCACAGTGCACTCAAACAAGCCAAGGCACACATACATGCTAGGCCTCATCAGCCAATTAATGGACAGAGTTCTGCCTTTGCTCCCACACTGGTCATGTGATCTCTGAGGGAGCACACAGCCCATCACTAAATGGTGGATCAAAGGAAAGGATGTAAAAGGGCAATATTTACTTATATATATATTACAGTTTGGATTCTTTAATAGATCACTTAATATATTATAAAATATCTGTTGTCTTAAGTATTCATTCTGGGGGTATAGGTTTCCTTTAATCATCCCAGATAACAGATCCCATACCTACAGTATATACATACATTACAATATTATTAAAAATTTGAATGGGGGGCAGATATACACAAAGCAAATTATTTTATCAGAACATAGTGGCAAGATAATTCATAATTGATTTACACTATACGTTCCTTATATGATCATTTAATCACATTATGCAGGGCAAAAGCTGTCTTAGTACTGCAAACTATTGCACCAACTGCAGTAGTTCTCCAGCCCAGAGCACTGTAACTACAGCCTAGACTAGTGCCTTATTAAGCATATTTATTAATGGGTAAAGTTAGTGTTCACCATTTGATATATGCTTCTGAAAATCCTATAGAAATGCATAGATATTGGGTGAATTTTTCTGTGGTGAGTAGTGATGGGCGAAATGTTTCACCAGGCATGGATCCGCAGGGAATTTCCGTGTTTCGCCATTGGCGGATTGTTTCTCGAAACGGATGAAAAAAATTTGCAGTGCGTCCAAAAATTGTTGCGAGCGTCAAAAGAATAGCTGCACGACAAAAGAATAGCTGCGGGCAACAAAATAATAGCCGCGGGAGACAAAAGAATAGCCGCGGGCGACAATTTTTTTTTATGCGGGACAGATTCGCTCATCACTAGCGGTGAGCTCTAATCTCACATGTTGATAAATCCTTAAAGAAGAGCTGCCTCAATACTGAAAGGATAGGAACTCACCAAGTGGCAGTTTGAGCTTTTTACGGAGTGAGATCCGACGAGATCTGGAACGAGAGCGCCTTTCTGTGTTTCCAGAGTGAGCTGTTGTGCATTCAGATGTGTCTGGCTCTGACTGGCTGCTGGTGTCACTGGCTGCGCTCTGTGATTTAAACATCTTACGCCAGAAGTCCTTGCGTCCAGCACCTTGCATTTGCTCATCACTGCGAGACAGATCAGGGTGAACGTTTAGATTCTCTGCATTGCTGTGAAATAGAGAGAGTAATGCATTCATAAATATGTGATTTAACTGTGAGATGGGCTTCTGCATTCTTTGCACCCCTTGTGGGAAAATACTGTATGACCCTAGAGAATATGGAAAGAGTGGTTTATTTTCAGCAAAAATTACTAATGTGAGCCAAATAATGAAATCATTTAATGGAATGCTGCAACCTGTTACTCAGCAGTGCAGCTAATTGCTGTGAGGCTTCCATGGAAACTCATGCTTATCCCCAGCACCAACACTAAGGGGGCCATTTACTAACCATATGATTTCTTTCAGATTTGGATATTTAGCACTAAAAGTTGCAGTAAATAAAACTGCAGCTTTTTTTAAATTTACTATGGGACAAAACGGCTGAAAATCCAAATCCGACAATTTGCCAGATAAAATTTGCTCATTTATTGCTTATTTACATTTTTAAAATGTTAAGAGTTTTAGTAAAAGTGCCCCTAAGTGACAGGTGTCCAGTGAATAGTGTATAACCAGAGCTTGCAGCCCATGTTCCCTGAGTGATATGGAGGCATATTTAAACCAACAACAGTTTTTTTACCAGCTAAAGGACCTTATGGGCATAAAACAAACCCAAGACTCAATGCTGCTGCCACTTTGCTTTTAATAATGATACAGTGTAGATAAACATCAGGTCCTAATCAAATCTTTTCTAAACTATACCTACTAATACTCTACAGGCAACTGAGGAACTATTACAATTGTTAATTCTATATTATTGTTAACTTTTATTTATAAAGCGCCAACATATTCCGCAGCGCTGTATATATGATATTGTCAAAGTATTAAAAAGGGGGGAAAAAAAAGATGTGAAATCATATACTCATTTACTGCTCATATTACCAGTAGAGCACACTGACAACATTTAACCTGTGACAACATGTATATGGGCATACAGTTACTCAAGGATCTACACAGGGGTCGCAAAATTAAACAGTAAAAAGCAGTCAAAGCTACCTTAAAATACCCTAGGTGTTTCATGCTATAGGGGCACTTAATCATGGTCTACAACAACCAACATTTATTCTGTGCCATCCACACAAATGCTATATGGACACTGAATGGATCAGATGGTGCTGTACCAACCCATATTGCTCCATGTGTAATTTTCACAAAAAATGGCACCAAGTTATAGGGGAAATCTTAAAAGAGAATAACGGCATTCTGGCATTTTATTGCCAATAGATTAGTCACAATAGTGTGAGCTAGAATGCTATGTTTATTCTGCAGAAAGCTTTACCATACCTGAGTAAACAGCCCTAAAAGCTCCTTCTATTTGTTTAAGATAGCAGCTGCCATTGTAGCTTAGTCTCAGTAGCTTCTGTGCTGCAGCTCTAGCTGCTGGTAGCTCAGATTACAGCAGTTGGGAGGGGGGAGAGAAGAGCAATCTGAGCAGACTTCCCTAAAGGATTTTTCTAAGAGAAGGAAGTCTGATACTGAAGATGTGTACAGAATAGAAGAAAATAAATCCTTACGCTTATGACTTTATTTACAGAGACCTTTCTGATAAAGCTTACTTAGTTTTTACTTTTCCTTCTCCTTATATACCTGTAGTTTCTTCAGTTTAAAAATATCTAGTACATGAAAACTAACATATAAAGGTACATATTTATTAACCTTCGGAAATGTTTTGTTAGTATTTTGTTTGTCTTCTTTCTTATTGTCAGTGTTTTCTCTATGCATTTAAAGCATAATTTAGGAAAGATAAAAAACTAGTGCAAAAAAAAAGAAATACATTTTTTTTAAATATCCTCATGTAAGAAATGCAGTTGTTGAGATACAAATTTTCTTTAAAGGAGGAAATAGTAAAGAGTGAAAAACATCCCATCCAAAGGCAAAATAAAGGTTCTTGGACTCCTAGGTAGGGACAGCAATGTAAGATGCTCCCTGCTTTCCCCACTGGATAAGAGTTTCAGCAACAGCTAAATCAGGGGTAGGGAACCTATGGCTCGGGAGCCAGATGTGGCTCTTTTGATGGCTGCTTCTGGCTCGCTGCCAAATCTTTAATAAAAAAAAATAACAGGGGCCATGGCCTGCGCCTTAGAACACGTCTTCTATCTGCCAAGCGCAGGCCACGCCCTCCTCATCGCATACGGCATCCTTGGGACCCGCCCTACCTTGGCCCTGCGCTCAGCGGATAGAAGACGTGTCCTAAGCCTTAGAACACGTCTTCTATCCGCCGAGCGCAGGCCACGCCCTCCTCTGCATCGCATCCGCATCCGGCATCCTTGGGACCCACCGTACCTTGCCCCGCAACATCCGCAGGCAAACATATTGTATGGCTCTCACTGAATTACATTTTAAAATATGTGGTGTTTATGGCTCTCTCAGCCAAAAAGGTTCCAGATCCCGAGCTAATTAACCACACCGATAACCCCACCACTTGCTGGCCACAAATTTTATAGCATAATTTGGTAAATTTGAACAATAATAGTGTTCAGCTACTATGCAAAAACATTCATGGAAAATGAAATCAAAATTACAATTAAAGTTAAACAAAAAATTATTCAAATGTAAATTAATTTAAAATACAATTTAACATTTAAAATGTATTTTAAAATGTTAAATAAAAACAAAATGACAATAAAATAATAAATTAAATGCTAAACACTGCAGAGCCAGCTGCAAGTAAAATTATGGCTGCTTAAAGAGAACTAAACCCAGCCTCCACTCTACCCCCCCCCCCCCAAGCTCCCTCCCTTCAAGAGTTGTTCTGTTTAGCAGTCTCCTTTTGTGCTAACCTGCTATAAATCTACAGAGTTCAGAGTTTAATACCGCCATCTTCTGTCTGTCTTCTGATTCTCTTCATTGTCAGTACGGGCATACGCAGTTAAAGGAGAAGGAAAGGCTAATAAAGAGTTAATCTCAAGCTACAGGCATACCTTCAGTTGTCTCAATAGTGCCCTTAAGTCTGCCTAAATTTCACCTGTTCGGATGATCAGAAGCCAAACAGGAAGAAAAAATGCTGATCTGTGTAAAGAAAGTTCCCATAATGTCTCTAACATGCTCAGTTAGTAAGACTATGAGTCAGCTTCCTGCTGATTGGCTCAGATCCACATTCCTAAGGGGGGTAGTGAGTTCTTAGCATTCTTGAGGGAGGGAGGAGGAGGAGAGGGGAGAGAGCAGAGAGCTGTGTGTCTCTGGCACAGGAAAACAGACACAAGAAATTTTTTGACAGAGAACTCAGTGCAGCGTTTCTGTGAGTGCTTATGGCTGTATTTGCATAGACCTTTCTGATAAAGTTTACTTAGTTTTTACCTTTCATTCTCTTTTAAAGTTGATTCAGGGCATGGATTTAACTGTGCATTCTCAGCTGAATCCACGCCCTGATGCATGTTGGCACTCTAACAGAAGAGGATTAGAAGACAGGGGAAGATGGCACCTTTGAACTTTGCTGGGAAACTCTGCAAATTTATGGTAGGTCAGGACACAGGGAGCCTTCTGAAAAGAATCAATGCTGTTTTTGAAAACACAAAAATGCACAATGGCACAATGATTAATACAACAAAAATGATAGTATGTAGAAAAAACAAAAGTAAGCTGGTAAAAATGCACATAACATATAGTTCATAAGTAATGGTATTTAGGCAAAAATAACATAAAACTGCAAAATTTACAATGAAAAATGACTAAACTAATGCAAATAATATGAGCTGCTAAAGCTAGTCAAACAAATGGCTCATACCAGTACTGGACAGGAAGGAAGTCAAGATAGAATCAATATGGCATATTCAGTTATAAATAACTGGCTGTACTATTTGGAAGACAACATTGCAGATCACCAAGATATTTAAGGATGTATAAAAGTGGATACTTGAGCACCAATATGTAATTCCTTAAAGAGGTTGTTCACCTTTGAGTTAACTTATATTTTTTTTCAAATGGGCTTGTTTTAGCAACTATAGAATCATATTAATTAGGTTATGTAAATAGCTGCTTCCAATAAATCACTACTTACCTACTTTCTACCAATGATTATTTGCTTGCTCACCAATGTGCTGGGTTGAGCTCAGCACTTCTAAAAGGGTCAGGACTGTAAGCTATTTGGCTGGTCTGGTTCTAGAACATTTTGAATAGAGCGGCACTCTACTGGAGTAAGAACCCAGGCAAAGTTAAATAGCAAAATAAACAGATTTCACAACACAACATTGACTTTCACCTGGTTACTTAAAAGCAAAATCACCAATCACCAGCTTTATTAAAAAGAAATATATGGTCAGCAAAGATGAGCCCAATAAAGTGCAACACATAACAAAAAACCTGGATCAACTAAATGTTGGCAAAATAAGAGTTCAAGCAAATTAGATATGTCTAAAAAAGGAAGGGTTGCCATTTTGTTTCAGGAGAGAAGCAAGATGGAGATATATATGTGATTCCATTTAGTGCTGAAATGTCCAAACTGTAACCCCCACACCCAAGTAATTGTTGAAGTACAATCCCTGGAAAGACTTTGTCAATGGAAACAGTAGTTGAACAATTGCTAGAACACTGCCCACAAGTATATTAAATGTAAGTAATTTATTTGTAAGGAAAAGTATAATGTGTCCACTAAAAAGAATCACTTGTTCAAGAGAGTACTGAGCTTAAATAAATAAGTGCAGCCAAAGGGTCCTGGGATTTCTTGGCAGAAGATGGTAGCATGTAAGCTGATGCCAGTAGACAGTGCAGGTACAGTATTTTAGCCTACTTACTGCTCTGGAGTCTGTGGGGGGTGGCTAGAGATGTAACTTCGGCACTCCTCGGGCGCATAGGACACACGGCCCTTTTCAGGAGCGCTCCCCTCTTCAGGTCTAAGGGGACAATAGGGCGCACCAGAGGAAAGAAAAGTCAACCAATGACCTGTCCCTTTAAAATGACTTGCATCGCTGTGGAACATCATCAATTGAACGAAAGTATCTGACTGCACTTGTATCATTTATCTGATATCTGTTACAGCTAACAGCAGCAGCTATAGCATTGCCACAGGAATTTGATAATGTCTCCTTTGGAGCCAGCAGTGGTATTGTTTAAGATTGTCTAATGAGCAGTAGTGAGAAACTGTCAAGGAGCAACATAAAAAAAGACTACTTGGGCATATTTCAAGTGTTACATGTCCCATTATATAAGCAGTAGGACTCAAGATCAGCTAGAATTCATACAAACAATATTGGTCATCTGAATAAGAATCCCTTGAGCGGTACATTTCTTAGCTCGCCAGAGCAGAATTAATCCTTGGAATGAACTCATGTCTCACTAAAATTTTTATAGAAAACCCTATAGGCTAAAGGTTACAGCTAGGATAATTGCTGATCAGATCCAAACTACAGATTTCAGTTGTGCTGTGATCAACAACTGCAATGGCTGTGCATTCAAAACCCTCTTGGCAAAAAAATGAGGAAAGGGTAATTTTTTGTGTGGATACAATGTAGTCTTTGAAGTCTTTGTGCCACATATAAAATACATTGAGTCCCTATAGGAATATATTCATAAAGTGAACCTATATATACATTAAAAAAAATATTATTTTTTGATTAATGATTATGATCTTTATGTCTGCTGGGGGCCGGATTCCTTTTGTGCTTTGCTTGTGGATTATACTCAGCTCTGACAAATAGAATTCCAACCAAATGAGTGGTGAGCTAATACTTATATGTCAGGGCCAATACTATCTTTAGGTTAGAGGTGTCAGTATCACTTCAACGTGTTATCACACTGTTAAAATCTAACAAGAACAAGCAGTGCTCAAGAACCAAACAGATCAGGCTCTGCTTCTAATTCTTCCTATGCTAATACTAAGCAATATCAAGTCAATTGCAAAGAATAGCTCTGTCTAATATAAAGCTGCTAGCACACAACAGGCAGCAAGTACTGGTTTGAGGCAGCAAAGCCCAGTGAAGCTCATTAAGGCAAGACAAGCAAGTGTTTGTAGGTAAGGAAAGCAGAAAGCATGACATAGGAGAGAGGCTTCTCTAGCAGTATATAAAGGCTTACTAGGATGCAACTACTGTGATATATGCATTGGGCAGGAACATGCAGCGTTTATGGGGAAAAATATATAAAATATCAGAAAAAACAGCAAAGGCAGTATGAAGTACAGAGCAGCCAACTAAAGAACAGCCAAAAGCAAAAAGCAAACTAATCAGTAAAAGCTCCTTAGGGGCCTACTGTTTCCTTGTTTTAATGCAAACCTTTTGCTTCCTGAAGGTCTTGGCTCTTGCTCTCCATCCTCTGATTTTTTTCCTGGTGTTAATTTCTCGGCACTATCCAGCAGGGCACTGAGTGCCACCCTGCGGAAGACATTTCCATGAGCTTCTTTGATAAACTGCACTAGCTGCCGGATATCACAGTATAAGCCCTGTGAAAATAACAGAATATGAATGTGAGTAAAGAAAAAAGCTTATTGCATCTTATTAGGCAAATTAGAACAAGCATGGAAGAATACCTACTGCTGTTCATAGGGGACCTGCTTATTATAAAGAAACCTGTTTTACTAAACTACTATTCTAGGGGTGCATATTCAACAACCCTTATATAGAGTTACTGGCCCTGCTATGCAAATCCTGTATTTGCAGCCCCATTAAACCCATTCAAAAGACTTCTCACAATTTTATCCTGATGAGAAGCATTTTGAATACAATGCTTGCATTTTTTAATTTAAGCAAAAAGCAGCAAAATTCTTCGATATTGCTTAGATATTCTCAAACAATATTGGTAAAAATGGAACAATGCTCACCAGGTTCTCAGGGCTGTGTAGTTCATGAGTAGTTGAAGCACACCGAGTAATCAAGGACTTGAACATAGAACTTACAATGATCCCTTCCACACTTTGTGCTGTAGATTTGTTGTCCATTGTCGTGAAATTGTTTCCAAACCCAGCCCTGTCTAAGAGTAAAATACATAAAAACAGAGTTAAAGAAAATCTATGGCAGAGTGGTTGATCTCTATTGAAAAGAGAAATGCAATAATAATAAGTGCAATATTTTGCATTTAGGACATGGAATTAATGGCTCTATATCAATCAGCTTTACAATAAATAGACAACCAACAACATGTTTTCAATTCATATACAGTCTATAGAAATATCTTGCTTATTTCGGTGAGGTGGGGAAAGCTGAGAATTAGGGTGGAACTGCAGTATCTTTCCCAGCTTCAAGGTTTTATCTTCAAGTGGGGCTTGAAACTGAAGTTTGACAAACACTGCTTCTGTTCAAAATGTTAGTCATCCACATGTGTGGATTTGGTTTGCCATGCATCACCAAAATCCCACTTACTGTCAGTTACTGGCTCCATGCAAAATCCTAGAAGTGCATGCAGAAAGTCCACAACATTATTGAGGGAATCTTTGTTAACATAGTCTCTCATTGTTTGCCGGAACTGCACTTTGTCCAGTTTATAGAGTTTGGTGAGACAGCTTTGTGCCTGCAGAAAAGAATTAAAAAGGATTTTTTTTGTCTCTGGGATAATAAGTAATGATGCATTAGATCAAATATGATAACAGCAGTTCTACTGAAACACATATTTTGAATAAGAAAAGGTATAGCCATGGGCATCCACAAATAGTGGCACTTGCCCCCCTGGAATTTAGTACAACTCACAGCCTATTATTCCAGATTGCTATTTAAATGTCCAACGTTGCTCTGCTTGTCCTTTGTTTTTCTCAGCACCCTGCTCCTTGTGAAAAAAATCCAAGATGGCCATGTGTTCCACTCTGGAACAAGTGGCCATTGTGGACCTTTTAAAGAGGCTGGGCATAGATGGAGAGACAGGCTTTGTTGTGTAAAATCTGCTGTTTAGACTACATACTTCTCCATAAGTGTGAACACAGCATAAAATAATAACTTTGGCATTGGTATTCTGCCTGTGAAAGTGTAAGGGAATGCTTTCAACTTATGCATTTCTGCATTCAGCTTACTGCATGCATTTACTTAGTAATTATGCTGGCTTGTCTAGGGTTAATATGCAGATTTTCTATTTTCTGCAGAAATTATACTGGAATGTCTGGGTGAAAATGTCCATCGTCTACTTTATTAAGTAATTATGTTGACTTGTCTGCGGTTAATTTTCTTGTTATACATTTTCTTTAGTAATTATAGTGGCACGCCTGGGGTATGTTTTGGTAAAATATGTGTTGTATTTAGGGGTGTGTTCACAGAGGGCACTTGGTGAAAATTGTTTTGCAGTGCTGCATATGTCATATTTATTATGATTTAAACTGTCTACTTAAACAGTCCCTCCAGTTTTGTTAAATACAGTACGTTGTGCAAGACTTTATAGGCTTTGCCAATAAATTAATTTCCTACAAACTAGGCATCTGATTATTATATACAGACTTGGTCTAGAAAAACAGGTTGTTTTTGATTAATGACTTTGCCCCCCCCCCACCCCCATATTTAAGTCAATATTCCAATGAGTGGAGTGATTGTCTACACTCCTTATAGATAGCTGTACATTTGCTAGAGAATAGTAGGCAGAAATAGAAACACTGCCATCAAGAAAAGTAACATTATACAGAATAATTCTTCTATTTTAGGGTTTTACTAACAGCAAAAATGTTGCAGAAGCTGCCAGGATCTTGTCTCTCACCTATAGAGTAATATGGGATGGGGTTAAAAATCTGTAGCTTGTTTCATTTATTGTATAACACTTGAGAAAGAGCCATAGCTTGACTACTTAAATGTTCAGCAGCACAGTTTCTGCATTAGTGTATCTGCTTTTTTTCAGAACTACAGAACATAAAATTCTATTATGAGGAATTATTGAAAAGATTAGTCAATAGGTGAAAAACACAGGGACATTCTGATAGCATGAAAATAGGAATTCCAGGAAAAAACAGTGCAGCACTGTATGTGAGTGTATAGATAGGTAAGTATAGGTTGTGTGTGCTGGGTTTACTTGGATGGGTTGAACTTGATGGACTCTGGTCTTTTTTTAACCCTATGTAACTATGTACTATGTAACTACACAAAGCAGCAAATTGGAAATACAAATAATCCACTATTACTAATACTAAGTGCATTTACCTGATTCCTTAAGCGATCCCCTGACAGTCCCCGGTGACCTTCTCCACAGCCATACGCACAGCCCAAAGACTTTACCAACTTGATGAGCATGGTCAGAGCCAGCTTGTGTGTAGTAACTGGGACAGTCTCATCCTGATTCTCAGCAACAGAAGCCAATACACAGGAAGAGGAAAAAGACAAAATAAATAAGGCGATGTTCAGAGAACCTTTAAAAAACATTTTCATATATTTAACACACTCTGGCAATGCAAATAATTTTGTGAATAAAATCTCACCTACATAGTGTATGTTCATTGCATAGCCTATGTCATGAACTTACTAATAAACTTTTAGTATGTTATAGAACAGTGCTGTCCAACTGGCGGCCAGCGGGCCCCCCCTCTGTGTGGCCCCCCACCTGTCTGGCTGCTTTGATGGTTTACCCTTGTGTACCCCCTGCTTGGTTCTCACTTCAGATTCAGCCTGTAATCCCTCTGTATTGTTTAAATATGTAATCCCCTGTACTGTTCACACATTTTAATCTATGCATTGTTCACCCCCTGCAGTGTTCACACCTCATGCTCAGGCTGTAATCACCCACATTGTTTGTCTGTTCACACCTCAGACATTGTATCTACTGCCTGGACTATACTGTCTGTGTGTAGGCAGCATAGGGTAGGCAGAGTATGGCACATAGGCAGCATAGGGCAGGGAGGGTATGGCACAAACAGGCAGCATAGGGCAGGCAGAGCATGGCACACACAGGCAGCATAGGGCAGGGAGGGTATGGCACAAACAGGCAGCATAGGACAGGGAGGGTATTGAACACACAGGCAGCATAGGGACGGGAGAGTATGGCACACACAGGCAGGGTAGGGCAGAGTATGGCAAACACAGGCAGCATATGGCAGACACAGGCATCATAGGGCAGGCAGAGTATGGCACACACAGGCATCATTGGGCAGGCAGAGTATGGCACACACAGGCAGCATATGGCAGACACAGGCATCATAGGGCAAGCAGAGTATGGCACACACAAGTAGGTGCCTGTGGGAGGTGAACCTGGCAGGGGTTTGTTCAAGGAGTTTGTTAGCAGTTGGAAATAGCCATTAAATGGTCCCTAAGGTGTGTAATTATATGCTGTGTGTTGCTGTGCTATCCACAGGGGAGGAGTAGTCATATGGAGTTTAGAGTATGTCTTAATATGACATAATATAATTCTTTCACATATGAATGATGGTTGATATCCCTGCAGTGAGGACCAAGCATTTGGGGTTTTGATGCACTACCACCATTGTGATAAAATGGGTGTGGTTTGAAGTGGGTGTGGTTGAAAGGGGGGAATGGTCAAAACTGGCTTCCATTAGCAGCCCTCCACCATGTATGTGCGAGAAATTCCAGCCCTTGGCACCGTAGAAGTGTGACAGCACTGTTATAGAATAACCTATTCTAAGCAACTTTTAGATCGGTCTTCATTATTTATTTGTTATAGTGTTTTATTTATTTGCCTTCTTCTTCCAATACTTTTACAATTTTTAATTGGGGGTTACTAAGCCCAGCAGCCAAAAAACTATTGCTCTGTGAGGCTACAGTTTTATTGTTATTGTTACTTTTAGTTACTTTTTTTTTTCTATTCAGGCCCTCTCCTATTTATAGAACAGTCTCTCATCCAAACCACTCCCTGGTTTCTAAGGTAACTTGGACCCTAGTAACCAAATAACTGCTGAAACGCCAAACTGGAGAGCTCCTAAACTGAAAATGAAATAGCTATAAAACTACAAATAATTAAAACTGTAGACCAATTGCAAATTGTCTCAGAATATTACTCTCTACATCATACTAAATGTTAACGCAAAGGTGAATAACCCTTTTAATGTAAAATTTGTATGGTAATCTGTGCTGAATCTTTCCATACAAGAATGGCAATTAACAGAACTGAGCAAGCTGGGACATTTTAAAGCAAGTCACAAAGTAATCACAAAGTAATCAAAGCTCCAAAATAAATCAGAATAACAATTACACATAATTGGGGGGTGGGAATTGGAGGCAGAATCACTACTACAACTGAGCTTTCTATGCTACAAATGGGATACAGTTAAAACACTTGACTTGTTGCTGCCCCAGTTCAGTACCACATGCATTAAGTTTTTCTCCTTGCCCCAGGGCCAAAAACTGCATTGCATATTTCTGATGAGAAAGAATCTATATGCACTAAACCTTCAAGAAGACCAATATTTGTGAAGGATAAATGAAAGAGCTTTTACACTGATGAGAGAGTAATTGATACCTGCTGATTCTGTAGCAGCCAAGTCAGGCTATGCAGAGACAGAACTGCTCATATTAAAGGTGTAGTGTAGCATAGCTCTGAGTATGATAAACGCATTGACCTCTCTTCCTTAACACTTTCCCAGTAAATGACGTACTATATCATTGTCAGGGAAATTACGTCATGACAGATATGTTACATTTCCGCATTCTGCAAATTGCCTAGCAATGCACAGTTCCATATTAGCTGTGGCCACTGGTAGTAAAAAGGTTAAAGTTAGGTCCCCTGATGATGCTGGCCCCTAGTATGATTTAAACATTGACTGTATTGGATATTGACAACAGCAGCCATACATTTTTCAGTTTCTTCAGTATAACATTTTGTTTATTTTCAGCTTTTAGCCTGAGTTATAAAATAAAAAAAAAAAACACAGAGAAGGAAATCAAGCCTGTGTGACAAAATGACCCTCATTCTAACCTCCATCTATTTTAGTTTGAAACTCTTGTTACCTTTTCTGAGTTTTTATCGTTCTTATCAAAATATCCATTTCCACCACTTCCACCATCCCCTCCTCCACCTCCGCCACTGGCTCCACCACCGGATGTTCCCCCAAATCCACAGTTTGATCCTCTTGCTGACCCCTTCATCTGGAAGTTCCCTTCACTTTGCCTCTTGTCTCCGCAAGCAGAGCCGGATCCTGAAACCGAGGCGGATTCGTTCTCCTTATTGTCACTCTTTTTTCTCTTCTTCTCTACACATGGCACTACGCCTAGCTGCAGCAGGCAGTCTACAATATTCAGAGCCACATCACAGATTCGAGAGCTGATATCATGGTTCAGAACCAGGTACACAGCCTTAAGAACAACCTAAAAACGAAATAGCCATGTTAATTCCCTCAGATCTGTCATTGTCATGTATGACAAAAAAGTTCTTATAATGTTAATGTTATATGAGTGTTACTGGCAGCCAAGCTTTTTTCACATAGACTTTCAGCAGTGTAATAATGGGCAGTTTCTTCCAGGTCTAATAGTCCGTGGCTGCCATTTAGATGTTTGCCTTTTTATAATCACTTAGACAGAGGAAATAAATTATCTATGTTTAAAGGAACAGTTTAATGTAATATGAAACTAATTAAATAGATTGGCTGTGCAAAATAAATCGTTTTCAATATAGTTATAGTCAATATGTTATAGTCAGAACTCTATTTCCTCCTTTGGTTACTTTGTCAGTAACCAATCAGTGACTTGAGGGGGGCGATATGGGACATAACTGTTTGCTTTTGAATCTGACCTGTGTTCTCAGTATCAAAAGCAAACTAACTGAACAGTTTTGTCCCATGTGCCCCCCCCCCACTAAAGTCACTGACTAACTTAGAGTTTAGAGAGCTGAAAGCAGGAAGTAGTGTTCAGGCTATTATGTTAGACATCTGTCCACTCCAGCCTTTATAGATAAAAATTTATTATGAATAGAAAATATTTTTTATTTTGCACAGCCTATTTACCCAGTTTTATTTTTACACTGAACTGCTTCTTTCAGCACTAAACATTTCAATACACTGTTAAGAAGAGATCCCTTCCCCTGAGAGCTTACAATCTATTTGGAAGAGGAGACAGGCATAAAGAAAAAGAACAGTTAATGCAACCTGTCAGTTGGGTGCTATTGTTAAGATATATTTACATAAAAGCTTTATAACTACATGTGATTTTAAATGGTGCACTACTGTTTGGTTTATTTTAATGCCATTCCTTTAAACAAATTTACCACTATGTAATCCATATTTAGACAAATTTTGTCTTGGCTTTAGAAGCTTTTATACTATGACATATTTGCTATTTATAGGTATTTGTAGGTATACACAACAGTATTTCCTGGTCATCCCCAGGCAGCATGAAAAACACAAATGGGTAGGCTCCCCTGTCAGTATGCAGAAGAAAACACACCTCCTTATTAAGTTTAAATACCTCCCCCCAATGGTACCTCCCTGTCTTTGTTTTCTTCTGTCAGTAACACAGTCAGAGCAGGTCACACTCACAGGTCCGTTAGGATCAGATTACCGGGTGCAGTTTTTTTTGGCAGTGTCTCTCCACCCGAAGCCCTGCCGTTATCAGCTGCGGCTGTGTGAGCAGGGAACCTCTGCGGCAGGTTTCTGTGCCTTTTTGGCTCCGTCCAGCGCTACTGCGCTCCCTTCATGCCGGCTACCCGGAAGTGACGTCATCGGGGTGCGCGCGAGGTTTAAAAAACCTCAGCGTGTAGGCAGATCCTGCCCTTAGTAGCGGTTCTCTGCGGTTTTTCGGCGTTCTGCGAGGCAACATGGATCCAGCTGCCCCTAAACGTGCCGCCTCTCGTATGCCTGGGTGAGTGTTGATCTGCTTCAGTTTTTTTTTTTTTTTTTTTCCCCCCTGGGTTTTTTCTACTAACTGCGAAAAGAACTGCCAAATCTACTTAGTATTATTTTTTCCATGTGTGCATTAGTGATTCTGCCCCTGTTGAAGAACCTTCTTCTAAAAGGGACAAGCATCACAGTAAAGAGAGCAAATCCAGTACTAGGACTTGTAAGGCTTGTGATAGTCCTGCAATCAAGAATAAGAAGTTATGTCAGGCCTGTTTTGATGATTATGCTGCCAGAGACCTTACTGATCTTTCTGCCACTCCTGCTATGGTTCATGATACTTGTCTGGATAAACCTTCCACTTCTTCTAGCATGCCGGTATATCAATCTACCATTATGAAATGGATTAAACAAGCCGTATCTGAAACTGTTAACGTTTCTGCTAATAAAGCCCCTGTTGCCTCCCAGGTCCTGATGTCTTCAGAGGATGAGGGTGAATGTTCTTGGTCTGAGGAGGAGAGTCAGGAGGATATTCAGTGTTTTGAGGCTAGATTCATCCCTTCTTTGATTAAAGCGGTCAGACGGACCTTAAGTTTGGAAATTCCGCATGGCGAAGACAGCATCTACTTCTCTCTTTACTAAAAGGAAGAAGCCTTCTTTCCCCATTCACCCAGAGATCAAGGAGCTGATTAATCAGGAGTGGAGTAAAGGCTCTAAAAAGTCGCCTGTGGAAGCTAAGTTTGCACAATTGTACCCCTTTGCGGCAGAGGATTCTGAGGTTTGGGAGAATACTCCCACAGTTGATGCCCCGGTTGCCCGCCTGTCCAAAAAGACCGCTCTCCCTATAGATGACATCTCGGCTTTAAAACATCCGATGGATAGGAGATTGGAGACGGAGTTGAAGAAAGCATATTTAACAGCAGGGGCAGCCTGCAAGCCGGCGGTTTCAGTTGTGTCGGTAGCCAAGGCTATGTCTATCTGGGCAGAGAATATTGAGCAAGCAGTTTTGGAAGATTCTCCCAAAGACAAGCTAGCTGAGGCACTTTTAGATCTCAAGAAAGCGGCAGATTTCTGTCTAGAGGCATCAGTGGATCTCTCTAAGCTGGCTGCCCGGAATATGATGTATGTTGTTGCCGCTCGTCGCGCCTTGTGGCTGCGTGTTTGGTATGCTGATACAGCCTCAAAGAATACTCTCTGTAGGTTGCCATATGAAGGGAAACGTCTTTTCGGAAAGAATTTGGATGAGATCATCTCTAAGTCAACAGGAGGTAAAAGTACCTTTTTGCCTCAAACAAGACGTTTTCAAGAACCTAAGAAGCAGTTAGATAGATACCCTTATAGGCGTAGGGAAGAAGCTAGATCCTACAGACCTGGTAAGGAGTCTAGGGCTCCATGGCGCACTGGTCGCTCGGCCTTTTTTCGTTCCAACAAACCTAAAGTCTCCAGATCCCCCAAGCATCAACCTAAGCCCCAATGAGATGAGGCCAGTCCAGTCGGCTGTGGGTGCGAGATTATTGAAGTTTCAGCAGGTCTGGGCCGAAGACATAAAAGACGAATGGGTACTTTCAATTATTTCAAGGGGGTATCGTCTGGAGTTTACAAGGAAACCTGTAAGAAATCATTTTGTGGCTACAAAAGCAAAGCCAGAAAACCATTTAATCCTGCAGGATTACATTGCGCAGCTGCTGATAAAGGAGGCAGTCCAACCGGTTCCCCCAGAGCAAAGGGGGCAAGGATTCTACTCACCTCTGTTTCTAGTAACAAAGGCATCGGGAGAGTTGCGACCGATTTTAGATTTAAGGGAGTTAAACGAATTCATAAAGCCTCAGCGTTTCAAGATGGAATGCCTGAGCCTGATAAAGGCAGCGGTGCAACCAGGAGATTGGCTGGCATCCCTAGACTTAAAGGATGCCTACTTACACGTTCCAGTGGCAGTGGAACATCAAAAATATCTCAGGTTTGCATGGAAGAACCAGCACCTGCAGTTCCGGTGTCTGCCGTTCGGGCTCTCTACATCCCCAAGAACATTTACGAAGGTCTTGGTTGTCCTAATAGCGAAATTGAGAAAGGAGGGCATAGAAATCTACCATTATTTGGACGATCTGCTCGTAGTGGCAAGGAGCAGGTCGATACTCCTTCATCATGTAGCACAAGTCAGGAAGATCTTAGAATGCTATGGATGGATCATAAACGAGGGCAAGAGCCAACTGGAGCCTTCCCAGACCATCATTTACCTAGGTGCCTTCTTCAATACGAAGATAGGGATGGTTTCTCTTCCCCATCACAAGATCATGTCGATTTCAGCAAAGACCAAGCAGTTGATGTCTTGTCAGAGTTTATGGCCTTGTTGGGTCTGTTAACAATCGACCATAGGCCTGGTAAAGTGGGCGAGGTGGAAGATGAGAATCATCCAGAGATGTTTTCTCTCCCAATGGAGATCGGAATCTCAGAAGAAGAAGCTAGATCCTACAGACCTGGTAAGGAGTCTAGGGCTCCATGGCGCACTGGTCGCTCGGCCTTTTTTCGTTCCAACAAACCTAAAGTCTCCAGATCCCCCAAGCATCAACCTAAGCCCCAATGAGATGAGGCCAGTCCAGTCGGCTGTGGGTGCGAGATTATTGAAGTTTCAGCAGGTCTGGGCCGAAGACATAAAAGACGAATGGGTACTTTCAATTATTTCAAGGGGGTATCGTCTGGAGTTTACAAGGAAACCTGTAAGAAATCATTTTGTGGCTACAAAAGCAAAGCCAGAAAACCATTTAATCCTGCAGGATTACATTGCGCAGCTGCTGATAAAGGAGGCAGTCCAACCGGTTCCCCCAGAGCAAAGGGGGCAAGGATTCTACTCACCTCTGTTTCTAGTAACAAAGGCATCGGGAGAGTTGCGACCGATTTTAGATTTAAGGGAGTTAAACGAATTCATAAAGCCTCAGCGTTTCAAGATGGAATGCCTGAGCCTGATAAAGGCAGCGGTGCAACCAGGAGATTGGCTGGCATCCCTAGACTTAAAGGATGCCTACTTACACGTTCCAGTGGCAGTGGAACATCAAAAATATCTCAGGTTTGCATGGAAGAACCAGCACCTGCAGTTCCGGTGTCTGCCGTTCGGGCTCTCTACATCCCCAAGAACATTTACGAAGGTCTTGGTTGTCCTAATAGCGAAATTGAGAAAGGAGGGCATAGAAATCTACCATTATTTGGACGATCTGCTCGTAGTGGCAAGGAGCAGGTCGATACTCCTTCATCATGTAGCACAAGTCAGGAAGATCTTAGAATGCTATGGATGGATCATAAACGAGGGCAAGAGCCAACTGGAGCCTTCCCAGACCATCATTTACCTAGGTGCCTTCTTCAATACGAAGATAGGGATGGTTTCTCTTCCCCATCACAAGATCATGTCGATTTCAGCAAAGACCAAGCAGTTGATGTCTTGTCAGAGTTTATGGCCTTGTTGGGTCTGTTAACAATCGACCATAGGCCTGGTAAAGTGGGCGAGGTGGAAGATGAGAATCATCCAGAGATGTTTTCTCTCCCAATGGAGATCGGAATCTCAGGACTGGTCGCAGATTATTCTTCTTTCTCGGAAGATGAAAGTACAGCTTCGTTGGTGGCAGAAACCAGACAATCTTCGCCAGGGTTATCCATTGGCAGAACCCAACTGGGTAGAAGTATTTTCGGACGCATCAGGTCATGGCTGGGGAGCTCATACAATGGAAGTGTTAGTCCAGGGTTCATGGAATTCAGATCTATCCCATCTCCCCTCGAATGTGTTGGAGCTGAGGGCAATTATGGAGGCCCTGAAGCACCTCAGGCCATATTTGTGGGGTACTGCTGTGAAGATAAGGTCAGACAACATGTCGGCGGTTTCCTACATCAGAAAGCAAGGTGGGACAGGCAGTACCAGGCTGATGAGAGAGGTCAAGCCAATCATGGATTGGGCTCAAACCTACCTAGTGGATATTACAGCAGTTCACATAGCTGGAGTCAAGAATCAGCAAGCGGATGCCTTGAGCAGGATCTTAATAGACAGAGGGGAGTGGGAACTGAAGAAGGAGATCTTCAGTTGGATAACCTCCAGATGGGGCACCCCATGGATAGATTTAATGGCCTCGGAGAGGAACCACAAAATCAGTCGTTTCTTCTCCAGAATCCCATCCCCTCGGGCGATGGGGACGGATGCATTCTCACAGAACTGGGAGAGCCTTTGGGCCTATGTATTTCCTCCGTTCCCTCTGATCTTCAGAGTGTTGAGGAAGATTCTAGTATCCCACATGGATGTGATAGCAATAATCCCGAACTGGTCTCGCAGACCATGGTACCCGTTACTCAAAAGTCTTTCAATCCAGAAACCTCTGACATTGCCTCTAGTGGAGGATCTGATAAGTCAAGGCCCTTATCTTTATCCGAACCTTTCCAAGCTCAACTTGGCGGCTTGGAGATTGAAAAGTCCAGATTAAGATCACAAGGCTATTCTGATCAGGTCATACAAACCCTAGTCCATTCAAGGAAAGGATGTACAGTCAACACATACGACAGGATCTGGGATCGATTTGTCTCCTGGGCGCAGGAGAAAGGCTATGATCCTTTGAATCCCTCAACACCAATCATTCTGGATTTTCTTCAATCCGGTTTGGACTATGGCTTGAGTATAAGTTCACTGAAGGTACAAGTTTCAGCTTTGTCCGCAGTTCTAGGGAAGAGATGGGCTGAGGAGCCATTGATTGAACAGTTTTTCAAAGCGGTATTAAGAATTAACCCGCCAGTCAGGAAATCAGCCCCACCATGGGACTTACCATTGGTCCTCAAAGCTTTATCTTCTCCACCCTTCGAGCCAGTTGATCAGATCTCATTATGGTATCTATCCCTTAAGACTATCCTTCTCGTGGCTCTGACATCTGCCAGGAGAATTTGTGAGTTGCAAGCCTTGTCAGTGGAACAACCATACACTGTTTTTCACGAAGGAAAAGTTGTCTTGAGACCTGTGCCTTCCTTTTTACCAAAAGTTGTTTCAAAATTCCATTTGGATGAACCTATTATTTTACCTGCCTTTCCAACAGATGGCGAACCAAGTGCTCTGGATGTGAAGAGAACCTTGGAAATATATATTAAAAGAACAGAACCTTTTAGGAAGTCTGAAAGGCTGTTTATAATTCCTGCCGGATCAAGAAAAGGAGAAGCAGCTTCCAGGAGCACCCTAAGTAGCTGGATAGTTAAAGCTATCGTAGGAGCCTATAAGGAACAGGGCAGATCATCACCTAAAGGTATCAGGGCGCATTCCACCAGAAGTGTTGCGGCCTCTTGGGCAGTGGAGGCAGGTGTGTCGTCAGAGTCCGTGTGCAGAGCTGCTACTTGGGCATCTTCAAATACATTTATTAAGCATTACAAGCTAGATTTAATTTCTTCGGCTGAAACCCAGTTTGGGCGTTCAGTCTTGTCCGCACTTAGAAAATAAATTACACGCATCAGGTTTTGTCTCCCTCCCTTGTTTATTGCTATGGTATTTACCCATTTGTGTTTTTCATGCTGCCTGGGGATGACCAGGAAAGGAGAAAATTGTTTCATACTTACCCACGGCAGCATGCCCACCCTATTAACCTTTCTGCTTTATTTACAGCTTGAAAACTAAGACAGGGAGGTACCATTGGGGGGAGGTATTTAAACTTAATAAGGAGGTGTGTTTTCTTCTGCATACTGACAGGGGAGCCTACCCATTTGTGTTTTTCATGCTGCCGTGGGGATGACCAGGAAAGGAAAATTACGGTAAGTATGAAACAATTTTCTCCTATCCCCCTTGTAAGCAGGGAGAGGCATCGCAAAGCAAAACCTTTATGGCTGAATGTGAAGTGTTATTGTCGAGGTTGGTAAGAAAAAACGTGCTTTTAGGGCATTCAAGTTAGCTGGGACAGCAGAAACTTTCATCAGGTACAAGGAAGCAAATAAAGCAGCAAAAAAGCTATCAGGCAAGCTAAAATAGAGATGGAAAGGGATATTGCAGCTAGGAGTAAAAAGAATCCAAAATTATTTTTTAATTATGTGAATAGTAAAAAAATGAAGCAAGAAGGGGTGGGAACTTTATTATCACGGGGGGGTAAGTTGGTTGATGAGAACGGGGAAAAAGCTGAAATTTTGAACTCTTATTTTTCATCTGTCTATACATCTGAGGAGCCAGTTAATGAAGGCTTCCCTTGTAATATGCCCAGTTCTAGTAATTTAGCTACTGACGCGTGGGTCACTCGGGAGGAAATTCAAAAGAGACTTGAACATGTAAAGGTAAACAAAGGTCCAGGGCCGGATGGGATTCATCCCAGGGTATTAAATTAGCTGAGCGCTGTGATTGCCAAACCTCTTCACTTAATTTTTCAGGATTCATTGAGGTCTGGCATGGTGCCGAGAGACTGGCGGATTGCTAATGTGGTGCCATTATTTAAAAAGGGATCCCGTTCTCAGCCTGAAAACTATAGGCCTGTTAGTCTGACATCAGTAGTAGGAAAACTTTTGGAAGGGGTAATAAGGGATAGGGTACTTGAATACATTGCAGTTCACAATACTATTAGTTTGTGCCAGCATGGTTTTATGCGTAACAGATCTTGCCAGACTAATTTAGTCGCCTTTTATGAGGAGGTGAGTAGGAACCTCGATGCTGGAATGGCAGTTGATGTCATCTACTTGGACTTTGCTAAAGCGTTTGATACAGTACCTCACAGAAGGTTAATGATCAAATTAAGGAATATTGGCCAAGAACATAATATTTGTAATTGGATAGAGAACTGGCTGAAGGATAGAGTACAAAGAGTGGTGGTAAATGGAACATTTTCTAATTGGACCAGTGTGGTTAGTGGAGTACCGCAGGGGTCAGTCCTTGGTCCTTTGCTTTTTAACTTGTTTATTAATGACCTGGAGGTGGGCATAGACAGTACTATTTCTATTTTTGCTGATGACACAAAATTGTGCAAAACTATAAGTTCCATGCAGGATGCTGCAGCTTTGCAGAGCGATTTGACAAAATTGGAAAACTGGGCAGCAAACTGTAAAATGAGGTTCAATGTTGATAAGTGCAAAGTTATGCACTTTGGTAGAAATAATATAAACGCAAACTATCTACTGAATGGTAGTGTGTTGGGGGTATCCTTAATGGAGATGGATCTAGGGGTTTTTGTTGATAACTGTTAATGCCTTTAAGAGGGGCCTGGATGAGTTCTTGATCAATCAGAATATCCAAGGCTACTGTGATACTAATATCTACAGTTAGTACTAGTGGTTGTATTTATAGTTTATGTATGTGAGTGTATAGATTGGTAGGTGTGGGTTAGGTGTGCTGGGTTTACTTGGATGGGTTGAACTTGATGGACACTGGTCTTTTTTCAACCCTATGTAACTATGTAACTAACTATGTAACTATAGCCGTCATTGTAGATATTTTCGCGAATTACGAATGGGCTTTCGCCAATACCCGATTTTTCTGATATTGCTTCTCGACATTTTTGGAAAATTTACTTGATAAATTTAAGTTTTCGAACATAACTCAAATAATAGAGATTTATTAATGTTTAGGTTACTATTTTCTCAGAAAAATAAAATCGTCAGGTTTGATCTGTCGAGTACCTTTGAGTCCTATGGAAGGCTTCAAATACTAGAAATGTTTCAGTTTAAATATTCATTGTCAATATCTAGTATAAATAAATTTAAAGCAACTGGACTTGTTAAGTAATAAGATATATTTACATAAAAGTCCAGTTGCTTTAAATTTATTTATACTAGATATACCATGACCTGGATGAATGAAAATCTTCATAGACATTCATTGTCAATCTGTCCTTTTGCTACACACTTTCAAGGGGAAGTTAATCCCATTATTGTTTCCATTCCACCCAATTTCAAGGGGAAGTTAATCCCTTCTTTGTTTTATATTTCACACACTTTCAAGGGGAAGTTAATTCCTTCATTATTTTCTATTTCACACATTTTTAAGGGGAAATGAATCCCTTTATTGTTTTCTATTTCATCCAGATTATTCAGAAATCGGTCTGATCACACTAAAACTCTTACCGTGAGATCCAGCATTCCATTTTTATGAACAAAATTATTAGTCCCATCAATGTGATCGGTGTCCTCCAAGCTGCTGTAGTTAATACAGGAATCTGTGAGGCTCCGTGGTAGATTAGCACAGGCCAAGGGCTCGTGTGGCATCTCAGGAATTGGCACTTGATTGCAAAGCTTTCTCATGTGTTCAGTGAAAAAGTCAGCATAGCCGACATTGAAAGAGGCCAATGTTGTATTGAAAGTGGCCACTGTTATAGTGGAGATTTGGGATCTCACTGAAAAAAAAATGACATGAAGGATAAATATTTTTGTGAACTCAACCCCTATCATACTTGTCAAGCACCATGTCCCCACCTATATTATCATAATTCCTGCTATGCACTATACCATTTAATGTTCTCTGCCATGCACACTTTACCCCACCACATCCTCTGCCATGAATTCTACCTGTTTCCATTCCCTACCAAGCCATTTCACTCATCTTGTAATTTGTCAGACATTTTACCCCATCATATTGCCTACCATCCACTATCCATATCATAATCACTGCCAAGATTTATGTTCCATTCAGATTACATGCCATGCAGTATATACTCATGATAGTCTTTGCCATCCACCCTGCTTTCATTGTAATTTTCTTCCAGACACTTTACCCACATCATAGTCATTTCTATGCTCTATATCCCCATCAGTATCAGCCACGAGTGTGAGTTGAGATAATAATAATAATAATAATCAGAAGTGCATCCACCCAACAGCTGCCTACTCTGCCTACCCCTAGTTGTGGCCTTGATCCCCCTCATATATTACACACAAAAACATAATTAACACATTATTTAGTATATATATACACAGAAAGTTCACCAATCATACCCTCTTTGACTGTGTTTTCCCCATGGCTATTAGAGTGGTCAGGTACATCAGTCAGCAGAGTGTGGTGGGAGTGGGAATGTCGCGCACTTAAACTTTCCATCTCTGTGGCTGCATCGGAGCTCCCTCGCCGAGTAAATTTACCTGTAAGATAGTTATGGTGTTATAGTAAGTTTGCAGGGCTGTGAAATCAACCTCTGCATAGTTTTTGTTCAGAATATAATCTGCTTTTTCAGATGGAATTGCTAAAAATTGCTTTTATATATAAGATTTCCATGCACATTTGGAAATAGAATGGCCTATTCTTAGCAACTTTTCAGATGGATCTGCCTTACTCTTCCACTCGTCTCTTTCCAGTTTTAAATGTGGGTCACTGACCCCAGCAGCCGACTGTTGCTCTGTGAGGCTACAATTGTATTGCTCTGTGATGCTACAATTGTATAATTACATTATATTACTAATCTTTCTGTGTTGGCCCTCCTTTTTCCTTCATATTCATATCTCTCTTTCAAACCACTGCCTGGTTGCTAAGTTAAATTGGACCCTAACAACCATATAAAAATGAAGACTAATTGCAAACTGTCTCAAAATAGCATCATACTAAAATTTAATTTAAAGGTGAACAATAAATTTAATGCACTGTAGTGAGTGCTGAACTTATTGTACCAGTAGTTTGTATACACTTTTTTCTGCATTTCTTTTGAAGCTAGTTTTTCATTTATAAGGTGGCATATAATAATGTCAAAATAATTTGTGTAGGTATAAGTGACAATACAATGGTGCCCAAACATGACATGTTACAATATGACTTTTATTTTTGCATTCCCTGCCATGCATTGTATTGTAAGTCTGTACTAACATATAGGCTTACAAGGTATTTTTGCAGAATAAAGACACTCCAATCCAATCCAATACAGATGAATATAGAGCTGTGGAGTTGCTATTTATCATCCTGTGACAAGCTGTCTTTTCACCCTTTGATAAATGTGTCACTTAGTCCCTGATTGTAAAGAATTAAGATTTCTGTTGAAGTCTTGCACTTTGCTGTATGCTGAGATTAAGGCAGTGGGCTTTTCATAATGTCACCTTCCTTTGAAGGTAGAGATACATTTGCAAACTTATCAATCCACACGGTGTCACACTGGAGTGCCTGGGGCGCACTGGGGCTGTCACCGCAGGGGCCCCACCCTAGTCATGAACCTTGCAGTGCTACACTTACTTGATTAGCTGCTGTCAGTGAGCTGCAGACTTGTGAAGGGACGGGGGCAGAAGCTCTAGTGCCTACATCTTCGTTCTACTACAAAGCTTTCTGGATTCTCATTTGTCATTTTAGTTTAGATCCTTGTAAAGCCACACAATGATTGGATGGGTGAAGTTTGATCTTCCTCTCCAGCCCATCCAATCCCCTTGCAGCTTTAACTAGATAAGGAGGAAAGAAGGCAACTGAGCTCCCACCCTCACTTCTGAAAGCTAGCTAATCAAGATGGTGGCCCTGGGAGCAGGACTGGGTCAGCAAAGCCCACCAGATTTTTTCCTGGTATCCTACTGGCCCACTCTGCCACTGAATCCTCATGTGTCTTCAGAGAGCCCCAAGATAAAGTAGGTTTGTTTCAATCCATCTTGAGCTTTGCATTTTGGGAGTTTAGGTTTTTGTTTAGGCTGCCACTATTGGCCTTAGAATTCTAAACTGCTTCTCAGTTAAATTATCTCCTACAGAACCTGCTTCCCACCAACAGCACCTTTTACTCATCTTTGCATCTGATAGATAGGACGTAGAAATCAATATGATACTTAGTGCATCATGCATTTTGGCTCCAATGGAGAGACATTGTCAGGGCCATATTCATACAAAGGACCTCATTCCTAAAATGGGCAAAGTACCTTGTTTTCTACTGGAATGCCAATATGATTGCTTTATACCTTTTCACTTATCAGTTGCTCAGGTTTCAAGGTCACAGTGCACTGCCACATACTTAAGTCTGGTCAATGACCCTCAAGCCTCTGTGTATTTTACCTTGTACCTCATTTACTTTGACACAACAGGTACATGGGCACTAGGTACAAGGTAACAGCAGTTTTAGCAACGTTACACGAATTTGGAAATAGAGATTGATTTTACCAAGTATTGTTGTCTGCCATCCTCCTTTTTCAATGGCCCGCCTCTCTTCTCCAACTCCTGAAAAGCTACCGAATGAAAACGTACTGCGGGTTGGGGAAACATCCAAATGATCCTCGTGCAATAAAAATGGCACCCCAATCCTACGCTGGCGTTTCTTGCCCTGATGATGGTATGGGATAGAACTCTTGCGCTCTCGATCCTCCCTGCGACTCTTAAACTGGAGAAATATAAACATTTGAGTTAATGGGCAGATTTAAACTGTATACCTGTATTGTATATATACAGGGTTGGTTTTACAGTACTGTCTTAAAAGCAGACAAGGATAGACCATGCCCTTAATAAGATTATTATTTACAAGCATCCCCTACAATTTTCAGGTTCTATATGTTCAGCAATAGCTGGGGGCTAATTTGCTACTTTATTTTTATGTAGTTTTCTTTTCTCTAGCTGAGGGGAACCATCCCGCATTGCTCTAAGCCCCCACTATTGATGGAAGTCATCAATAACATGTACCCTTGTTTATTACTGCTAAAAGTACTGTATTTAAAATAAAGTATGTGTACTCTTGTCTGCAATGTGAAGCCTGCAGGAAACTGCATGCCAGCTCCTACTAATTATAAAACTGAGCAGTTGATCAAAAGAATAGTCGCGGGCATGAAAAGAATAGTCGCAGGTGACAAAAGAATAGTCCTGCATCAAAAAAATAGTCGCGGGCGACAAAAAATTTTTAACCCAACATAATTATGTACCTATGAAAATTCTAGAAAATAAAATCTCATAAAGCAATTTCTCTCACCTTTTTAAAGATGTTAATGCCAAGGTCAGAGGAAAGGTCAGGAATTGCAGGTCTTCTCAGGTTGGTCAATGAGACCTTGGCATAGGGCTCTGAACCTCTGTCTTCCTCATTACACTTAGTAAGGTCCTTGAAAATGCAAGAATTAAACTGTTTTATTAATGATCTGTAAGAACTCACAAATGTAGTAAGGAAATCCAAATCCAGCCCATTCTTATTATAATTGTGTTTCCTTTGCTAATCTTTCCCTACACCTTGCCTGCCCTCTAATATCTGATTATCTGTTTGTGGCCCCCGGCCCATACATTATATGACATCGGCTTTCTGCCTGCCTTGGTTAGTTGTTTGTGACCTAATAATTCTGTACAACTTCACTTAATCTTTTGCTGACCCTGCATATCTGGCTACGTCCTCACAGACTCAGCCTTCATGTCTTTTTAGCAGCCTTGCTTGCCCCTCTGGGACGAAATAGCATCCAGTGCTGTTCAAGCCTGTTCCCATCTGAATGGTTGCAGCCTAGGTGATTCTTATAGGCATATGCTAAAACCAGGTCTTTTGCACCTGTCTAGGGCTTTAGGTTGCAACACAACACAGATTCATTAAATGCATCTAGATGCAAATTAAAAAAATCAAAGAAAAGGAAGACAAACGTAAGTAACATGCACTGTATAAAGCTTCCAGTAACTGGTAAAAAGTAAACTCTCTTAAGTTGGTTGCACAGAAAAAGTATTTTGTACAATATAGTCAGTTTCTGACTATACTGCATGTGTTAAACCTTTAAAACAACCACTTTGCCGAATCAGCCTGTACTGCAGTACTAAGCAACTGAAACAAAAAATGGAGCCTGACCTGATTCTGCTCCCCAGGACTACACTGCCCCATACACCCTGCACCTCTGCCCAGTTATCCAACTGACTGACCTGGGAGCAAATCTCTTCTGTATTTTTGCTACCCTGGTTTATAGCCAAATTTCACTAATATGTAGGTAATCATTTTTTGGGATGACTTGACAGATATAAGATGATTTTACAGCATAACTGCAGCACCTTTGATTTATTGGTGAATTTATTTAACTTAATTAAATCACTTATTTCTTTCTATAAACAATAGCTGACATTGCTGTGTTTTAATATTAATGTCACACCACTCTTATACTGTTTTTTGTAATATTGTTTTTTGTAAGACTGGTCTGTACTTAACTGATTCTTTATTAGTGACTGACTCAATTAAATAAGGTGGATAAATTGTACTTTTTTTTGCATTTAATTTCTCACCTGGGTTTTATGGGTGTTCACAAGGGAAGGAGCAGCTGCCACCATTGAGCTACTACGAGGCCGTGGAATTGGCAGTTCTTCTGACTCAGGGGATTTCTCTGGCTTTTCTTCCAACATGTGCCTGAGCCGATGCAGATAATACATAAGAGACCACTGTGTGCCCTCCTCTGACCAGTAGGGCTGCAGCAAGCATCTTAGTACAGCAACATCAAAGTAAGTAGCATAGCGAGACTTCTGACATGGTGGAATCACCAAAGATGTTCTGAAAATAGAATAGACAGGGGCTAAATGATCATTTTTATGCAGTTTGGTATTTTTATTAGATGGTCGTACAATAGTTTCTTATAAAACCAATACAGCATAAGCCATAAGCTCATAGAGGGGTAGGTAGGTGTTTAAACTAGACAACTAGTGAGTAAGTATTATGAAAATGTAACTGCAGCTAGGGACCCAAGATTAGGGACAAATTAAAGGGAAGGCGTATAATACCTGCTAGGGAGAAACCCTTGTTGCTACAAAAAAAAATTCACTCATCACTAGTTAAGATATTGGAGTTTTATCTCAAATACAGACTTGTCAGGTTTCTCAGATTAACCGGGAATCTCACAAAAATCCATCCCAGTGCCCGGTCTCCTGATAGCTTTTAATTTCTCCCAAATGCTCACAGCAATCAGTTAACTCCCAAAAAAAGTATCATTCAGCTGGGGCCTTAGCTTCCCTGTTGCCTTTTTATACCACTTGAGAAATATGATGGGGTTGGGAGATATTCTGGAGACCAGCCTGGGTATGTACTTTATTGTCTAGGAGCATTCTTTCTAAATGCATTTACAAAATTTAGAACAATTTTCTTCCTATAAATGTCCACACAAATGTCTCCCAGCTACTTAAATAGGCCTATAGAAAATAAACTATGAAATGACATTTTTCCATGATGCACCCATTTCAAGGGTGACGATAAATCCAGCTGCTCTATGTACAACCCCTCCACTCAAACCCTTCCACTCTTTTTTTGCAAAAAAAGATTTGTAATGAGAAATTCACTGGAATGTTATGTTATTCTGATCCCAGTATTATTCAGTCCCCAGGTGAGTACCTTGGTAGGGGAGGCCCTCTCTCCTGTGATGTGTTGGATGTGGCACAACCATCAAATGAATTGGCTCTTTGGCAACTTGAGGCAGTAGCTCTGGGAGAGAGGGAGTCTGGTTGAGTCAGTTCTGATACCACCTCAAATCCCTTCAAAGTTAAGAAAACAGGTAAAAATAACATAAGCACATAGGAACAATGGCTACAGGTTATACTCTAATACAGGTAACGTAGGAGATTTTATACAAATTAACAGATTAAACAGATTCTGTGAAAAGTTCCTTTCAAAATGGCATTGCTGCAGAAGAATGTAGATAAGGGAGACCTTGATGATATTTATTTCCTGGTATTTATATAGCACTGACACATTTTTAAAGCACTTTATAGAAATTTTACATCATTCACATCAGTCCTTGTTCCACATGAGCTTACAATCTAAGGTTCTTATCACATTCACACACAGTAAGGCCAATCAGTTGTCAGTTAACCTGCCTGTATGTTTTTGAGTGTGGGAGGAAATGGGAGTACCCAGAGAAAAACCCATGCAGTCACATGGAGAACGTACTGTACAAACTACTTGTAGATGTGCCCTTGCTGGACTCAAACACCAGTCCCCAGCACTGCAAAGCAGCAGTGCATTAGGCTACTAAGAAGACAGCCCTGACTCAAACAAGGAGGCTACAACTATTTATGTACATATTTTCCAGGTACAACAACCAAGAAATAAAGACTGCTGAGGGGCTGATTTACTAAAACTCTACAAATGCAACAAGTCAAAAAATTTGGAATTTTTGCAATTTTTCTGCGACTTTTGCCACACAGACTTTTTCATTACAGATTTTTTAGTAAATTCCAGACATAAACTTGTGGAAACAAGTTTATTTGAATTTTAAAATAAAAAAAATGAGAAATGTTAGAGTTTTAGTAAATCTGCCCCTAAATCTCTGAAAAGTTGCAGCCTTTTTTTCTGCGCTAAAAATCCAAATCGGGGAAAAAAATCTGACGGTTAATAAATGGCCCCCTAAATGTACAACAAGTTATATAGTTATTCCTTACTGAGGTATTGGTGTCTATTTTTTTTACACTGAAAATCCTTTTAGGTTACTCATATACAAAAGTGTTACCATCAAAACAGATTTTGAAAAGTTTGAGTCTAATAATAACAAGAGTCAGGATGCATACCTGTGTTGGCCCCATGTCTAGTTTTGGAGAATCTGGTACTTGGGTCAGACTGTTGCAAGGGGAGTTTCTTTTGGCTAAAAAGACAGATGTTTCATTAAGCAATGTCTTTAGACTGACTGACATTATACTGCAGCACTATCATGTGACTAAAATCATGTCTCAACTTCTTCTAGAGAAATCTTAGGGTTCATTTATGTCCATGAGGGCAGTGAGCAAAATGCAATTACAAACGCAATCGGCATGGTTTTTCCCCACAATGCACCTTTTTGCCCAGAACTCCGGCATCATTCTCTTTACACAATTTCACTGCTGTTGTGATGGCAGATTTTGTTAATGCCTTTAAGAGGGGCCTGTATGAGTTCTTGAACAAGCATAGTATCCAAGGCTATTGTGATACTAAAATCTACAGTTAGTATTAATGTTGGTATATATATATAGTTTATGTATGTGAGTGTATAGATAGGCCAGTACGGGGTTGTGTGTGCTGGGTTTACTTGGAAGGGTTGAACTTCATGGGTCTTTTTTCGACCCTATGTAACTAAGAAAACACTGTGCTACCACCACCTTCAGAACAAAGTTCTATTATGTCAACAGGTACAGCAGCACCAAATTCAGAGTAAAAGGCACCAAGCACAACTATAGTGAGAAGCAAGGAGCACACTTTGACACAAGTACTAATGAAAGTGGTTTTACTCACAACTGACTACGAGAAAAGTGCAAGTTGCATACTGCAGCTGCAAACATAAATAAGCCCTATTATCTGTTATTTATTACTCACTTGCATGTTCTCCAGTAGGGGGCACTTGCCTCTTAAACATTACCTACTAAACTTATGTAGTTCTCTCCCTACACTCAGATACTATAAGCCAGTGATCCCCAACCAGTGGCTCAGGGGCAACATGTTGCTCCCCAACCCCTTGGATGTTGCTCTCAGTGACCCAAACCAGGGAGTTATTTTTGAATTCCTGACTTGGGGGCAAGTTTTGGTTGAATAAAAACAAGATTTGCTACCAAATAAACCCCCTGTAAGCTGATAGTGTGCATAGAGGCTGCCTAATAGCCAATCTTAGCCCTTATTTGGCACCTCCATGAACTTGTATGATGCTTGTGTTGCTCTCCAAGTCTTTTTACATTTGACTGTGGCTCACGAGTAAAAAAGGTTGGGGAGCCCTGCTGTAAGCTGTATCCTTCTCAGCATGTATTTACCAGTTAGTGGTGCTGGCGCATGCATGCAGGAATTCATTAGCATAGTTACTATACAAACAACTCAATTCACATAGGAGCAAACTATATTAAATTTCAACACCTGTAATGATGTTGCGAATGGGTTTTACTAGGGCTGTAAAAGCTGGAACCTCAGGCTGTCTATATTCCCACATTGGTTGCCAGATGACCAACCCACTGGCCAAGCGAAAAGTCAAGTCTGATTCCTATAGAGAAGAAGTGAAATGGTTAAAATTCATTTAGCAGTTTATGAGTAATTAGAGATCTTGAAAAAAATATCATGTAATATAAGGTTACCTTAATCCTATGAACCAGAGGTGCAAACAGAAACACAAACAGCTCCACAGTTGCCATGGAATTTTGTAGGAACTTCCTTCGGTTATTTTCATCTTCCTCGTTAGTGTTGCTTTGCCTTGAGTGTCCTGGTGATCCCTGGTTTTCTTGGTGAATAAAAGCACTAAATCTATCATGAGAGCAATCTTGGGGAGCTTCTAGAAGCATCCAGTGAAGAGTGTGAAGAAGCTTGGTCTCTGCAACACCAAGCTTATCCTGATGCCCTACAATGAATAAGTATCACACATGTTGACAGCAAATTCACAATAATAATAGAAGTATAGAAATAAATGCATTAACTGATTCCTGCGGAGTTGCAAAGGGTAAGTCCGGTGTACTGACCTAGCTTGTTCCTGTTGGAGAGAAGAGTGGCTGTGCAATGTAATACATGTGGGAGTGCAGCTTGGACCAGTTCCCAGCGAGAGATGCTCTGTATAGCTTCAGACAGGGCAGGAGACAGGCCATGCAACTTGTTCTCAACCAGAACTCTCTCAAAAGACTATGCAGTGATACAAATATAAGGATAATTAGATTGAAGCCAAACATAATTGCATATATTTAAATATATCAACAATGCAAAGTACCCTACACAAACCATAAATACCTTAGAGGGGATTTTAGAAAGATGGGGATGTTCTTTTTTTCCATTTAAATGATCAGTGCACCAAAGGCCACCCCCTTAGATTAAAGGACATTTCAACCCCAAGAATAATTTTTTGCCTATTAAAAAAAAATATAATTCCAAACAACTTTTCAATACTAGTTTATTGAAATTTGTAGTGCTTTAAAAGTTATTTGTAAATGTAATTGTTATTGAAAGCAGAACAAAGAAACCCAGGCCGCTTTTTCTACTGGAAAAGTTGTTGTGACTTTACCCACTAGCAGCCCTCGACCCACAAGGGAATGGCATATGGTATATCACAACGTTCGCCACCACATCCTCAGACTTTCCCTAAAATTTAACCTTTAGAGACATCCAAAATGACAAGGAAGTATATAGCCTGTTGTCAACCACTCTAGCCATTAAGAGCTATACAGCAACAATCACTTGAACCACATGGAAGCTGAGAATAAATGCTGCCCTAATTTCCTGCAACTTAGAGATCAACCTGGATTGGTAAACCCAGGATACAGGTTAAACTTGTACAGGTAAATGTCTGTACTTACTGTTTTTTTGTTAATGTTTTTTGCATGCTTTACTATGTTTTGGTATTTTGTCATCTGCTCTCTGGACTTTTGACTTTCTTGCACCTGGACATCGTATGTGTGCAGGAGAACCATTTTGCTAAAACCTATCCTCTCCGAAATACTTCCATCAGTTGTACCATAGAAATTACCTGGCATCTACTAGTGGGAAAAAACATAGAGGGCTTGCACAGTTTTTTCATAAATCTAAGCCTATCATCATTGACCATAGGGAAATTGAACTGAAATCTAAATCATACCCAACCAATTGGAGACTAAACAACCATCTACTAAATGATCCCCAGAACATAATTGAGATAAAAATCTTCATAAGGAACTACTTTACTAAGAATGACTACCCTGAAATGAATCCAGGCATTTTATGGGCAGCCCATAAAGCGATGATCCATGGACAGCTAATAAAATTAGCTTCTACATTGAAGAAAATCTCCAAAAAGACTAGAAAAATTTGCAGCAATCAAACAAGATAAATTTTGATTTTCAGATTAAAGACAAGTATCTCCCATACCTAGGTATTCGTCTTACCCCAAACATACACAGTGCAAATGCCAATAACTACCCTCAATTTATTAAAGACCTAATGCTAATTTAAGAGATCAGAACAAATAATGAATAACTTGGATAAGAAGAATTAGCTGCATTAAAATGGTATTACTGCACCAAATACTTTACTATTGTGTTCTCCCCATTGAGGTTCCACTATTGTTGTTATGTGGAGTCATAAATAACCATGTATCAGTAGAAAAATCATGTTTCTGCACAAAAAAGAAAGAGGGCATTCAATACCCTGTCTTTTGCATTACTATAGGGCAGCCAAATGTGCCCAAATAAAGATAAAAACTAAGTAAGTTTTATCAGAAAGGTCTATGTAAATACAGCCATAAGCATTCACAGAAACGCTGCACTGAGTCCTCAAAAAAAACACAGGATTTCTTGTCTCCTTTTTTGTAAACATGTTCTTTAGTATGAGACTTTCTCTCTCAGAAAAATCCTTAATTCCCAGGCCGGAGTCTGTGCAGCTCTCTTCTCTCTCCCTTCTCTTGCTCCCATAAGAATTTACTCCCCCTCCCATTAAAATATTTTATCTGAGCTACCAACAGCTAGAGCTGCAGCAGTAAGCTAGGAGACCAAGCTAAAATGGGAGCTGCTATCTTAAACAAATGGAGGATTCTTCTAGGGCTCTTTAGTTATGTATGGTAAAGCTTTCTGCAGAATAAATATAGTGTTCTAGGTGGCACTAATGTGGCTAATTTATTGGCAGTAAAATGCCAAAATGACTATCCTTCTCCTTTAAGCTATTTCACCATACCTACTAACTGCCTGCAAAACTACATCAACTATTTCTTTCAGTATCCCCGCTATATTTCCGGAATTGTAATAATATGGGAAAACACATGGCATTTCTGGTGGACATGAACAATAGCCATAGAATTGTGAAAAAAAAATTGCTGATTTGCTCTTCCATCATTTACATTCCAATATTCAAGCAACTCCACAAGTCATGCTTTTTTTTTTTTTTTGTTACTTATATTTTTATTGGTTTTTTTTTGCATATAACTGTTTATACAGCAAATAAAGAGTATTAAACAGGGATAAAGAGAAAAAAAGGGAAAAGGGAAAGAAAAGGAAAGAGAACAGGAAAAGGCATGGTAAATATATTAATGATAGTGAGCCAAAGTTCTGCTGGCTGTGATGATCCTGGGGTGTTGGTAGTTTTTCGTTGTTATCTCAGCATGTCTTTATTCTCCTTGTATGGGTGTTCGGAGCTCCCATGTGGACCAGACTTTTAGGTACATTGGGGTCTGATTGTGGAGGTGGGCAATCCTAGATTCGAAGTTTCTATTGCTTTCAATTCTTTGGCAGAGTTCTTTCCAAGTTGGGAGAGTTGCTGTTTTCCATTTAGATGCTATGGATATGCGTATTGCAGTTAGGATGTGGTTGGCGAGTTTTTGTTGTGATCTGGTAAGACCAGTTATTGGTCTGCCTAGTAGGAAAGTGGTTATGCTTTTTGGGATTGTTTGATGCATAAGGGATGTCAGCAGTTCTCGGGTCTCATCCCATAGAGTTTGCAGAAGCGGACAGAACCAAAATATATGTGGTAGATCTCCTGTGGCCCCCCCACATCTCCAGCATGTCCGTGGGCATTCTGGGTATATTTTGTTCAATCTCATTGGGGTGAGGTACCAAAACATTAGTATTTTATACAAATTCTCTTTTTGTTTGGTGCAAGTTACGCTTATTTTTGCATTCTCCCAAATGAGGTTCCAGTCCTCCATTGTGATTTCTCCTCCTATTACCTCTTCCCATTTCAGCATATATGAATGTTTGTAGCCCTGTTCAAGAAATGGGTTATTAATCAGAGCATATATTCTAGATATCAAACCCTTTTGAGGAAGACCTCTATGTGCCAAAGATTCAAATAGGGTATGTGGATTATCCCTAAAGTGCTTTATAAATGGTTCTAGGAAATGTCTTAATTGGAAATATATATACCAGTGGAGTCGGAAGCTTGGGATCTTTTGTTGTAAGGTTTCAAGAGGTAAAATGGATGTTAAGTTGGGGTTAAGCAGGTCTTTAACCGTAAACAAGGAGACTCTTTCTCTGGCCTGAGTGGGTAAGGCTGTGGCCAGGGGTTGAAACATTGGGTTGCCCAGAACTGCAGTCATAGGGGAGTATAAAGAGCTGAGTTTATACTTTGATCTGACCTTTCCCCATATTTTGAGTGTAAACGCAGTTGCTTTTAGCATATTAACCTTAGGTAATGCGTGGTTTTGGTGTGACCAGAACCATATGTTGGGGTGGTATGGGTTAAATTGTGTATTTTCCATTTTTACCCATGTTATTTCAGAAGACCATGATGACCAGGCTAAGATTTGTCGGGTATGCGTTGCTTCATAGTACCTTTGGAGGGCTGGAAGCCCTAGGCCTCCTTGGGAATTGGAGGTGTTGAGTACCTTTTTATTGATCCTATGATATTTGTGACCCCATACAAAATCATTAAAAGCGGTTTGCATTTCTTTAAAGAATCTTAGTGGGATTTCTATAGGCAAAGTTTCGAAAAGGTATAAAAATTTGGGTAATATATTCATTTTTATTGAGGCTATTTTGCCAAACCAGGATATACTTAATGTGTCCCATTTGCGAAAGTTTGCTTTAGTCATTTTGGCTAGTGGGATGAAGTTTTGAGTAAATAAGTCTTCATATTTGGGGGTGATTTTGGTTCCTAGGTATGAGATGTAGTCTGTTTTCCATTTGTATTTATATTTAGCTCTAAGGGTTTGGGCTGTTGGGTCCGGCATATGTATAATTAATGCTTCTGTTTTGGTAATATTTACCTTGTAGCCTGACAATAGGCCATATTGTTCTAGTAAGTTATGTAATGCCGGCAAGGAGGTATGTGGGGAGGTGATAGTCAGGATTACATCGTCTGCGTACAGTGCAATCTTAAATTCTGCTGTTCCCATCGTGACTCCTTTAATTTGGGGGTCATTTCTTATGCTAGCTGCCAGTGGTTCTATACTTAGCGCGTATAGAAGGGGAGAGAGGGGGCATCCCTGCCTGGTCCCGTTAGATATTTTGATAGAGGCATTAGTTTTCCCAGGTAGTTTCAAGTAGGTACTAGGTGTAGAGTAGAGAGCTTTAAGTGCTGTCAGATATGGACCTTGTAGCTTTAGGTGTCGTAACAGGTTAAACATATAGGGCCAGTCAAGGCGGTCAAAGGCCTTTTCTGCATCCAAACTCAACACAATAGCTGGGTGCCCTTGACGTTGCATTATTTCTACAGTGTTTATGACTCGTCTTGTATTGTCTCCTGCCTGGCGTCCTTGTATAAAGCCCACTTGGTCCGAGTTGATCAATGTTGGGAGTAATGGGGCCAGTCGGTTTGCTAATATTTTAGAAAATATTTTTAGGTCCGAATTTAAAAGAGCTATCGGCCTGTAGTTTGCACATAGTGTGTGGTCTTTGCCCTCCTTTGGGATAAGGGATAAGTATGATGTGAGGTCTGAGGAGGGGATAGGCTCCCCTTGTAAGTATTGGTTATAAAGTTTGACCAGGTATGGGGCAAGGATTTGCTGATATAATTTGTAATATTGGTATGGAAATCCATCTGGGCCTGGTGTTTTGCCGTTTGGTAGGTGTTTAATGGTAGCTGTGATTTCTTCTAGTGTTATTTCCTGATTTAGTAATTCTAAGTCCCTATCTTGAAATACAGGTAGATTGGCTTTTTGAAAAAAATTCTCCAAGTCGGGTGAGGGTAAGGTGTTATCTTTTCTGATGTTGTACAGTTCTGTGTAGTAGTTATAAAACTGTTCCGCAATCTGGTCTGGGTTATATATTGACTGGCCTGAGTTATTTTTTATTGTTTTTATTGTAGATGTTAGTGTCTGATCTTTTAGTTTTCTGGCAAGTATTGTGTGATGTTTGTCGCCATTCTGATAGAATTTTTGTCTAGTCCAGACGAGGGCTTTCTCGACCTCTTTTAATTGCAAAGTTTTCAAATCTGCCCGGAGAGATAGTAACTCTTTGAGCAGGGTATCTGAGTTGTTTTGGTTATATTGGGCTTCAAGTGCCTTTAATTGGTTTAGTAGAGTATTAAGTTGTTGTTTCTGTGTTTTTTTCTTTGCTGAAGTTATAGCGATAAGAGAGCCTCTTATGGTAGCCTTATGGGCTTCCCACAAGGTGGGAAGGGATGATACTGTGCCTTCATTTAGTGTAAAGTACTCCTTTATAGCTTGTTCTATTGTTTTGTAAGTGTCTTGTTCATGTAAGAGGGTCTCGTTTAATCTCCAGTGTGATGTTCGTTTTGGGCAGTTTGTTAAGTTAAGTGTAAGCTGTATTGGGGCATGATCAGACCATGTTATTGGTGCGATCTCAGTTGAGTATTGTATGCTGAGACATGGTTGGGATACCAAAAAGTAGTCCAGGCGAGTATGAACTTTATGCACTGTGGAGTAGAAAGAGTATTGCCTGGCCCTTGGGTGGTCTATGCGCCATACATCAAATAAAGAGGCCTTATTAACTAAGTGCCGTACCTCTCGGGAGATTGTATGGGAGCTAGTATCTGGGGAGGGGTATGACCTGTCTTCTATCTGTGATAGAGGGGTATTAAAGTCCCCGCCGATTATTACATAGGGTGTAGGGTAGGTGGCTACTTTATTTAGCACTTTTCTGATAAATTTAATTTGCCCTTTGTTTGGAGCATAAATGTTTGCTATAAGTAGGGGTTGGCCAGCCAGGGTGCCTTCTAATATAAGGTAGTGGCCCTTAGGGTCGCTGATTTCTTTTGTTACTTGTAGGGGACAATCTTTATGTACAACTATGGCGACCCCTGCCTTTTTAGTGTCAGAAGATGCGTAATAACCCACAGGGTAGTATTTGGAGTATACTTTACATGCAGTAAGTCTGGAGAAGTGAGTTTCCTGCAGTAGCGCAACATCTGCTTTTAGGTTTCTAAGTTCCTTAACAGCGAGATAACGTTTTGTAATTGAATTTAGGCCTTTACAGTTTAAGGATATAAAATTTACCATGTTTAAGGAAATAGATTCTGCCTATTATTGATTCTGCGCCCTGCAGGAGATCCACCCCATCCGGGACATGACCACCCAGGCCAAAACATATTATAACATAAATTAACCAGCAGGTATAATACTGTAAATGTAACATTCGTAGGAATATAGAGTAAAGTAGAAAAGAAATATATAGTAAAATAACTTGTAAATAATAGTCTTGAACAATAACTGAAATCAAACTGTGTGATGTAGGCATAATGCTTGCTAAATTTCAGCGTAGAATAAAGTAAGTTCAGTGATTATTGAACTTAATGAGAGGTTTCCAGCTCTCCAAGGGGGGGTGTAAAATGCACCTTAAAAGTTAAGTATCAAAATATGGTAGAAGTCGAACCGGTGAAGAGTGAGTTGTCGTCTCGCGTCCTTGCAGGTTTGTATGGTTGTTTTACAGAAGGCAATCTGTGTAGTTGTCTTGTGTATTTCTCATCTCAAAATCAGGGTCCGGTAAGGTGGATTCATACCATTATCTCAGGTAGTTTGGGCTGGGGATCCTGACGATGCGGATGAGCTTAGGGCCAGCTTTTGGGGTGAGGGAGATCCGGGTACTTTGTGCCATTGTGGGCTTATCCTCCTTTTAAGTGGGGAGTGTTTGGTTGGGCTGCTTTGTCTTGGGCTAGTGAGGCCAAGTGTTTGCAGTAATTGCTGGCGTTTTTCCAGGCTGTGCAGAGTGTAGCTTTGCCCGCGGTGTTGAACTATAAGTCTGAAGGGGTAGCCCCATCGATAGGGAATTTTATTATCCCTGAGAAGCTGTGTCAGTGGTCTGAACTCTCTCCTTTTAGCTAGAGTGGTTGGGGAAAGATCCGCAAATATTTGGATCCTGTGGTTAAGGTACTCTAGTGAAGATGCTGTTCTAGCGTTTGTTAGTACCATTTCTTTTTGTGCATAATAGTGGAAACAGACCACAATGTCTCTAGAGGGTTTAGTTGGAGGTGGTTTTGGGCCCAGAGAGCGGTGTGCTCTATCAAATTCCCATTTGTCGGGTGAGAAATCTGGGCAGATTTTAGTAAACAGTCCTTTCAGGTATTGCGGGATTTCCGCTGCTCCTACCTCCTCTGGTACCCCTCTGATGCGTAAATTTTGCCTTCGGGATCTGTTTTCAAGATCCTCACAAGTGTTTTTGAGTTGGGAGATTTCTTCCCTAAGCGCCATATTTTCATCTTCCAGGTTGGTGTGCCTCTGTAATACTTCGTCAGTGAGGTATTCTAGTTTGTCAGTACGGTCTCCCAGCTCTCTAATTTCGGTGTGAATGTCTTTAATTGCTGTGGCTACCGCATCCGCTACAGCTTTAGAGAGTGTGGCTGAGAGGCCTTCTTTAAGCAGAGAGAGTTGGTGGGCCAGTGTCTGTGCTGTTACCGGGGAGTTATCTAGCGTGTCCGCATTTGTGTAAGATGTGCCCCTTTCAGCTGACTGACCTGTTTCATGCTGTATCGCTGGGTCGTCCTCGCTATATAGTGAGGCTGGAGAGTGTGGCGGGGAGTGTAATTCTGGAAGCGTTTCAAGGGTCACGCTGCCGCCGCCATCTTGGCTATCAGCGCGCTTCTCTCCTGGAGTCTTGTGCAGATATGGGGACATCGTGGTCCGCTGCTCTTTAGGCTTCCGTTTGCCCATCATTCGATAGCTGGTGCCTTCCGTTGCAGTTTCCTTCCTGATTTAATAAAAAGCGCTCCTTAATGCTTATGTTCAGGACGTTTTTATGACCTTGCTGAACGGAGCTCCTGAGTGTTGCGTGCTCACACCATCACGGTTGGCCACGCCCCCCCACAAGTCATGCTTTTAGGACACTCTGACACACACTGAAAGGATTCCAAACTCTGCACAGAGACTGATTCAACACATTTGTAAGGCTATTAAAATACATATTACTGCCAGCTGAAAAAAAGAACACTTTCTCATACTCAAAGGTGATATGAAAAATTGACTATATTAAATTAAAAAAACAAGTAAAAGCCCAAGTGGACGACACAGTGGAACTCTTTGACAGTGTCTGGAATATCTGGAACTTAAGCAGGTCCCATGTGACTTAGGGTCCTTGATGGAGGGACTCGTTGTTAATTTTGAAAACTCTATGTGCTTCTTTAGCTCAATGATACCCAGAAAGAGAGGATGATAAGATTTTGACCCTTCCCATTTTTATTGCCTATTTTTCACATAAGTTTGTAACGTTAAAATATATTGTAAAATATGAAAACTTTCAATAAAAATAAAGTAAAAAAAAAATCTTACCACGAGTGTATCTTTGGCTCATGCTGCTACACCTAGCAACTATCATCACTCGAGCACAAGCTGGACTGGTTAGGGTAGTTGTGAGTACCAGTATTTCAGCAGCAGCTAAGGTCACACCGAATGCTTATTATATTTTGAGCTATCATTTAAGATATGACATGTGCTCTATTAAGAGTATGTGATGTCACATAATGTTCCATTTAAAGATAGCATTACAAAGATAAAAGCTTTTTGAAAAAATAAACACTGGTCCATAGAAAGCTATTAGTAACCACACAAATGGCCACTTCAGATCTAAACTTTCTCTAATATACTTGTCTGAACAGGGCTTTTCTGTAACAAAAGATACAGTCTAAATACATGTTTATATCTCCTTTATTTTCCCACTGGGGATATGATTATATCAATGGCATTGTAACACAATACTCTCAGCTCCAGCCCTCACAAACCACAAATGCTTGTGCTTTCAGCATCTGTCAAAATAAGTGAGATAGCAATGGCCATGTGGGAATATCGTTATTTCTCCACAGATGGGAGCTCTCAGGGTTCCACTTGACCTAATAATTAAATAGAAAGAAAATGACCAACAAAAGTCATCATTTATTTACCTACATACATATCACAGTGCATTAACTCCAGAGTTTACTTTGATGTATGTGCATTAATAAGGTATACTAGTGCTGCCTAAATACACATGCACATTAAACAAGGGCCGGCACAGGAAGTACAGGACTGACTTTATAATCACATGAACTTGCACCACTTAAAACATGCTCATAATGCTCATGGCAGCCCCTACACTGTATGTTAGAGTAACACTATTTGGACCAATGTGTTACAAAGTTTGTGTCAGTAGATAAAAAAACACAGCAAAAGCTACATGAAAAAATCTACTGTTTCATAGAAGTGATTATAAGAGGGTCAAATACTCAGAAGCTTCTGATGAAGTGGCGCTTGAGCCATGAAACGCGTTAAGCTGGGGGGTCTGAGTTACACAATATGGTTTTAATTTAAGTTTATAATAAAGGATATTTTTATTTATTAAGTGTTCCTGGCGTGCTCCATCCTACCTAATAATTTTTTGCCAATAACTACGCCTGATCGGCGGCGTTTTTTGGATGTGCCAGCACGGGACGCTACTGATGCGGAACTACCCGGTGAGTGCTCCCTACGTTGTAAATTATCGCCTATTTCCTGGCATCACTTAAATGTAGCATTTATCAGTAAAGTAAATTTAATTTTAAAAAATCCCACAAAATGGAATAAATTGCAGCACAACGTACAGATAATTAAGTTGTTTAATTTCATAATGATGATTTATGACACTTCAACAAAAAGACCCATAGCGGCTAAACATTTCTGATGCAAACAAAACTCACATGAAAGGTATTCACTAGTCTGTATCTGATGTAATGAACATGAAAGAAATAGAGGAATTACTGTGATCACTCAGTAGTGCTTTTAGATGATAATAAATAAAGCATATAGTACCACCTACAATACGTCTATGACACTTATAAATCTAATCTGCAGGCCATATTAGATCCTTTCAGCTTCGTTACTGGCATTCTATCTATAGCAAAAAAACAGCAATGTGTCATGAAGAAGCATAGAAGCAAATCTTGCTCCTGCTTTGGCAACACGTTTATATTACTGTCTGCCAGTGTTACCATGGATGATGCACTGGCAGCATGGCCATGTTTAGTGGCATAACATGTCTGGGATCCCCCACAAAAGATTATTTTTCAGGCCCCTGGCATGCCTGCAGCCAGCAAACATGATTGAAGGTCACCCATGATTTGTGCAAAATTGATGGCCCCCTATATAAAGGAAGCAGACCCAGGGCTCCCTGCAGCCGCAGGGTTTGCTTTCACTCGATTTACACCACTGACCATGTTGGTGCCAAATGGAGTGCTATAAGGCAACAATGTGTGGCACAGTGAGATCAGTTCCCAGTATGAAGCTGTGTGCCTGCCCTTTTCATTATTAATATATTGTAAATTATATGTTTATATATAAAGCATTCATCACAGAGTACCATGTACTGTATATAGGGAATAATGTTCTCTGTTTTAAAATACAGGATATTAGATAAAACCACACCAAGAAGCCTTGACAGCCAAGGTACGTTGGATCTTTGCACCCAGTTGTACTACCACACTAATACCCACTGTCTGGAAGAGTTAGTGGCAGACACAGGCCAGTTTACAGGACATGAGAAGAAAGACTAGGAGCTGTTCAGGAGTTAATGATTGTTCACTGGACTGGGATAAATATACAACAATAACCATTTTTAAAAAAGCGATGCCTTACCCACTTTCCCAGAATGGCTAGGCCCTGGAGAGATGCCTAAAAAAGCAGAGCAGTGCAGCAGAGAACCTAGGCACCATTTTACGTTCATTAGAAAATGCTTCAGGTCTCACCGCCGACACTGACCCTGCGTGAGCATGCACAGTTGGGGCTAGTCGGGAATCAGCTTCAGCTTCGCATGCAGGGTCCATATCAGTGGTGAGATCCGAAGCATTTTCTAATAGATGGAAGATGGCGCCTAGGTACTCTGCTGTGCTGCTCTGCTTTTTTAGGTCAGGTTTTTAAATAGGGCCACTTATCAGTGTAATAGAATATATGAGAAGGAAGCGGATGGGGGGGGGGTCGATGGAAGGCAGTTAAGGGGGCTTTTGTACCTGGGGGCGGGGTTTAGTTCTCCTTTAAGGCCCCACAAACTTCCAGGCGGACAGCCTTTATCTTATATATTAAAGAGCACATGGAATTAGGAATCCCAAAATAAAGACACAAACTACCTACCACGCAAGAGGCTTCATACTGTTTCCCCAGCTTTGGTCTCAGAAACGCACTGTGGGGAAATAACAGAGATTTGTTATGAAGCAGGTAATGTAGATGAGCCAAGTATAAAGAACTAAAGGCAGTCTTGGTTTCCCTTTTGCTGTAGTTCTCCAAAATAAAATAAAGGAATCCAAATAATAATATAAACATAATATAGGTAAATAAAATATTTTAACATAGAGGGTTTGCTCAAATGCGTATTTAGATATACTGTAGTAATTTCCAAAATATTCCGATAATTAACTGTGCTTGAAATTTGACTCTTAAAGTGCCACTACACCTCAAAAACAGGCAAATCTAACATAAAAAAAAGTATTTTTATTATTTTTAAATATTTATATATAAGGTCCTAAGCCTTGGAATACTAAAAAATAACACTCACCAAGTCTCTAAAGTCAGCCCAAAACAAATTAAAGATGCAAGGAGAGGTTGCAATAAGAAGCCTTTTTTTGTATTAGGGTAAGGGCACACACAGCTAATATCCTCTAACTAATGCCAAGTCTCGCATTTTTTGGCGGATATGTGTCTGCACCCATGTTGATTCTGTGCTTCCGGGTGCAGACACAACTAGAATATTTTTTAAGTGGAGGGGCAGATTGTCAGCCTGTGCTTATCAGCACCTGGGAGGATTCAGTGCTTCCGGGTGCAGACACAACTAAAAGATTTTTTAAGTGGAGGGGCAGATTGTCAGCCTGCACTAATCTGCAGGCTGACAATCCACCCTGTGTGCCCTTTCCCTAATACAATGTTAGATAACAAGAAGGTTTCTTATTTGCAACCTCTCCTTGCAGGTTGTCAATCTGCCCCATGTGCCCATGCCATTACACTGTAATCAATCATCGGGAGAGTGCTAGGGGTAAATTTGTTTAATGCCTCCAGCAATGATGTCATAAATGAAGAACAAGGAACCTCAGAGAGCTGGGAAAATGACTTATAAAACTGTGTTATTTTAAAGCAGCAGTTACACCAAAAATAAAAATGTTTTAAAGTAATTAAAATATTATGTATTGTTGCTCTGCACTGGTACACATTGTGTGTTTGCTTCACAAAGACTACTATAGTTTATATAAATATGCTGCTATGTAGCACAGGGGCAGCCATTCAAGCTGTAAAGAAGAAGAAAAGGAACAGGTTACATAGCAGATAACAGTTATACTCTGTAAAATGCAATGGTGTCTTACAGAGTGTATCTGTTATCTGCTATGTAACCTGTGCGATTAAGCTTTTTATCAATTTGAATGGCTACGAAGCAGCAGCTATAGTAGTGTTTCTGAAGCCAACACATAACTTTTAACATGCAAGGCAACAGTACAATATATTTGTATTAGTTTGATACACTGTAATGTAACATTGATATGAAAGGTATAGGGGTATACAGTCCCTATTTCTGGGACACAAGAGTTTGAGCAGTAAGACCTTGCATCTGAGGCATTCCTGTGCTCAGCATGTCATGCCAGATAAAGAATTGAGATGTGAGGTACAGAGAGCAGCAGCACTAGTGGGCTGGTGGAAAGGACAAGGTTCCTGCCAACACAATCTAATGGCACAAAACTTAGGCCATGGGATATAGGACACCCACCCATCTATCATGAATACAGTACTGCCACATACAAGGTGCACAGTGCAGGGAACCAGAAAAAAAATTAAAAAGTGGATTTCACCTGTCTTTTGGACTTCACTTTTGAACTTCTTACACCGCTTATATCTTCTTTAGCTTACATAGCAATATATGGAAATGATTAGCCTTCTCTTAACATAAGTAAGGGTACATGCTTTAGAATAGCACCCAAACACTATTTCAGTGTAAAGGTTTTAGAATTGCATGTGACATGTTAGGGATCATATGCTCTAAGTCATGATATGGCTTACCCACAAAGAACAATGTGTCCCCATAATTCCAGAGTAATAGCAGGCAACATTTGCTTTATGTGTTTTGTTCTGGAATTCATTTAGTAATAGTTTCAAATATAATACGTAACTGTAAGAAAAGGCACCATCTTTAATCCTTTCAAAAACATTTAAAGCTAGTCATCTACTTTATGCTGCCGCTATAAAGCAAAAGGATGAGCCCATCAACTAAATGTTCAATCATGTGTCATGTAAGGAGGGAAAAAACAATGTCAGTATTGGACATATGGTTTATATTGTGTTTATGGGTAGAATGAAATAAATAAAAATGTGTGCATTTGTGGATATTATTGTGGTGAAATCATATATATAAGGAAAAGAGCTTGCAGAAAGATTTTATAATGGCACATAGGGGCGTGGGAAGGGGTGGGCGAGCAAATATCAGCCAGAGATTGTTATGAATGGAGCATAGGAGAAAGAAAATATCACTGAAATCAGAAGTAGTCATGGAGATGAGATTGCAGAAAGCAGAAATTATGAGGATTAAAAGGGGTAAATAATGTTAATATATCAACAGCTGATGTAGGGGAGCAGAATAGTGGTGTGAAGTGAGGCTAGAATGAGTGACTGAGAAAGAGAAGCAGGGGCTCTGCATAAAGAGAACAGGGATGGATCTATCTGTGCATCGATCAGCCAATATTGGGCTGGGGATAGGATAGGCAGCCTTTGGCTGCAGCTGTTGCAGACTCCCAGTATCCATCTCATACGGATATTGGTTGCTATGTTTCAACCACAGCCGGAGTGCCACAGGCTGTCTATCCTACACTAGACTGTAAGCTCTTCAGGGCAGGGATGATGTGTTCTTGTTACCTCTTGCCTCTACTCAGTATGGAGAATCTGAGAATCAAGATTTCGATGAGAGAGATGGAACTAACGTACCTGGTTTGTCTCCACAAAAAGATCTGGATTGCGAGGGGGATCCCTCTTGGCCGCTCCTGCTCCTGCCCCTCGGAGCTCTTGCGCTTCACCATCTCGGGAGTTGGGGCTCCCCTGTTGCCCCGCTGCCCCCCGTACCGCCGGCACTGCTCGCTGCCTGGATCCTGCTCGGGAAGATGTCTGCTCCTGGCAGTCGCTTTCCCTTTCAGCACCACCTCTTGTGGACAGCGCCCCAGCAGCGGCGGCCGAGGCCGGTACTGCAGCAGGAATTGGCTACCGGGCGAGCAGTCTGGCCACTCACATCATTGCCCTACTCATTACACGCACGGCCGGATACATCATTGGCTTTGTACAAGTCTGGCATACTGGGTAAATAAACTATGCAAATACCCTTTGTACAGGCGCAAACCTACACTGCTTATAGAAATCACTGCTGTTTTGCACCCTTTCCACGTTTATTAAAATAAAAATATGATTTTATTAAGGATTCTTAGGATGCCTGCCACTTATTGTGCTATTAGTGAAAGCTATCACATGAAAAAAAAAAAAAAACTAAATATAATGGGGAACCAAAGGGGCTGGATCAACCTGTATTCCCACACCAAGCATTGCCTAGGTGCCAATACTTCAATGCCATACAAGCCTCAGCAGCCCTCATCAGTGAGTGCCCTCTATTTATATTGGCCATCCCTGTCTCTGATTTGTTTTAGTAGCCTAAGTTTATAGGGAGCCACATTGTGTAAAAAGACTTTTATTTTCCATAACCGAATATTAATTTCTTTCTCCCTGCTTTATCGTATCAGAATACTGATTAGTAAGAACTATTCTAACACATACAGGCTGTAGGAGGATCACTGACAGTTCTCTTGTCTGCCCTATTACTAAGGCAAATGTTTGAGCAAGAAAGTAATAAAGCATTCAGCTTGCAGAAATCGTTTTCTCTTATTCTTGTTGTTTTTAATTTTTATAGAAAACCAAGGGGCATAATATACTCAGTTTTAAGAAGCCTCTTTACTTATGTATCATGTGCTCGGGCTCCAGATATAAATGTCACACATATAAGGATAAGGCCTTGGAAGCAAATCTGCACTGAGAGGTGTGACTCCCAGGAGAGACATAATCTAAGATATTTCCATTAACACTCCGGCCCCCAATTCACACAAACAGAAGCAATACAGGTGTGAGCGCACTTCACTAATTGCTTGATATTTAGGGTACTGCGATGCCTTTCTCTCTTGCAGATCTAACACTGTTTTCATTTACTTATAATGCTTAAAAAAAGTCACAGTTGCAGAAGATACATTTTATATAATATTCTTTTTGCCATCCCAATCAACTCTGCTTTGCCTCACCTGCTTTAATCTTATTATGCTTACCAGCCATCAGCAATGTGCTGGAAATTGTAGTTAATATCTAGACAATTACAAGTTACCCTGTCCTGTTGACCTTGCCTTTAGAGACAGCTCTACAGTCATATTTCATGTCAAATCATTCATTTGCAAGGAAATCTTAATAGCTTACACTATTACATTATTGAAATTCTGCTGCCGGCATTATAGTTGGGTTAAAATGTCCCTTTTTATGGAAACTCAGTAAGGACTTAAATCATAGCCAGGAAAGGCAATAGAAACCATTTGGGGTTTCAGCCTCCAATAGAGTCACGTCACTGCATATATTCAGATGTCAGAGTCTTGGTCAATATCTGTACTCTCCCTACATGATTGTGCCCAAGGCCAGTTATTTGCCTTCACTTTTGTTGAGTCAAATTTATTGTCTGCTAGTAGTGTGAAACAACTCTTGTTATAGAATTTTGCACAGTAATAACTGAATTAGGAATATGATTATTAATTAAAAGGAAAAATTATTTATCCCATTAAATCTAATAGGGGGTTAGTGATGTGCTTAAAAGCAAGAACACATACACTGTAACTAGCTCAGGGACCTATTTATCACAGTGGTTGGTGACAAAGTCAAATATAATACTAAGGGAAACATAATGCATCTCTGTCTATAAATAAGGAATTCACTAGACCCAACAGACATTCAGAAAGGAGTGTAATTCATCTTGGGTATTCTCAGTGGATATTGGATCTGCTGTTCTAGCAGCAAAGACATTAAACCGGATTGCCACATACCAATAAATGCATAACAACAACACCCCACACTTGCTGGCTCAGGTATAATAAATACACAGCTTTTTTATATGCCCTGTATATACAAATATCTTTATTTATAAAGTGCTACTTATGTAAACAGTGCTGTAAAGTAGAATAGATTAATACAAACGGGGTTATTAAAATAATAAGAAATAAATACAAAGTATAACAATAAATACAAATAAATACAAGGTACAGTTGCAATAAGTTAAGAGTCAAAGAAACAAGAGGATGGATGGAGGTCCCTGCTCTGTAGAGCTTGCAGTCTAGATGGGAGGGTAACTTACAGACACAAATAGGCAAATATAAGTGCTGTAGGTCACGGTGGGTGACACTGCAAAAAAAGTGCTAGTTCCCAGATCAAGTTTAAAAAAAATGAGGGAGGATTCCCTACGGAGGAAATCAGGGAGGGCATTCCAAATGTAAGGGGCAGCAAGGCAGAAAGGTTTAAGGCAGGAAGCAGTAGTAGTAGTGGGGGGGCGCAACCAAGTGGCTGCTCTGCGAGGAACGATGGAGTCGGCCAGGAATGTATGGAGACACAAGGGTAGAGATGTAGTGAGGGGCAGGGGAATGGAGGGCTTTAAAGGTTAAGAGAAGGAATTTGTAAGATATTGTTAATAGGAAGCCACAATAAGGACTTTAGCAGTGAAATGGCCTGAACTCTCCTGGATGAGAGGAGGAGAATTCTGGCAGCAGTATTTAATATAGACTGTAGGGGGGAAAGATGGAAGTTAGGGAGGCCGGTTAGTAGAAGGTTACAGTAGTCAAGTCGGGATAGGATGAGAGCATGCATGAGCAGCCTAGCTGTTGCAGTAGAAAGAAAGGGACGGATTTTGGCAATATTGCGTAAGTAAAAGTGACAGGTTTTGAAAGTGGTGTTAATATGGTCAGAGAAGGAGAGACAAGCATCAAAGATCACTGCCAAACAAAGTGCCGAGCCAACAGGGTTGATGAGTATGCCATCAATAGAGATAGAAAAGGGGGGAGTAGGACCAGGCTTAGTCGGAAAGATCATTAGTCCAGTTTTTGTTAGGTTTAGTTTGAGGTGGCGTTGATTCATCCAATTGGAGATAGCTAGGAGGCAGTTAGATATTAGAGTCTCAGTTTCAACTGTTAATGAAGGGGTTAATGCCTTAAATATCCATGTGATATATGGCACTTTCCCAAAACATTTGGTGCCACTCATGCAATTAGTCCCTGTCATAATCACAAAGATTAAAGCAGATAAAGGAAATACATACCAGTTAAAGAATAACATTTGGCTATTATAAAAAAAATGTGGTGTTGCAGCTGGAAAGGTTATAAGCATAGCAAGAAAAAGTGATGTGGTTCAATAGACAGGGCTGGCATGAAACAAGAGGACCCACTTCACAAATTGAGAAAACAAATGGAAAATAGCCCTGAATCAAGTATTATTAACCTACAATACACACTATGGTGGTGTCTGAGAGATGTAGCGCAATACCCAGCATTGTGGAAATGGTGTGATAGGAACCTTAGATTGTAAACTTTACTTGGGTAGGGACTGATGGGATTGATGTATAATATCTGTAAAATGTTGAGGAATATGTTGGAATTGGCACCAGTTTTTTAATCCAGGGTATTTAAATGGGGGCTGTACACTGTTGAGGCATCTTGAGAAAGGTCCAGGTTATGTGACCGACAATTCTGCACTAATAAAGTATTATTTTTGTTTCATTACGAAGTTCTGTGAGTGCTGTGTCCATTCCTCGGTTATGTTTTGATATCCATACTTGGCACCCAAGCATTTACGGATTTTTATGGTGTGTGCCCCTTTTTTACTATGGTATATATCTATATATACAGTATACATATATATATATATATATATATATATATATATATAAAAATAATCTCATAGAAAGCACTCACGGAAAAAATATAAAAATAGAACAATTTATTACATCAAAAGGTCTACGCGTTTCGATCCGTATAGGATCGTCATATATATCCATATATATGGACTGAAAAGACCAAGCTCTGTCTGGATCACACTCTTCAAGGTAAGTAGCACCTACAGTAACTCCAAGAAGAACTCAGAATATAAAGTTGTGGCCCTGCTATGGGATACCATATGAAAAGACAAGTTTTGTCCCTCTACAGACTCTACAGGGAATTATTTTTATATTCATATTTAAGGCCCCTAACCACATGTAAGGAGGGCTCCTGAGGCAACTACTTCTCATTTACCCTGGTTTCTGCAATGAGAGACATACAGTACAACATTTTTCAGTAAGTGGGAAAGACTTGATTCTACAGTCAGTACATTGTACTGTCACTAAACTAATTTCCACTAGCAGTCTCTTCCCAGCATGTAATCATGAAAAAAGCAAAGTCTGGGTTAAATAAAGAGAATAATACATTATTTCATTCCATCCAAAATGTTTTCCTTCTGATTTGCTCTTTTATATTCAACCTGTAGCCATTTTCTGCATCTTTATCTGTGCCCATGGGAACAAGGCTGCCTTCTACTAACTGACTGCCTGTGTCTGACTCACAGAGTTGCCATAGTTACATCTCCAGACCAGCTCCAGAATAAATTAGCTGCATGCACTGAGTGGTCAGTTCTGTAACTGAATTCCACATTGCTTTGCCACGGGTTGATTTTCAGGATTTTGGAACAAACTGTGAGCTTTTAATTTCAGAGGCTGACCCCAAAGCTGAGCATTTAGACCTAAATCTTGGCCTCTTAGGGCAACGGGACTGCATTTCAAATCACAAATAGTGTCACATAGTACAGGATATCTGATTCTATTGTTTAAAAAAAACCTCAACTATTGCAAAGGTCTCAGGAAGAATTGTTATAAAAGAAAGGTCTAGTATAAATGAAATCCACTCAGAGACAGTACCAAGAATAGGTTAACCTAGTCTTACACCCTCTAGTGACAATATTGCTCAGTATTTTATAACTGAAAGAACCATAAGACATACTCTGCATGCAGTGTTCCCAGGGGTGGGAATTTGGCACCCCTTTGTAAAAATACAAGTTGCTATTATGTAGCAGGGATATATACTATTTACAGAAGCTCATTGATCATAGATCATAAAATCAACTCATTGCAAACTATGGGTGGAGATATGATAATCCCTGGCAGTTTTAGCGGGGGGGGGGTTGCTCTAAAAATTGGTAGGAGGAGTTCCCTAAGGGGGAGTTTCCTGCTATGTACATTGCCACTTTATGAAGATTAAGCCTGTTAACACAGTAATATATAAACACATTATTTAACAAGGTGCAACGCTGAAATGCTTGTGGGTTCCGGTGTTACGTTAGAGTGAACTGTACAGTTATAAAATGAGCTCTGTCATTTTTGCTTTTATGACACATTCAAATGTTTTACTGAAAATAAGAATGGGAACTTTATATATGTTATTCTCACTGATGTGTTTTCGAAACCAGAATATATATTTACTATTAAATCTCGAGTAATAAAAAAATATAAAGAAAACACCTTTTCTCCCTGCAGTCAGTAAGTGGCATATGTGGGATGAAAAGCCTTACGATTCATCAGCCTGATATTTAATTAAAAATAAAAGCCATAGAGCAGAGTGTGGCTGCTTGTGAGAGAGACGGGTTGCTAGGGCTGAGCTGCCACTGGCTGTAGTCATATTAAGAGCAGCACAGAAAGAGCCTGTAAGGGGGAGGATGGGGCAGCGAGAAAAAGAGTGATTACAGTGAAAAACATACATAGAGAGGGAAGAACAATGGATTATGAGAAATAATCCTCAGAAACATGAAAATAATGCCTTTCATCCTGAGAGCGCTAAATAACCTCACAGAACTGGTATCACTACTCTAGGTTATATTCCTTTCAAGCAGGACACTCTATTCAGTGCTGCACTGGGGTGTTTTATCACTTGTGTGACATCTACAAGCTTTGCTATTTATGTTACTGTTTTGAAAAGATATAATTATAGGTTTTGAAGAAAGTTAGTGGGCAGCAGATCATTTACTTCTTTCTCTTCTGTATAAAATAAAATAAAATAGATGAATGACTTGTGCCGGACTGTTAATTCATGCTTAAATACAGGGCTCCCTAACCCCACTCATCACTGCCCTCTTTGGCACACTTTTCAGTTCAGTACAAGGTGCAGAGCACAATAAGCAATATGCTATGGGTAGGAGCAAGCATATGATGCTTAAGGGAACCATTATGTGTGCCTTACCTCTCCATCTCTTGGGCCCACCCATACGTAAATGAGCCCTTATGTCTTTTCTGTTATAAAGCTACAAAAAACAAATTAAGTGTATTTATCAATCACATTTAGCAAAGAAAATACAGTTAAGTAAATCCTCTGTTTTTATTATATAGACCTAGAAATACTGTAGGTTGGAAATCCACTAGCAGATTTGGAGGCCTTTCACAATAATTATATGTAAAGCCCCTGCACGACAGCCTCTTAGCTGCTGGACTCTCATGTTACAAAACAGTAATGATAATATTGGTTTCTACTTTCAAGCTGTTTAGGTAGTCCATATCTCCTCATAATTGGCCTAAGCTCTAGTTTGTGCCCCAATGAAAATACAAAGAAGAGAGTATCACAAAGGGTCCAATGCTAAACAGAGTTGCTTATATTATTAAAAGTGTAGTGGTCACGTGTACAACATGTCTATAGAAAGCTGTTATTTGCTGCTTTAAAATAATCCTACTTGTCAGCTCTTCTTGACCCTGCTTGACCAAGAAATTAGAATTGGTAAGAGCTTTATGAAGGAAAACTTTGCTTGACGCTTCCAATTTCATACATTTGTCTGTTCTTTGTCATTGCTAGAATCTGGTTTTACTGGACTTGTTTTCAAAATATTAAATACATAGTAACATGGCATTGTGTTTGTTCAAAAGAAATTTTGGCTCCCATATTATTCTTCTTTTCCACATGCTTCATGTCACCATCCTCACCTTTAATTTTTATGAAGTGTATAATTTGGTTTCCAACATCTACTGCAAACCCAGCTGTCCCCACATCAAGTGAGTACATTCAATTAGATGTTATCACTGCCTTTCTTCTACCCTGTCCTGATCTTTAGAGAATGCTCATTTTGGAGAGTGTTTCCTTATTGGCTTGTACCGTGCTGAGCAAAATGGCACCACTGGGAGCTGCCAGATTGAATAGATTGTGTAGGATCTAAATAAATTGTCATTGTCCCATGAGAACTCCCTGCATCCAGTGGAAGCTAAGGCTTAAATAACTCCCATGGGCAGGTGATAAAGCACTTAGAATCACTTCCAATTTATTTAAAAGCCAATGGCCTGCAGGTGCACCCACGTCAGGCTTTTGTTGCTCAAAAACCTGATAACGAATATTTTGTTCCAATCAACCACAATTATAGATGAAGGCTGTTAAAATTGACTGGGGAGAGAATCTGAGCATTTTGTTGGCTGCCCTGGGAGTTATTAATCACTTTCGTGAGTGTCAAGATTTTTTACATGTGTACCATTGGTCTAAAATGTATAAAAAATATTAAATACTTAATGTATACTCGTAGACTATATTGGTCTGACCATGCCTTTGAAAGACGTGTCTTTGATCATTTATTTGTGAAAAAGAAATATTAATAACAGCTGATTCCTGTTTGTCAGCAATTCACTAAAATCATTAGGGGGTCATGTAATAAAAGGCACTAAGTTTGCCCAGGAGCATTAACCCATAGTAACCAATCAGCAGGTAGCATTTACTTGTCACCTGTTTAAAAACAAACTACTGATTGGTTGCTGTGGATTACTGCTCCTGGGCAAACATATGCTTTTATTACACATGGGGGATATTGTACTATATAGCTCTTCTCTTGCTATGCAATGTTGTGTTCTACCACCCTGTTGGAGGTTGCACCCACTGCTGCATACAACTTGTTTACATAAACAAATATATAAAGTACCTTTAAATGTACGTACAGACAGATTAATAAGGGGTGTTAGGCATGTACCTAAGGGGCGATTTCGGCAAATTGCGGCACCACGTATGCCATCCCACAGGCGATTTACATTCTAGCCAAGGTGCACATGTTGCACTAGCCTAAATTTATCAGGGGGCATGAACCACAGATTAGGGAGTTGAATCAGGATAAGCTTTGACAACAGTTTACATTTTTCCAGTAATTTTCCTGTATTTGCTCCCTATGCTGAAGGTCTGGGCCATGTGCACATATTTTTTACTTTATTACACTGGATTTCTTTGTAATACGATATTGAATTTTTCCTGCTCTTGCACAGTTCCCTGATTTGGTCATTGTCCTTAATCCTTCTGCAGCAGTAGGTGCTGAAGAAGCTTTCCTCATGTCCAAGGACCCAAATTCACCAGGCCCAAACTTACAGAACCTGGCACTGCATTTATACTGCTGTGCTTTCTAGTGGTATTGAACATGAAGTTAGCACTGAACCACACATTTAGTATCCAGGCATTCTGGGAACATTCAGGGGGTGGAGAATGGGTGTGGCATATTGTGGGCATAATTAGCAGTGTGGTGGCTTAAGGGGCCAAAATGCCTGTGCCTGTAGGCACCTGAAGATATACAAGGCCTTTTTCTGTAGGCAGTAGTGACCTTTTAATATGCAGGTAAGGTGGCCGACCGGATTGCCTGGGGCCCCGGTTGACTTGGTCCGCCCCTGCCAAGAGCACAAACCAAATTGTGTATAAGAAGGTGGAAATAAAGAAATGAATTCAGACCATGACAAGCAGTTTTATTTTGCAAAACGATCACTATACAGCAACAAGTACATCTGCAAATTGGATTGAAAAACATAAACTAACTACCACCAGCCATTCGTTGAACACCTCTTTATCTGTACCCCAGGGATATATAGTTACTGGGCAGGGGGTTATACCCCAGGGATATATAGTTACTGGGCAGGGGGTTATACCCCAGGGATATATAGTTACTGGGCAGGGGGTTATACCCCAGGGATATATAGTTACTGGGCAGGGGGTTATACCCCAGGGATATATAGTTACTGGGCAGGGGGTTATACCCCAGGGGTATATAGTTACTGGGCAGGGGGTTATACCCCAGGGGTATATAGTTACTGGGCAGGGGTTATACCCCAGGGATATATAGTTACTGGGCAGGGGGTTATACCCCAGGGATATATAGTTACTGGGCAGGGGGTTATACCCCAGGGGTATATAGTTACTGGGCAGGGGGTTATACCCCAGGGGTATATAGTTACTGGGCAGGGGGTTATACCCCAGGGGTATATAGTTACTGGGCAGGGGGTTATACCCCAGGGATATATAGTTACTGGGCAGGGGGTTATACCCCAGGGGTATATAGTTACTGGGCAGGGGGTTATACCCCAGGGATATATAGTTACTGGGCAGGGGGTTATACCCCAGGGATATATAGTTACTGGGCAGGGGGTTATACCCCAGGGATATATAGTTACTGGGCAGGGGGTTATACCCCAGGGGTATATAGTTACTGGGCAGGGGGTCAGGATTATGCACCCCTGGAAACAGAGCACAGGGGGCGATGCAGTATTTTTCCCATTTGCTAAAGTTGAGAGGTGGATTTCACTGGTCTTTGAAGGTTACATTACTGAGTGCATTTTGCACACCCTAGAAAGTACTAATCCATTTGAATAAAAAAGTAAATACAGCTGGTTTTCATAGTAGAGTCTGCAATACCCTGGAACCTTAAAATCCCAACCCATTTCCCCAGTAGAAAATGGGTTCTTTACATACTTGCAGGCCCAATTTAAATAAAATAAAAATATTTACTTTATTGTATTGCAATTATAAGCAGAATTGGTACACAGTGAAGCTGGGCTGAATGTATTTAAACACTATAAGGGGCAATTGTTTACCCTTAAATGAACACTGTCCAAAAATGTTTTAGTAAATGATGTGCATTTATCGTTATCTTACAATGAGAAACGGCACAGCCACCGATGACCCTGCTGCTTAGCCAGTGCATTAAATATACTGTAAATGATTGCCACCAATATCAAAATTGCCATGGTCAGCATTTTTTACTTAATGAGGAGTGATAGATCACAATGTAAAAAAGGCAGCTCTAGAGCAAAACTCTCAAAATATACATATCAATCAAAAATGTATTCACTATGATATACTGCAGCCGATTTGCTCCTGTGCTGCACGTTTGCCTTCATGCATATGTAGTTAGAACACTGTAGCAACTAGCATTGTATTTTTACAGTAAAACAGAAGGGTTGGTATCTGACTTTGCGCCAGGAGATCCTCACTTGAATAAGCGTTGGGTGCAAAGGGCCATTTCACCTAGAACCTACTTGAATTAACTCCACTGCTTCTATATTCTGTTGATGTGTAAATGCCATCTATATATATATATATAACCTAAAATGCTTAGGAAATATGGGCGATTAACTGCACTGGATAGTAGAAGTACAGAAGCAAAGCATAGTTGTAATTCATAAGGATATTAAAGTGGAGTGGAAAATCATTTTGTTCTCTCTATGCTGGATAAAATAGCCACTTTGCTCGATAAAGTTGTTGCTGGGTACCTTGCTCTTAGCAACACAAGTATATAGATGGGAATATTCTTCCATTCAGATTAAGAAGGAACAACATTCTTCAAACTTGGCCAGGTGCTTGCATTTTATAACTAGGTTTCTGTATAGACAAAAGGAGACTAGTTGTTCCTTCACTAACATAACCAATGCTTGCCCATTAATGAAGGCTATGCTCCCTCTGTAAATTAATATTAAAAGATAGAAACTGGATGCACATTATATGTCTCTGATAATTAATTTGCCTATTTGTGGGCAATACTGTGATGTATCGATGTATCTGCAGTGCATATAAATATATATATTGATATATATTTGATGACAGTGTGAGAAAGTGCAAGCACCTCAGGCTATTGCAGTGATTAATGATGTGTGGTTCTAGGCATTTGGTTCCTGCAAGGTCCTGTTTTAAATGGCCCTTCAACAAAATTTACTATTGTACCAATTACAATTTAGTATTATCTATTCTGAATTTCAGTGACTTATAGTCACTAGGGCTATATTTCTGCTCTAGTTCAAACTGGTACCAGACACTTTTATTGATCTGATCAGGATGTGACAAAAAGGAATATGAAACGTTGCCTGTTGGTGGCTTCTACTGATATATGCTAATATAAATGGTCTACTTTCAAGGCACCTTCATACTAAAAAACTTTTTAACAGGCCATTTTCATAGGCTAAAAAGTCTTGGTCTCTAATATAACATATGCTCCTGCCCTCTTTGTGCAGAGTTGAATGTACCTCACATCTGCTCTGCTCAAACACACTGGTATGGTCATAAATGGGAAATCAATCACTATAAAGGGTGTGGCTCTGTCTCTCTGCCCGACAAGCCTAATCTGTCAGTTATACCTTTTTTATTGCTGGGAACTGTGTAGCAACAGTTGCAAAGCCACAGACCAGAGATACTGATATGTTATATGACACTAAATATGCCAGTAATGTGGGTTGGCATGCAAGCTCAGTCTGTTCACTGAGGAAGTGCAGCTTTTTAAAAATGCCATCTAAACCTTTAGCAATATACTGGTTAGAAAAACTGAAATGACACAGCATATGTCCCCTCGCTGAATCTATGAATCCTTTGATAAACTTAAGAGGCATTTGCAGAACATTAACTCAGACCAGTTCTGGTGCGGAAAGCCTGCTACCCATTAAGAGGCAAGCTACTTTGACATAAAGAGTACAATCAAACATTCACTGATATAGATGCAAAACTGTCCACAGTTTGATACAATGTAATACAGCTGAAACTTGGCTACTACTTACTCTAAATTATTCCAGAGCCTAAAACTTTTACAAACAAGTCTTGTAATCACTCTCCCCTAATACTAATATGTCAACCTGCTTACAAAAGTGCAATCTTGATGCAATTTCAGCTTTAACAAATGGGGAACATAAAACAGGCACAGCCTTGTTTGTGATTCTCTCTTAGAGGGAATAAGGAATAAGACAAATTATAGGGGTGAAATCCAGAATTGACTCACACTGCAGCCCTTTAAAAATGAGGCGCTCGAGGAAAGCAAAGTCACTTTGTTTTTGTACTATCCTAGCAAAGAAGTTGAACCAAGACAGCCAACGCTCCCCAGCACCCCATAAAGCAATTTCATGCTAAAGAGCTCTGCGATTTTTTCTGTTTTAGTTTTTACTTTTTTTCTTTTTTTTTTATACGTATATATATTTTTGTAGGTTTTTTTTTTGTTCATTTTTACATAGGAAAAAAGAGAAGCTTCCTAACATTAAATTATGCCTACCTAAAATTGCTTTACCAAATGGTGCAACAGACACAGATACTGTGAGTAAGAAATGAAAGGTTTCAAGTTTATGAAAGGTTTGGGAGAGTGAATGAAAATATGGCCACAGAGAACTATATATACATCTATAATAATAATACTGTATCAAACAGGAAGGAAAAAAATTGGTGGAAATGTTTGCCTATGCACAAAGCTAATTGTTATTTTTGATGAGCTCTTCTGCTTGAAAGGGCTTGCACTTTATTGCCTTGAAACGCAGCACAGGCCTTTTGAGCAGCCAAGAGGCTACCTAATATATATAGTTTCCAGTCTTAAAACAAGTGCTTTTATGTTGGCAGTGTCTCCCCTTACAACACTGGCTCCCTATTTCCTTTGATGCACATTTTCCATGTTGGTGGTACCTTTTTCACCACAGTGAAACGGCCATCTTTATTTGAACGTGTGTGTGTCTGTGTACCTATTCTCCTCTCAGCCTCAAAAGCAGAAAGCATTAATAGGATCATTTTCCTACTGGGACTGTTTCAATGGTGCAAGAGCTGGACCAGTATCAAACTGAACAGGGAGATGAGCAGCCTTTCTGACTATACATGGCTCTTATGCAAACTTTGTTCAGATGGTTGGCAGGCACATGTTGAACTTACAACAAGAAATGTAGGGCTCCATGCAAGTATAGTCAAGAGCAGTGATTTAGGTTATGCTTTGGGATTCTCCTAATATTGTCTTCCAAGCTTGCTATTCTTCCAATTACTGATGATAAACTACTGTGAAAATACCTTTAATTATTTTGCCAGGAACTCTACTCTGTGAGTAGCATATGAGAGATCATTATGAATATCATGTAAAAACCCTACAATTATTTAGGTTTAGTGTTTGGTTTATTTTTTATAGGGATCTGGTAAGAAATGGATGACACCTGCTCTGAGCCCAAATCCTGCCAAGAGCTCATGCTTTAAATATAATCATTAATATTCATAATATTCTTATAATTATTTAATTTCATTCACTGCTAAAGTGGAACATTCATAAGCCCTGTTTCGCCAGGGCTGCAGTGACATCTTCTGCTAAAGTAGCAAGCTGTGGAGATTCTAAGAGATTGATGCTTCCAGAAGAGGACACATTGCTAAGACGTCGAGGAGAGGCAGCACTTGAACGGCCTGGGGATTGGCTGACGATTTCAGCTCCGTGGTCTACGCGGGCTTTTGCTTGCTCTCTGAAATGCAGCTTCTGGCTGTCAATCTGCAGTGGAGAAAAAATGAAGATACATCAAAATCAGACTTACTAAATAATTGTATATTTGCAGATGACACAAAACTCTGCAGACCAGTCAATTCTAACCAGGATGTGGGATCCTTCCAGCAGGATCTTGACAAACTGGCAATCTGGGCGGCTAAGTGGCAGATGATGAGATTTAATGTGGATAAATGTAAGGTCATGCACCTGGGATGTAAAAATATGCAAGCCCCGTATATCCTTAATGGGACTGCACTAGGCAAATCCATAATGGAGAAAGACCTTGGAGTCCTTGTAGATAATAAACTTCCCCCTGGAATTTTGCATAACTCTCAGCTGTTTTACAGCTCACAGCCCACTGTTCCCAGCTGTTTAAATGTCCCATGTTGCTCTGCTTGTCTTTGGTTCCGCTAAGCTTCTTGCGCCTCAAGAAAAAATACAAGATGGCCATATATTACACTGTGGAACACATAGCAATCTTGGATCTTTTACGGAAGCCAGGCAGAGAGAGTGTGAGAAAGACAAGAAATGTGGCAAAAGCACGAAAGAACTTTGTTGTTGAAATTCTGCCTCTGCAAGTGTAGATGAGGGAATGTTTTCAATCGATTGATTTACGCATTCATCTTACTGGCATGGCCGGAGTTAATGGAGTGTTCATTGGCCATTTCTACAGTGATACTGGCATGTCTGCAGTAAATATGCAGATATTCTATTTTCTGTAGTAATTATACTGGCATATCTAAGGATAATATTTTAGTTAGATTTTTTAATTTAGTGATTATACGGACTGGGGTTAATATGCTTGTTATCTACTTTATATAATAATTATATTGGCAAATCTGGGGTATGTTTTTGTAAAATTGGTGTGGTATTTTGGGGCCAAAATTTTTTCACAGCGCTGGATGTAGCTGATCTTTTTTTTTCTCTTTCTGTTTTTATATGTTGGGAGGTATGGATTCAAACAGGGCCAGTGGCCCCATTTACTAGCTACCCTACATGATAGCTGACAGCCCCCTTACCTCTCTTCTGGGCCCTGCTGGCAGCTCACTGCCCGAAAACTCTTTCTTTTTAAGCAAGAAAAAATGTAAAGATGGCCGCTCGTTTGACTGTACAATGCCTGGCCATCTTTAGCCATTAAGGAAGTTTCAGCTATGCAGGAGGCAGAGCCAGACAAGCAACAGTAGTCATGCTAGGCAATGCTTTTAATCTATTCATTTTTAGCAGAGCTCTCCCTGGTGTATTTGGGGCTATGTTATGTGGGGTATGTTGTCAGTTGTTTGCAGGGATCTTTCTGCCGTGTGTGGATGTAGTTCATGTGCTTATAATGCATTTCTTCAGCAGTGATCTTACTGGTATGGGTAATTATGGCTAAAGGGTGGGGCAAAGCACAATGCAGTTTTGGGGGTATCTCAGGCAACGTACAGTAGGTCCCACATTTTGTTGAGACAGCCTCATCCATGCTGATCCATGTACATAGTGGGAAATGGGGGCAGCAAAACCTGTAAGGGGTGCTAGTGGCGGTTGCAGCAACAGGTGCACTTATGTGTATGGTGGTTCCCTGGGGTTTCTGTGTGAGACACTGCATGACACTGTGTTAGAATATGGTTCTGCATCACAGAAAAACTCACCCACTTTCTATTCATTCCTATGAGATTTTCAGTAGTGTATTTATCAATAGATGAAAGTCATAATTCGCCATTTGATAAATGCGTTTCTGAAAATTCCATAGGAATGAAAAGAAGGTGGGTGAGTTTTTCTGTGGTAAATCTAATCTCACATTTTGCTAAATATGTGTGAGTTGGCTGACATGCATGCATGTGTGCATTATTGTGTCATAAGTAAGGGGGGGGAGCATGGTTATTTGTAGCTGCTGCACCAAAGAAACCCACCAAATCCCTGTCTGAGCCCCTCTATTTATTCTGTGTGTATTTTCCCATTAGGAGTATATTTATTATAGTGTGTAAGCCAAGCTTTTGTTTTCCAACTTGTAGGTGAATGTTCAAATCTAATTACTAACTGGTTGCTATGGGCAACAACACAGATGATGTTGGCTTACACACTAAAATAAATATGCCCCAAAGTCTCTTATGTTCTGGCTCTTCCAGTGATTGGCAGTTCTGTTCCTGTTTGCCCCATAACTTTGCTATCTTTGCCCTCCCCGTAGGTTATTCTCTGTGGACACCCATGGTCCCAGCATCACCATGACAGATAAATATCGCCAGGGGCATAGCAAAACCTATAATAGCCGTTCAGCAACTAGATGAACACGAGTGCTGTCTGCTTTCTCCTGTGTGAAAGCTGAGCGGTGACTGGCTACCTACTTCTAACTGTGCTTGTGGATAATGACAGTTTGCATAGAAAGTAAAGAAAATGAAAAATGATTTCTATACATTTATAGAACACTCCATATGTATATACATATATTTATAGAGATAATTAGAGTGTTGAAAAAAAAACTTTGCACCTTTTATTATATGATCACCTTTTGGGATTATCAACTAAAAGACCCTAATTTAGCCCAGATGCAGTAACCCATAGCAACCAATCACCAGGGAGCACTAGTCTTAAAGCAAAAATATTATTGGTTGCTACAGATTTCTGCACCTACGCAAACTTTAATTACATATGGGGGTTTGTCTTTTATTATACTCTCTACTTAAACGGCCCCCCTAGTTATACAGTTATGTAAGTTGTGCGTGACTGTATGGGCTTTGGCAATAAATGCATTTCCTACAAACTTGGCACTTAGTTGTTGTCTTAGAAAAACAGGTGGTTTTTGATGACTTTGCCCCCTCTGGGAAATTCTTTGTAGACACACACAAAGAAAGTCATTGCATTTTTATAAACGGCACCACAAAAAAACATATTCTTATGACTTAGAGACTCATTTTCAAAATTCTGATATTAGTGGTTTAATGGTTTTCATCTCCACTAAAACCACAAATGTCATTTATTAAAAGATCCAAATTGAAAAGGCATGAACAAAAGAAACAAAAACGAAAAGAACACAAAAACACAAAGTAGCCCATAGGCAGTAATCAATAGCAACCAATCAGTGACTTATCGAAGCCAGCTGCAGGTAGAACAATGAATGCAATGGTTTGATTGGTTGCCATGGGTTACTGCCCATGGGCAATTTTGCCCAGTGTTGATAAATGACCCCCAATGTGTTGTTGTGTAATTAATATGATTTATAGTGCTAAAAACCATTATTCTTGAAAACAAAAAATATTAGTAAATAGGCCCATTACTATGACTTACAGAACACTGTCACAAAATCCTGTCATTTCCCTTCACAAGTATTACTTTCTTTACTGAAACGTTTTCTTACCTTGATGTTGCCTCCCCCTGGCGTATGATGGGCATTATCTAAAGAGCCAATTTTAGCATGCGCTTTCTCCTTGAAGTCAAGTTTTACGCTTTCAATCCTCACATGTCCACCACCTGTGCAAATAACATGAAATTCAGGCTTCTCAGTAAGACACAACTGGCCCCATGAAACAAAGAATGTCCCTCAGATTATTATGTAATAATAATCCTAAAGTAGTATATAATTTGCCATATTATAACAATGTAAATTGCTAAGGTAATATATCTAACACTGACGTGGGAGATGTTTCACACAGTTTTGTGGCTCTGTATTGTGTACGGTACCAAATATCTCTTATCACCAAATATCTACCACCTAAAAGTCGCAAAAAAGTTAAATAGTTATTAACGCAGTGATAGAAAACTGATCAGTGGGCTTTTAATGACTAGTTTATCACCTGGTAATAAAATATAGATTCTTCTTCCCTCGCTTGCAGCAAATAAACATTTTCATTCATATAGGAAATAAGAAAATATCTATCAATCCAACCAACTTTCTATGATAACATCTACTTTTTTGATAAATTTTAATTATACTGACTTTTTTCCCTTCGAGAAAATAGTCTCTTAACCCCAAAAATAACTTTTTGCCAAATAAAAGAAAACATAATTCCAAGCACCTTTCGAATGTGAGTTTATTGAAAATTTTTAGTGGTTTAAAAGTTATTTGTAAATGTAATTGCTATTGAAAGCAACATTTGCTGAACTCCTGGTTGTTACTTTTTAAACAATGTTGCAAAGGTCAGTCTCCTCCAGCAAGGCAGGTCTGTCTTTAAGTATCCAGACACTGACTGGAGTAATGGGATGGCCAAGTCTGAAAAAGCTAGTAGGTTTGTAAATATGCTAAATGACAACTTTTTATTTCAGGCGGTTCAAGAACCTACTAGGAATGATTCTATTTTGGACCTGGTGATATCTAATAATAATGAACTCATCTCTAACATTTGTGTGGGTGAGCATTTAGGGACCAGTAACCACAAAATGGTCTCCTTTGAGATAATGCTGCAGAGACAGCGCTATAAGGGAGTAACTAAAACACTCAATTTTAGACGTGCAGACTTTGCCAGTATAAGGGCATCTCTGCAATGTGTCAACTGGGAAAGGCTTTTCATAGGGTTAGACACAGAAGGAAAATGGAATATCTTTAAAACATTGCTTAGCAAGTTGGTTGATGAGAAAAAAGCAGAAATTTTGAACTCTTATTTTTCATCTGTCTATACATCTGAGGAGCCAGCTAATGAAGACTTCCCTTTAAATAGACCCAATTCTAGTAATATAGCTACTGACACATGGGTCATTCAGGAGGAAATTCAAAAGAGACTTGAACATATAAAGGTAAACAAAGGTCCAGGACCGGATGGGATTCATCCCAGGGTATTAAATGAGCTGAGCGCTGTGATTGCCAAGCCTCTTCACTTAATTTTTCAGGATTCATTGAGGTCTGGCATGGTGCCGAGAGACTAGTGAATTGCTAATGCGGTGCCGTTATTCAAAAAGGGATCCCATTCCATTCCAAAATTGGAAAACTGGGCAGCAAAATGAAAATGAGGTTCAATGTTGAAAAGTGCAAAGTTATGCACTTTGGTAGAAATAACATAAATGCAAGTTATACACTAAATGAATACAGTTAGTATTGATGTTGGATATGTATGATGTTGGTTTATGTATGTGAGTGTATAGATAGGTACAAAGTATAGGTTTGTGTGTGCTGGGTTCAATTGGAAGGGTTAAACTTAATGGGTCTTTTTTCAACTTTATGTAACTATATGTAACTATGTCAATCTGGTAGCTTGTTGTTACAAATGTCAAAGCCACAACAGAAAATGACTGCCAAAGTCTACGTCTAATACAATTATATATACAAATAAGTCAAACCATTGCTTAGAATTAGGTTCTATTTTATTAGGCAAAAAACAATATATTTTGGGTTGACGTGTCCTTTAAAGACTTAGCAGTCTGATCCTCCAGCAGCGTAGGAGGGATCAGGCAGATCTTTACTAGCAGCAAAAGCTACTAATGACTCATCTCTGCGGCAACAACGCCACTTCCCCCACAACACATTGCTCCCTTCTGAGCTTATTGAAATGTGCCATTTCTTTTATTAGACAATACAAGATTGCATGATGGATAGGGAGGAGAACAGGAGCAGAAACTATAATACTGCCTTAGATAAGACATTGTTTAAAACTATATTCAAAAGTTGTTCGGACTGAAACTGTTTTGTCTGTTTCCAAACACACTATTTTTGACAATTTTGGTGCTAATACCCATGTCTTACCTGGCTTGTGGCGTATATTCTTCAGTGACCCACATTTGGATGTAACATGGCTAAGGTTTATCTTCTTGCTTACAATCTGGACCTGACATACACAGAAGGATAGCATTAGATAAATGCAAAAGCGACAGATACTGAAAAAAAGTTGTGAAACTGGTGAAGTATCTGCAAAAAAGTGTTAGTATTGTTTTATTGAGGGAGTGAAAGTACAAGACTCCAGTGCAGCAAGCTTCCACTAAGCATTAGGACTGTGCAAATAGCTTTGAATTAAGAGGAGACCTAAGAAGTCTTTATCTTGAAAGCATTAGTAAAAAGGTTCAAAAGGATCAGTCTTAAGAATTCCCAGCACCTTGACCTTAAGCAAACATTGATGATTAAGAAGCTCAAATAATATCATACTTGGATTATTTTTATTTTCCAAGGGCAGCACCCCCATAAACATCAATCAGTTTAGTCTGATTTTTAATATGAGTTTTTTAACTCGATCATTTTTTTTCCACAAATGGAATTTGTTTTTATTGATCGCTAGCATATTTGCAAAAAAACGTGATCACGCCAATTTGTGGGAGCAAAAGTTTTTGCCAAAATCACATTATTCCATTAATTTGGGATGGATCCAAAAAGCCGCTCCTGGCAAGAGCCGAATTTTTGTTTTTTAAAACAGAAATTCGTCTCTGCTAGTGCAAAGAGTGCAATTGTGTTCTCTACACTAGCGATGCGGCCCCTGCAATACCCCCTTCAGCACTGTAAAGGTAATGCCCAGGGCCTCCAGCCCAGCATGTCTGACAATTGCAGAGAATCCTTTTGCTGTGTTGCTGAGTAGTGATGGGAGAAATTTTTGCCAGTTTTTTTTTTTTTTTTAAAGTCTCACCCATTGCACTGACTACAGACAGGTGTTGTAGAACTAATGAGCACTAATGGAAATTCTGTAAATTATTTTTCGTTTTAGGCCTTTTTAAAATTCAAGATCACTTTTTATCTGCAGTTTGAGAAAATCTCAATAAAAATATTTTCCAACGAGATATCTAGATATTGAGATTTATCAATCAAAAATTGCAATCTTGAATGGCAAAACTTGGCAAATAAAACCTGCTGAGCTTGGAATAGAAGTCAGTGGGAGGTGTGTTTGTACATTTGAGCTATTTTATTTTTCAAATTTGTTTAAACAGCCAAAAGGTTAAAAATGAATCAAACATTGTGATTTCCATTGTGATTGAGTTTTTTTGGCTTAATGCAGGTGAGTTTTTTCATATAAAATTTGCCTTTTGGGACCCATTCATTAAAGCACGAATTTTCGCCTATTAAAAGCACGATTGGAAAAAATCTGGAGTAACCATGATAATTTCCGATTGCACGAAAATTACGTGAAAATTCTTTTCTTGGTCTGGCTTTGAAACTTCAAAGCATGATTTTGGAAGCCTTTCATAGGACTCAATGGCACTCTGCAGCAACAGCTTGGCCAAAATAAAAAGTCACGATACCAAAGCTTGAATGCCAAAAATATGACTTTTTAGTGGAAATAACGAAAACCACGAAAAAGTCGTATGAACAATTGGAAAAAATACGTATTTTTCTCATTCGTGGTCAATCGTGCTTTAATTAATAAGCCCTTCGTTAACCAGCTTGTGAGGGATGCTATTAAAGCTAGTCAACTACTGATGTAAATGGAGATGCTTCATATTGTTAAAGTTCATAATAGGTTTCATATTGTTCCCTTGGTAATGTTTGTACAAAATTTGCTCAGGTCAACAGAAAAGGTTTGGAAGTTCACAGGGGAGTGAAAACAAGACAAACACTAAAGACAGAGCTGACATATAAAATGCAGCTACAAAGGGTGAAACCTGGAAGGAATGTTTGAGGGAGTATCAAGGAACTGGGGGAGGAGGTCCCAAAACAGAGGTGTGCTCTTACTTACTTGTCCTCCCCCTGCATTATGACTGATGTTATCCTTGGAACCACAACGAGACTGAACATCACTATAATCAATCTTCTCATTTAATATTTTAACCTTAAAGGAATGGGAGGCAGAGTAAGTCATACTCTATTACATTCACTTGAAGAATCCTCCACCCAAAAATCTGCCTAGTAAAAGACAATAGCAGTCCTAGACAACTATTACATACACTAATTACAAATGTCCAATGGTTTCAAAGTAATTTAGTGTTTATATTCTCTGCCCCCCTGGCTCTGACCTCTGAAACAATGCTGCAAGCCAGCTGACCAGAACAGTCCTGTCACATTATTTTAAGAACAGAAAGAGATAAACACTGATTTCACCCCTAAATAAAATTTTAATACATTTATAACCATTGCAATTTGTAAATAATGTACTTTCCAATAAAAGTGGTGTCGAATTACATGTTCTTTTATTATGCAAAAGTTTATGGGTGGAAAACCCCTTTAAAAAAGTTTGAAGGGGAAACTTGCTAAATTATTAGGACAAGGATTCTGAAATACATGATGTACATTATTAAAGGGGCACTTTAGGCCCTCCTAAGCTAAAAGTGATATTTCAGGTTAAATAAAGTAACAATTAAGATATGAAAGTTATCACAGAGGGGCAGTTTTTCATGAACTGCCACCTGAGATCTCATCTTGCCTCATTACAGAAGAAGCCCTTTACTGGTTACCAAAAACCACAGTTTCATGTTATAAGAAGTAATGTCTCATGGTTAAACTTCACATATTGTCAAGTTTGATTTTTTTTACAAAAACTAGACCTTTTCACACCTATGGGACCCTTTCAAGGCTGTTCCCATTTTGCTTCTGATAAGATGTGTCATCTTCAAATGAGATGAGAAAAAAGTTTTAAGAAAAAAAAGGTAAAAGTCAGGTGTCTTCATCATAAAGGGATTCTGTCATGATTTTTATGGTGTACTTTTTATTTCTAAATTACACTGTTTACATAGCAAATAATTCACTCTAGCATTTAAAATTTTATTTTTGAACCAACAAATGTATTTTTTGTAGGTGCCATCTCAGTGCAGTGCCCAAGTCTGAGCTTTCAGGTAACCTATTATTTCTCCTACTCTCATGTAACTGGAGGAGTCCCAAGCCAGACTTGGATTTCTTACTATTGAGTGCTATTCTGATACCTACTGGGAGCTGCTATCTTGCTCCCTTCCCATTGTTCTGCTGATCGGCTGCTGGGAGGGGGGGGGGGGATACCACTCCAACTTGCAGCTGAGCAGTAAAGTCAAATTACTTAAAAAAGAACTAAAGAAGTGGGGCAGAAATGTTGTACATTATGTTTTGGGCATCAGCTGCTATGACAGGCAAACCTCATTTTCTGTTTGATAATTTGTGACAACCCCTAAGCTTAGAATCTTAACAACTTCCCAGAGAACATGGTACATGTACAGTGTCAATGACATCTCTATAAAAAATTCAAGATAACAAATAGAAGTAGTTTTTACAAGTTACCATGCAACACAATAGACATGACTTGTTTGTAATATGACATAAGCAATAGCAAGTACTCACCTGACCACCCTTCGGCTGGTATTTCATGTTGTCTGTTGAACCGATTTTGGACCTAATATTCTTTAGGTCTGGCAGAGGTTGGTGAAAAATTCGAATTTGTTTTGGCGTTGCTGGAGATTTTGGAGGAGTGCGAAGCATGGCCACTTTCTTTTCAGAGTACAACATGGCAGATTTGGGTGTTCCAGGTGTACGTGGCGTGCGTGAGTAACTGGGTGTGCCTGGAGTGCCAGGAGTTCTAGAGGCATAACTGGGTGGTGTCCCAGGCGTAATAGCAGTAGATCCTGGTGTTGTTGGCGTTGAGGTGCCACTCTTTCCTGTTCGACTCCAGATAGGCTCAGACCCTGAACACAAATGAGAAATTAAATTACTAAACAGGTACTAGGATTTAAGCAAGTCCTGTATGCTGGGGGATTCACTGCCAGAATTTCCACATTAAAAAAAAAAAAAAAAAAAAAAAAAATAATTTAGGATTTTAACCTGGTGTCTTAAATTGTAGCTTGACCTGACCTACTAGAAGTTTGTATGTTTCCCATGTCTGATATTTTCCTAATAAAGCTGTCCATTGTATGTGTTTGGGCATCTGGACTCAATGCCTGCTTGGAAGTATCTGAATAGGCGTGAAGACACACAGAACAACTAGGGGCAGCTACTTTTTCATGGCTACTAAACGCCAGAAAATACCCTGCCATAGAAAATACTGAGAATTGCCTTGGCTAAAACACATGTAGAGACAATTATCAGTAAATGATCAGCACTGTCTATTTTAGTAGCCATGACAAGCAGCTGCTACTAGTAGATCTGTGTGTCTTCATTCTTAATGTTTCTTGTATATAGTAAAGGCCTGAAGCCACTTCACAACTTCTGTCTGGAACCTACTTGTGGTGCGTCGCACTGAGGAGGAGACAGATGTGCTGGTAGATAAGGAGTTGTCTTCTTTGTCTGCATACACTTTCCTGATTGGATGAATAGAGGAAGGTCTTGGCAAGGATGATCGTTTTTCTGGGCTTCTGGAAACCCCATCCTACACAATAAATTACAAAGCTCAAGGTTAAGTGATAAAAATCCATTTGCATGAATTAGCTGTGATAAAATCTAAGAGATTATTAGGCAACATCTGGAATAGTTGCTATTCCTTTTCTCTTTTATAGAAGTCTATGTATAGTCATTATATTAGTGCTCAGTATATAATGAATATCTGTATCTGATGGAGCCTGTGAGAAAACAAAGATGGAAAGGGTACTTATCTGATATTTAAGGTTAATGGGCTGTGTTTAATTTTGCAGCTTACCCCTTGGTATGTACTGAGTAGTTGTTTTGCAAAATGTCAGCAAAAATTTGTTGCAAAAAAACTTGCCATGCATCAAAAAAATTTGGCGGCCGCATCAAATCAGGTGCGGTTGCCTCAAAATAGGCCATTTTGTTTCCCTGAAAATATTTTGAGACTACAGAAAAATTCACGAAACGCGGGTGTCGGGACTGTGCCTATTTTGACAAGACAGTGCCCATTTTACCACTCATTTCAACGTGGCCAAGCCTATTTTGATATGAACGTGCCCAATTTGACGCGACTGGCAATTTGGGTGCGGTCACTGCAAAATAAGTGCACCCGTGGCAAACTGGGCATGATTGTGTCGAAATGGGCACAGATGTGTCAAAATAGGCGCCGTCGCGACACCCACATTTTGTAAATTTTCTGCAAATTTTTCTGTGGTTTTGCTAATTTTTCACAAAATGGGACAGATTCCCTCATCACTAGTACTGAGCGCTTGTCCATTTCTAAATTCTGGGTTTTTTGGAAGCTAAAATGCATGGCATCTATTTTAGTTATATTTCCTTCGGCATTTGTTTTTTAGGTTTTCCAGCCTGTTTATTTAGGGAGGACTATTCAATAATTCTGGTAGTTTTAGCTGCCGCAACTATAGCAAATACTGACAACGGATTGTCACAAGAAATAGTTGCTCTTGTGTTTGATGGTCTATACTTATGTACTGTGTAGTAGTCTTTAAGGTCTCTTGACTGCCAATTTCTACCTTCAAGAAAATTAGGCCTCTCTTCTTGTTAAATTCACCATAATTATTTTAGGCCATTTTCATTCTATATATAAAAGATACATACAATGTTTAGTAAATTCATTTTTCTTTTTGCAGTATTGGGGCATTTTTTATTTTTGTTTGCCCCATTAAACACGTGTTCAGGTCCATACTTGAATTTACAATAGGCCTTGTCATTTTTCGTAGACAGAGGCCCAAACAGCACCAAAGAGGCCCAATAAATAGTGACTGTCTATGGCATCTTACAGTACCCTCTCTTGCATTTGACAGAATCTACAGGTTGCCAATCTGGGCCAAAGTAAACAAAAATTTTTTTCAGAAAACAAAAAAGTTTACTTTACACATGTTGAATTCCTTTTAGCACCAAGTTGCAACATTTTGTATTTACTTACATAGATACAATTTACAACTTACTATCATTGGTCCATATAAAGTAGTTGATTAGGCAAAAAAAAAAATTTATGCGTGTAATTATTTTTTGACCCCTGCAACTTTTTTTTGTCACATAGCTAATTTTTTCTGCACAATTTTTGCAGGTTTTTTTTCTCGAAAAAATCCGCCAATGGCGAAACGCGTAAATTCACAGCAAATCCATGAATGGCGAAAAATTTTGCTCATCACTACCTCTGTGCGAACAGATTTGCCTTTGCCTGGCGACCACTTCCGACAGTGGAAGAAAGTTTGCAAATGTTATTGTTTGCAACAGTGCACAGTGTATGCAATAAAAGTTGTTAAATTTGCTCCAAAAGATTACGCCACCTTCAAGCATGCCTTAAAAGTTCACGATTCGCAATTAAAATTTGCAATTCAATAACAGTCTAATGAACAATATTACATTGCAAAATGCAACTTTTTATTCTTATTTGTGCGCATTTTTTTCCATTTACAAAATTACATTCCCCCATTTAAGTATAGTGATCCTTATCCAGAAAACTCCAGGGTGCATGCATTCCGGATAAAGGTGAACTTTACCTGTATAAGTACCAACCCCCTGGAGAATTAACTGAGTTAATTAAAGTTTGATAAATGTGCCCCTAAAGTAAACACACAGCTCTTTACTTAGCTGATACTCACCATAACTCGGTCTCTAGGTTGTCGGTGGGCACTGGGGGTCTGTTGTGATTCTCCCCCTATAGGTACGCATCCAGGAAAAAAAAGAAAGGAAAAACTGAATGGGTATATCCAGTGACTAAGAGCCATGCACTGCTCCTGTAAGAAATAGACAGACCTTTCCTCCTATTTACACCGCACTGACCAACAATAACAGATTTGGGCGTGTTATGTGTTAGGACTTCTAATAAGGTTTTGTTTCTTCCAGACTTCATTCTTGTATTACTAAACATTACCTGATCTTGGTCACTTAGGTTCTTCTTTTGCCTAACTTGTTTTCCTAATTAAATTCTTTTTTTTTTTTTTGCCCCTTGGCGACCAATTGATAAGTGATCATTTTTGCACCTTGACATGTAATTTCACTCCAAATTGCTCTGGTCACTAATACGCAATGTAAGTCACTCATTAAGGGTTAAAGAACAGGAAAAGCAACACAAAATGTACACATAAGGATTCCATAATCACTGCACAAATCAGACACCACCGACCTTTGGATTCCATTTCAGACAATTACTGGACAACGTGATTAATCACTGTATGTGTTATCATCAAAACAGATGGCCAGTTATGTGTTACCAGACATTGCTTTTAGTGTGCATATACAATTATCCTATTGTATCACACTATTTTATCTTGGTTTCAATTAAACACTATTTCAAATTATTTGTTGTGTACATATGTATATATTTTATTAATATGACCTGGTACAAACATGCCAAATGGCTTTATAGTCCTGAGTAGACTGAAGTACTGCTGTTTTCTGCTCTGTTTCTAAATTACATTGTTCATACAAGTCCTGCAATCTTTAACGTGGAATGAACTCTACTCCATATATGAAAATTAGCAGAATATTTCTCATACAGACTAGCGATGCACTCCAAAACACCTGCAATGTTTTGTGTAGGCAAAGGGTTCTAATTCTGTTTCATTATATCGGAAAAAAATTTGATTTATAAAGCAGATTGCAAACTGTATGTGAGAAGACCCATTCCATTATTTAAACAATATATATGATAACTGGATCTATTTCTACACTTACAATCAAAGCAAATGCACACAATATGAGCATTATTCTAAATGTAATGCTATTATATGCCCTCTGTTATAACTCTATTCCAATTTAGTAGCAGGCATACGTATGTTCTGACATACCCCCATTTGGCTCACCAGGTATTATAAGAAGTATACTGGGAGTTGCAGATTGACCATCACTATTCTACAGTATAAAAATAATAAAAGTGAAGCACCAAACACACTTTATCCAACACACTATCTTCTAGCTTCAGTGTCGGACTGGGAACCCAGGGGCCCACAGACAACCTTAGACCCTAGGCCAGCTTTCCAAACTATTTTTCCTCCTTTCCTCACCCAACCTCTTTATTCTCTTAGTTTCTTTTATTTACATGCTAGCATCTATTTCTCCTCTTTCTTCCCATTCACAAATAGGGAATGACCATGAAACAAGCCAAATGGTAAGGAGCAGAAGGGCCCACTTATACCTGGGCCCACTGGGAGTTTTCCTGGTGTCCTGGTGGGCCAGTCCGACACTGTCTAGATTGTATTTACAGTAAGTGAAGGTTGCAATTTACAATTAATAAAAATTGATCTATTTTAAGAAAAGAGAGAGAAAAGATGTCTCTGATCAAATAAGTAAAGGAACTGCCATAGCTCTGTTGTGACGTCCAGTACTACTGCATGGCCATTTATCCAAATAATACAGAAATATGAATATTTCCAAGACATGCGTGAACATTCATATCCACTCATTTGGGTACCAATTACAGGTTAACTGCAGAATACTGACAAAGTTTGTCCAGATATAATATTCCAACAAAACCAATGACATGTTGGCTTTCCATATTCAAAATGTAAATGTTACTTTATTTCTTATGGGTTACTACACCTGGGCAAATTTGCATTTCTCAGTAAAATATAGTTTTCTATACCATAATATCAGCATAGTATATTACCCTTGCCTCCACATAAATACATTGTATATCAGCTATCTCTACTTGTCATGTCATGGACCCACACCACCAAAGGTTTATTTATTCTAAGTCTTAACAGTAATGGGCAATCAAATGCTTGTATAGACCTGCCTGGGTTTGGCATTTGTTGGCTCCATGCAGATGGTAAAGGCATTATTGGTGCAATTGCCTAGACTTGGTGCCAAATGACACCTTTAGTTTTTTATAACTGTGATGCCCATGTTTCACCTTATAGAGTCATGATGCATAATGACGCTCATTACATGGTTATATGATATATATATCAGAAGCATCCAAGACAGCAAATAAGCATACATCATAAATGTAATTTCAAATGGTCTACAGGTTTGGCTAATGTGCCTTCATTTACTGCTTGCTGCACCTCGAGGGATAGTAGCTACCCAGTATAGTAACCAATTCCTTAGCAGGACACATACTGAGTCATGGCTGGGAACACAAACTAAGTTAGTATATAAATAGATTTAGTGGGAATGTTGATGTCTTGCATAGATAAATAAGGTATCTTTGCTATCCTGCTGACTTTACAACATATAAGCATTCCGTGCAAGTAAAAACAGAAGTTATAGTGTGAAAGGTTTTAGCTTTTCTTTGGAAAGGGTCATCAAAATTAAACTTCCTATGTTGCAAGGTGCTTATTAAGTTACCCTTAAGGCAGGACTATGGTATTTGCCCCTCCATTTCAAGATCAAAATAGCACCTAGCGCTAATTACTCTTGGCGGATCACAATGATCAACAATACAACACTACCAATAATTTTAGATAAAACCAAGCATATCATTTCTAAAGAGATCTATTTAAATACAGAAGTGCCTAGCACTGAACAGGACTGTCACCTGAAACTGAAGTGAGAATAAAAGAATTAAGAAATGTAGTTGCTCAAAAGTACAACAGAGGAAACATTACTGACCCCCTTCAATGACCAAATGTAGATTGAAATTGAATGTTTATAAAAATGCATGAGACAGAAGCAATTCAATGGAAATGTGTACCATGGCTGCAATCGATCATGATGTTTCCACCAGAACAGAGACATGGATATACAAACTTCTAAGAAAGCACTAAGTCACTATGCCAAGATACAACCAATGCAATCTTATGGCTCTCGCAAGCGAATGTGATCATGATGTCTGCAAAGAAATGAACAAGAATCCATAAATAAACAAACAAATAAATAGCACAGGAAAATAAAAAGAGATAAGATGAAAATAATGTTGCAAGGCTCTGACATGGGATAGTTATTTTTTGGAAGCCTGAAAAAAATTTCCAATAAAAAAAAAATGAGAAAAAAGAGGAATAAATCTGCAGAGATGAGGTTTGGAAGCAACGCAACATGAGAACCAACCAAAACATGTTTGCCAGCCACATTTGCAAAAATAATCATGAACGGAGCAGTCACCTGCCGGCTTCCTCCGCACGCAGGACTGATGAGTGGGTCTAGACTGTCTGACAGCGGGTTTTAAAATTATTTTCCTTGAAGGGGAGTGGGGCTGAACATCTGCTTTTTTAGTGGTTTCAGCTTTCTTAAGTACTGCTACAGCCAGGGAAAAGAAGAAAACAAACAGGGAGAGAAAAAGAGGACATGGTCAGGGGGAAAAACATTTTGATATATTATGGACATATATTTTTATATACAATATTCGCAGGAACAGAACAATTAGCCATTGTTTGCTAGTTAAACCAATATTTATTGATAGATATGATCAATAAGTGATGGACCTTTTTTCCTTCTCACTTCATCTCTGCAGGTTGCACTTGGTTCCCTTTTAGCCATTTTCCTCTCAGGAGTAGAAATTCGAGCACGCCCAGATTTTAAAGGTTTTTCCTTTCTATGTTTGTCGATGTACGTCCTCTGCAACTCCCTTTCTGCCTTGTCCTCCTTAGGGATGGCTTCTATTGCTTCAGTCATAATGCTCCTGTCATCATCTGCACAGTCAGAGACAATTAGGAGAGCAGAACAGATTCTCACCAGAGCCACCCTACAAACCCCATGAGTATAACACCGTATAAAATAATCACAAAAACGGTTACGTCCTTCCAAAAAGTCAAGCAAGTTCACGTATTATTAATTTTATTTTAAGATTCATGACCTAAAGGGTCTTCAAGAAGACAACAGAAAATGCAAAGGGTTTAATTACGGTACTTTGAAAACTGGCTATATAAAAAAAATAATATTATGTTCAACTTAATGATATCCTTGTGATATTTAGTTACTTATTTCCCTAAAGAGCTAAGGATTTCCAATCGCTTTAAAGCTATGGATCCCTAGCTGTAAGAATGTCTTTAAAATTCTCAGGCCACCAGTTTACATTTCATGTTTCTGCTAATTCTGCATCTTTGTTTAAATGCTAAAATACATAAAAAGCAGTAATTATTTTGTTGCTGCTGCCTAATCATATACATCCTCTCTTCTTACCAAACTACAAATTATGACATTGTCATCTACTCAACAAGCTGACAGTTGTTCATTGTTGTGAAATAACTAAACTGTTGCCAGTTGTTTAAATCATCACTCTAGCTGTTCTAATGTATATGCAAGAACCTACATACTGTCAGTGTCCCTGTTAAGGAAGTGTTGAAGCGATTTCTAAATCTTTGTATGGGTGCCAGTTCTATATTCCAGATAAAAGCACACATTAGTTAACTCTTAAAGGGGAAGATTTATCAAAATGTGAGTTTTAGGTGAATAAAAACTCATCTATGTTTTATTTATTCCTATGGGATTTTTTAGAAGCATAGTTATGAAATGGTGAGTTCTAACTTTCACCCACTGATAAATGTGCTCTAAAAATTCCATAGGAATAAATAGAACGTTGGTGAGTTTTTATTTATTAAGCTCTAAACTCACAATTTGATAAATCTGCCCCTTAGTTTTGTTAACATGTTTATTTCACCACAGAGATAGAATTAAAATTCTGCAGTTCTGTTTTCTTGCTATCCGTAAAGCAAATAGTGGAAGTGCATAGAAATATCAAAATATAGTGCAGTACGTTTTTAAAACCACATAAAATCCATAAGTGCCATTTGGCATGCTACATTGTGTAGTCTGGTGAGTTTTCTGTCTCACCAAACTGAGGAGGTGGAGGACACTTATTTTGCACATTACAAGTCACTCACATTGTATTTAAGTGCACTTATGGATTTTATGTGGTTTTAAAAACATACTGGACTATAATTTGATATTTTTTCTTATTTCTATGCTTACAGATATTTTTGAGACCTGCTCACAGGGGGTTTATTGAGAGGAAGCTGCAAGCATACAGACTATTTACAGACCAGTAATAGCGCTGAGTACCATTTGTTTTACTGTTTTCCTGCTATGCTGTACATTTCTACTAAAAATTGCATGAAGAAAAAAGACTACGGGGCTAAGGGGCTGATTTACTAATCCACGAATCCGAATCCGAATGAGAAAAAAAATTCGGATTGGAAAACGAACATTTTGCGACTTTTTCATATTTTTTGAGATTTTTTTCGTCGCCGTTACAACTTTTTCGTAAATTGTCGCGACTTTTTCATAGCCATTATGACTTTCGTGATTGTCGCAACTTTTTCATAGCCATTATGACTTTCGTGATTTGTCGCGACTTTTTCATAGCCATTATGACTTTCGTGAATTGTCGCAACTTTTTCATAGCCATTACGACTTTCGCGAATTGTCGCGACTTTTTCATATTGAGCGCTCGAACTCGCGAAGAAGTCGCAAAATACCGATCATTACGAAAAAAACGCATTCGACACTTTTCGGACGTTCGTGGATTAGTAAATGTGCCCCCTAATGTAGGTGACATTTCCTACCCCTCCCAAAGGTGAATATAACAGGGAATATATTTTAGATGATGTACTTTATGACATTAAAAAACATGTCGACCACTGAACAACATATAATTAACCAAATTTATGAAAAGGTCAAGTTAGACTTTTATGGGAGCACACTAAATTCTTCACAGATGCAGCGGAGTAACTACAGAGAATGCAGAACCTGTGATTGCAAGGAGCCCAGGAGTGTAGAGGGCACACTAAGGCCCTAACTTTTGAGCAATTTCAATATATCTTGGCAGAACAGGTCAGCTCACTCATGTTTTGGATCCTTAATTTGAATTTGCCGTGGGACCCAGTAATATCTAATTATGCCAGTGCATGGATTTATATATCCTTAAACTGACAGCCAGGAACAACTGTTGCACAGGATGTAAAAGCTTTTTTTTGCATACATTACAAACATATATAATGCTCTCTGTTCGATCTGTCTTAGTCCTTCAAGAGTTATTCCTGTTCCAGTTCTGCCAAGTGTCTTGTTTCATTACCAGCCACTCAGATGCCTTGTTCCAATTTGTAATCTGATTCAAGTTTTTCCCCTTGCTTCCCAAATTTTTCCTCTTTGACCTTGCTTCCTAGTCATGTTCCTGCCAGAGACTGAATGCCAGAGACTACCATGTCCAGACTGACTGTTTTGCCTTAGCCTGCCATGTCCACTCTGTTCTTGCAATATATTTAGCTAGACCCCCCCCCCCCCCCTTCACTCCCAGTACATTGGGACATTAAGGCAAGGGAAAGCTCACCTAAGCATAAAGTTTGCCATATGCTAAGAGATTCTGCACAACAGCGGCAACTTTGCTCTATTTGTGACCCTAAAACTCTCCCCTAAACTATAAAATTTCTATAGCAGTTGACTCCACACACTACTAAGCATGTATCAAATGCACACTGAAATACGTGAACATTTGCAATTTCTGTTTAATATCCTAAAACTCAATGTACAGTATGACTGCTTTAAAAATGTGAAGAATTTAGTGTGCATCACTTTAATTTGCTGAATTTAGAAACATAACAAGTATTACTTTGCATAACTATATTGTTTCATGCTGCAATTTTTTAAAGATAGGTTAATATGCCTAACAAACCCAAATCTGTTTTTCCTTGAGCTTTTCTATGTACACAGGGTTGTACAGGGCATTTGCTGTGAAAAATTGCTTCTGGCCCTTATTGGAATATTTGTCACTGGGGTGAATTAGCAGTTTATTGCAAATACTGCAATAACAAACACACAACCTTTACTGTACTCTAATGATATAACACCCTTACCTTCTAGACTGATAAATGTACCTTCCATTTATTGTTTGTTGTGCATATTTTAATCTAAGATAAATCAGTGGGTGTACAAAACCAATTTAAACAGTTGCTTCTCTCCACTTCATAGTTCCTTAACTGAATATGATAAATAACAGCATTGTACCGTTGTATAACAGGCAAGGCCTCAAGTGGTTTGCAATACAGCAACTATTTTACAGTCCCCTCTATAACGAGTTTAGTGAGCTTTTCTGCCAAATGTTTTTTATAAGAAATGAATTTCAGCTTAGAATCATTCCTATAAAAATAATTTTTTTACATTGTTCTCCCTACCATACCACTACAATTAATGGGGTGCCATACCACATTATTTATGCTGCTGTCTAATTAATTTTAAAAGCTCAATGGAAAAAAATATGTGCAAGCATATTGTCTCTATCTTTACTCATCAGTTTCCTCATTAAATAGATTATTCACAGCCTGATAACAAGGAAAGTGATTAAATGTAACTGAACATGCAAAACAGCCAAAGGCTACAGTATATCATAGATTAGAAAAAGGTAATCTATGAACACAGGATACAGTAAATTATAGCACTACATTAAAGACTATAGAGCTCTATTACTATCTTGGGCAAATTGTAAAAACAGGAGCAAAGCCATGTTTTATTGTCTGCAATCTATCTTGCCCCACAGGAGTTCTGCCTCCACTACAGCATGTAAAGAGTTGCTATACAAACTTCATCCTCACCTGTGAAAAATGCCAATGTAAGCAGCATTTTTTCTTGCTGGTAATTTAGGAATGTGGATCTGAGCCAATCAGCAGGAAGCTCCCTCATAGTGTTACAAACTGAGCGTGTACACCGGTCTGGGTCTCGGTGCAGGAGCGAGGCATTATGGGAATTTTATTTACAGAGCTCAGTGTTTTTTTTTCCTATGAGGCTTCTGATCATCTGAACAGGCAAAATATAGGGAGACTTAAGGGCACTATTGAGAGAACTGAAGGTATGCCTGCAGCTTGAGATTAACTCTTTATTAGCCTTTCCTTCTCCTTTAACAAGACTCACAAAGTCACCCTCAGCCCAGTGGAATTTAAAACTCCTGAGACTGCCAAGGAGAAACATGTTCCATCAGTCACATTGCGCTGGGAGTGGTCTGATGACTTTATTGACTGGAGTAGATACTGTATGTAAACATAACCCCAGTCTACTAAAGGATTACAATGCTACCATGGATTCTTGAGGAAGGATTAGTGGGGGTTTGTAAATAATAAAGAAGAATGTCTTCTTAACTATTAATACATCCATATTCCATCAATCTCTATTAAAAGGAATGTGCCATGTGTAGGTAAGTGCACAAAAGGAAAGCATTACAGGATTATGTAGTAGCATGCTGTAGTCTATAGTAGCTAATAACACATTTTATTTTGTAAGTGTTTGCAGTTTAATGCATTGTTACTACATAAGCCTACAGACAACTAACATCATTGCACTTGAGTGATATGTTGCCCTTTTAGAACCAGTGCTATCTGTTTGGCTTCTGCACTAAGGCTTCATAAGATTTTCAGTAAGATCTTCAGTAGATCAGTAAGATATGGCATTTTAGGATTTAAAATATAACTTGTCACGTTCTGACTGACAATGGACAATGCATACACTTTTAAAAAATCCATGTTGTAGGAGAATGAAAAATGTAACCAGCAGAAAGCAAGTACTTGCAGGTACCATGATGAGTTAAGTTACTTGGAGATATAACCAATAGAATTATACATCTTAGCTAATGCTACACCTATGATGTAAAGAAGGGGGCCTGTTCTAATGGGATGTCTCACAGTCCTACTGTACAGTCCAGTAACATATTTCACATAAAGCAGTTATATAAAGTACCCAGATGGAAAAAATGTATTACAGATATTTTATATATGCCTTTTACAAAGCTGCATTTAGTCACCAGCCAAATGGCACAATGATTGTTGCAGCATGGTAATTTAATTTAATTTTGTAAAGCAGTCTCTCCATCTTTCCTTTCCAAACAGTGTTAAAATGTACTTATAAATTATAAATATGGTAATTTTATAACAGCAAGAAATAAGAAAAAACAGAATAAACAAAATAATGCCTACCTTGTGTATCCACCCAGATGCTGTCTGTGTCTAACACTGAATCGTCAATGGTTGTTTCATCTCTATAATCATCCTGTGTCTCTGTCTTGTAGTCTGTAAACTGTGTGTCCTCTTTCTGTGGTGAGGCTGGTGCACAAGGTGAGCCTTCTCTTGGTTCGTCCTTTACTTCTTCAATGTCTTCATCCAGTTCAAGTTTTTCTTCACTCTCTACAGGTGCTGAAGTTGCAAAATGCACACTATGAGCCATAATTTCACTATCATCTACAGCAGTCTGTACTACTTGAATGAAGTCCTCATCAACTGTGACTACAGACTCAATTACTCCTGCTACATCATCTGTGAAACCTACAGCTGGTTCTTCATCAGGTATCTTTGCTTCTATTTCTTGTTCTGGAGCATCTGATGTTGTCTCAATGTCTCCTTCTTCTGTTTCATCAGTCTCCTCTTTCTCTTCATCATATTCCTCATCTAATTGCTTTTGTGTCTCATGTTCCTTTGGTATTTCCTTCTCAACACTGACCTCTACCACTTGCTCATCTTGAATAATTTGCATTTCATCTGCCTCCTCTTGTTTAAGATCATCCTTAGAATAAATGACTGTTTGGGTAAGTTCCCCTTGGGGTTCTGGTGCTGTATCTTCTTTGTCTTTCTTCTGCACATCTGTACTTACAAGAGATGTATCCTTAGACACGTCCCCTGCTGGTTCCTGAGACTGCTCATGTTCACCACTAGATTCATAGGATTCTTCCTTATCCATTGCTTCTTGATGCACCAAGTCAGGCTTTGCACCCTTCTCTTTCAAGTCACTTTCAAGAAGCTTTGTCCCATCTTTAGAAACTGCAAACTCTTCATCATCAGCTGTTTCTTTGACATCTTTGACCAAACTAGAATCAAGTTCTATTGCATTATCTTGCTCTGCTATGCCAATTTTTTCTTGAATCTCATTCTTGAGATGTGACATATCTTCAATTAGTTCTGAAGTCTCAAGAATACTTTGTGACTCTTCAGCAGAAACCTTTGCTTTTTCAGATGGTTCCTCTGTTTCTGTCCCAGCTATATCTGCAAGGGAGACTTTGCTTTCTTCAGTTTCTTGTGGAAACTGTTCTCCTGATTCTTCTACTGATTTTTTGTCAAACTGTGCTATGGAAAATTCTTCTTCTGGACTCCCTACATTTTCTTTTAAAAGGTTATCTGTGTTTTCAGATACCTCTTTTACATCACTTTGCTCCTCGCTTTTTTCTACAAGTGTGTCAAGCTTAATCTCACTGACTTTCTTCTCCAACTCTGACTCCCAACAAACTTCTTCACTGGATATATCTTGTCCCTCTATTACAAACTTTTCAGCAGCTGCCAGTTTAACCTCAATAATGAAAGGATCTACAGCAAGGCCTTCATAAAGGGTAGACATCCCTCCACCAAGACTCTCACTGTCTTGTACAGGGGAAGGCAATGGAACAGTGTACTTATTGAAAACACAGTAGCCCAATTCTTCTTGCTGACTATCTGTCTTTACCAAAAGGCTACTTCCCGCAATTTCAGTTGACTGAAGTACAAAACTTTCATCAATAACAATTTCAGAAGGTCCAGATTTTCTTCTTGTTGCCTCAGAATCTGCATTAGCTGAATCTAGCCTGGATCGTGATCCAGTTAAATCTAGCATTTCAGGCAAGTCAGGTGCCATGATGGTACCATTTTTGTAATATTCTTTAGCCTGATAATCTGACTCACATAGTGGTTCTAACTCAAATGTTTCCTTTTCTGTGGATTTCTCTGCATCATTGTTTTCCTCCTCCTCCTCTTCTTCCTGCTCCTGCTCTTGCTCTTCTGGGAAAGAAATAGTTTTTTCTAGAGCTGGTGTTGTGGCAGGTAACTCAGGTTCATCCCCCTCATCCATGCTCCCACTTGTGTTAGACAAAATATCTGTAGCTAGGGGAGAAAGATCATGCGCACGAGCATAGCTAAATCCCAGTGCTATGGAATCAAGGCAGGACATAGGCAGATTTATGGACATGCTTCTTTGTTCAATGGCTGATCTTCCTCCAAGTCCTAAACTGCGACTGAGTGTTAGATCATCCTTGTTTTTACTTAGGAACTCTGATTTATCTGCATAGATATTTGGATCTATAGTGAACAACCGATCCCCTGGTAAAATGCTTGCTTGTAGCTTTACAGAAGTGAGGGTGCTGTAGCCTACTTCATGAGCAGGAGTACTGACCTTCTCTTCAATCGCTTGCTCTAAGTCATCGTTCTCTTCATCTTCCTCATCTTTAGCTATGTGAGGGATAGAGCAAGCCTCATATTCTGGTTCTTTGACATCAGTAAGTTCATAATAATCACTGCTTTGCTGAATATCTCTTTCGATTTCCTCCTTTAAAGCAGATGTTTCAAAATATGTGGACATTCCTGATTTATCCTCAGCTACAGGAGATTTTTGTTCTTCACTGTCCTTTTCATCTTTCAGTTGAGACATTAACTTTTCAAGAGGGAGCTCAGACATTTCACCTTTCATACCAGGAGCTTCTGATGGGACTTCACAACTTTTACTTGCTGAATCATAAGTCACATTAAAACTATCTGTAACAAGCTCCTCATCTACTTTGGCAGATTCCTTTGGGCTTATTGTACCCTCCATTCCACTGCCCAATGATGTTTTGTCAGATTCTTTAGTTAATGTATCTTTGTTTTGCTCTGCATTGTCACTAGATGTGGAAGTATCTGTTTTATCCTGTTTTGGTGGAACTGCTATGGCATCTGTTGGATGGGATTTAAGAACATCTGACTTAACATCTTCATCATCTTTCGCTTCTGGATGACAAGCTTTACTGCTTAGATCACTTGAAACCAATGCTGAAGGTATTTCTTCCGAACTAGTCTTTTCAGAAATCACTTCTTGCTCATCTGAAAGAACATTTACACTTTTGTATATATCCATGGTACTGTCCTTGGTTGAGGTAATACTAGACACCTCTGTCTTAGCTATGTTTGAATTATCTTTCAAAACTGAATCTGTAACAGGCAACGACGAATGTAAGGAAAACTCATCTTCAATATACTGACCCTCATCTTTATCTAGTGGCATAGAAGGGATTTCACTTTTTGAAGCTACAGTAGATACTGGAATGTCAGCTTCTATATTTTTTGCAACAGCTGAAAAGTCCTCTTTGCCTCTCATAAATGAATCTTTGCTTGTATCTTGCGCTGTACTCCACTCCAGTGTTGAGCTGTCATCTGGTATTTCATACAAGTTATGTTTGGGGACATTAGGTGATGTTGGGGTACATGGCTCAATAGAGAAAGTATGAACGTGGTGGGGTTCAAATCCTATCTGCCCACTTGTAATTTCCTCTAAAGGTAGTGAAGGCAGTCTCTTATCTTCAATCTCAGGTGCATGCAGATCCAGAGTGTTTTGCTTTATATCTTTCCTAGTTTTAGTTGGTGATGCATCTTCAGCAGTATGTATGGCTTCAACACAGAAAGGAGTAGATTCTGATGTTTCTTGTGCTCCCATCTTCGAGGCTGTAAGCAGATCTAAAGCAATTTGTTTTTTTGTCACAGAATTTAATCAGAAAAAAATACTGACAGCATGCTTAGAAACTCTGCATTGTAAATTAATGAAAAAGAAGCACAAATTAAAAAGCAGCATGTTTGCAAATCAGTACAAAAAGCTGCAAAAGAATACACCGAATCCCTGGTTAATGAAAGATGTTTTTTTAAACCATGTATATATTATTATATAATTCACAAGAGATATGAATATCCTGTAAATGATATCCTTATAAATTGTGTTTAGTGATATCATTAGTTACAATCATCGCTTAGTGATTTCATTTCTGTCACAAGATTCACTAAAACTTGTGTATTATAATAAATAATGTACCCCCTGTTATTAAAAATGAGGGTATTAGAGTTCACCTTGGAGTTCCAAGACTTGTATAAAAGCACTTGGCCATCTAACTCCTTGGTGACTTGTAATATCCTTATATTTACAATAGGGGGTACATTATTCTCTATATATTTTTGTAGAGTCGAGATTATAACAAGGCAAGTAATAGAAAAGTGATATGTTGTACTTTTTAATATAAATTGCTTTGCCCACCTGAAAAACACAAACTCAACTATGCATTGGTAGGTCAAAGTACTTTTTGTTCTCATTAAACAGGTTACAGTGCATTTCAGTTTAACAAACTATGACATTTTATGCTATGACTTTATCTTACACATTTCAATGTATGCTTCAGAAGTCAAAATGAATGACTATCAATATAACAGGAAAAATAGAACAAATTAAGTTAAGTGTAATGATCCATATATGACTGAAACGGCACTGGAAATAGGGATGTCCAGTGCAAAATACCTGGCAGCATTATAGCTATGTTAAATGTTTAAGATATAAAAAGCTGCCATAAGGCAGTCAGGTATAAATGCACTCTAGAATATGCCTCCTCAAATATATGCTTACCCAAAAAAACTGTGCGCTAATAAAGGGCATCCAATACCCCAATAAATGTTATGTCCATTATTAATAATATATATATATATGTCTGCTGTACCAGTTTAGGTGCAACAATCCATATGCTGCCAAAAACATGATACTCCAGCCTCCCCCAGCTCTCAGCCAGTGTGCAACTTGTCTGGTCCATTCCCTTGTCCATTCCCTTAGTTAGCCCTTATTCAATCACCTGTGCAATGAGCTTTGATTTGCAGGTTCTGTGCATTTGTAGAACTGACCTGGATTGTATGACAAGTCTAGGAGAAAGGAGACTAGGCAAGCAACTAAAGGTACCTATAGTAGACGGACTGGCAGGATATACATTGAACTGACAAGAACAGGTGACCATACAGTTGCTATGTCTAGTTACAGTAACAAAATGAACATAACATTTGGCAGAACTTTTATGGTCTTTCAACCATTGCCTGATCTTTTGTATTTTACTGGCAATGTAAGTGTCTTCAATAACACCGTTTGACAAATTAACGTTTTGGGTCTGATCCAGTTTAGTGAGAAAAAATTGTTTATCTCATGGAAACTCAACTGAATTCTACGGGGAATTTTCTAACTGAATTAGTAGATATTTTTATACTAGAAAGTGTATGTTGCATTATTTTATTTTTACGTCCAAATTTTAGTTTTTACTGGAACAAAATTTGAAATGGCAATATTAACATTCATTATCCACATCACACATACAGTACAAAGAGGAAAAAAACAATTATATAGGCAAGAAAAAAATGCAAACATATAGCTTGATAATGGGCAGCTGCAGACTGCAATGGTTTGGCGAAAGAACATGCCAGAGGAAGTAAATAGTATATTGCTAGTTAAAAAAAAAATCAGAAAGTACTGGAGCAAAAAATAAACTCACAGGACAACAGAAATAAAATAAAATAGATTGCGCTTCTATTGGAAAAGAGTTAAAAACAATTTCAGCATTAAAAATAAATGAATGAAAATAAATAGAGAATACGGTTATCAGCAATGTGACTGGCAAACACATCTCACATGGCAAAGGAAGGCTCACATGAAGCATTGGCTTAGCAGCAAAGCATAATTGTATCATGGCAAAGTAACTTTCATATCCAGCTACAGCAGTGTTAACAACCATGTTATTGTTGCGCTGTGACAATTAAAGGATTGCATTCAGCTCAGCAGAACGACAAAGCCAATCATAATGACAACAAGTAAGAATGGAACAGCCTTATGGCAACACTGAACAGAAGCAGGTCTGTGCCATTATTGCATGCAGAACACACCTTCCTCTGGTAAGGAAGGCAATACCACAGTTGTTGATTCTGTAGTGCTTTTTGATATGCTTTTGTCATCAGATGTTTCATCTACAACACTGTCTTCATGTTGTTTTTTGACATCACAGCCTGAATCTGCTTGGTTCTCTCTGAGTCCCAAGACTGAGGTCTCACTGCCTTCTGCGCCCTGATTTGTCTCTTCTTCCTCCTCATGAATAGGTCCCTTAACTCTCTCTTCTTTGGGGTTAAAAAACAAGGTGACATGAAGAGAACAGACAAGACACCCACAGGAATGTTATGCACGGTGATTTCAACAGGACAAGTGAAATGAGGTAAGTCCCAGATTCTACTGTAACTCTAGTAACACGAGGTTTAGCACACAAAAAACTGGATCAAAAGTGATCCCTTCCTAGGAAAGGTTACTGCTAAAATGTGCTTAGCAAATAACTGTAAGAAATAATGCCTATGATTAAATGTGCAATTGTTTGTGAAAGGCATTAGGCAGAATATTAATTCAAAATTGTTCCTATACTCATATTGTCTCTGGCCTACTGGTCTCATATAGAGTTATAAAAGATATAATTCTTATTGGCTATATGACAGTGCTGTTTTTCAGTGGGTCCATAGTTATTCATAGGAAACCATATAAAATATGGATGACAAAGCATATTTTAGACATCTGACATATGAATACGTCCTACCCTTTTGCTTACTTAAATAAATTATATGCAGTGTGTGTGAGTTGCAAGTCAGATTTTATCTTTAAGTACATTAGAGATTGGACTTATTTTATCAACTGGTACTAAATTTTATTATTTGCCTTGATATTTCTCCCCAGGGTCAGACTGGAGGGTGCAGGGCTCACCAGGGCTACATCCCCAGGGGCTCAGCACCCCCCAAAGTGCCCTGCCATGTCCCCTACATTCCCCAAAGGGACCCCTGTCATGCCAGCTAAACCCTCGCAGGGGCCCCCGCCACCTGCCCGACAACCTCCCCTGAGAATTTTACTTTCAATACGTCAGGGAAGGGACAACGGCAATTGGGGGAGCAGCGAAAGCATTGGGTCTGGACTGCCGGGCCCCACCGGATTTTTTCCCAGTGCCCCAGCGGCCCAGTCCAACCCTGTTTCTCCCTATTTGCTGAATTACATTTTTGGTAGTTTGTCAAGAGGGAGTCACTGACAGCTTCTTAAAACCCACACCAAAAAAAATGTATTCTTAAGACTAAATTTTCATACTTGTTATATGGTATTGTGGATTGCCTTATTTATATTCCACTCTAAATTACTCTAAAACTTGTTGCTAGGGTAATTAGGATACATTGGGGAATTAGGATAGAGGCATGGGTTTCTCTAATAACAAATTTCAACTTACAGTAGAGAGTCACAGAACAATAAAATATTAATTGAAAAAGAAAATGAAGATCAATTACAAATAATGACTATTTAGAACAATTAAACAGATGAAGAAAGCCTTCAAAGCCTTCAATATATTGAAAAGTTTCCAGATCTAAAACATTCTAACATTCTAATAGGGATATCTTTTATAGAGCAATATAAAGTATTTTTACTGCATTACTCTGATAGGGTCACCTTTTAGGGGTTGAAGTATTTTTTACATTAAAAGGTTGTTTTACTATTTACAGCATAGTCATTCTGAAGTAAATGGATTTAACATTAAAAACACATTCTTCTCCCTCTTTATGGACCTAATTTGTTCTCGTATTGGGTTCTTTAGGTGGATATTTCTCAAAACATAAAAAAAGAATGCTAATTCAAAACAGTTTACTAGAACATATTTTGGATGAATTTTCTCTTCTCAATATGAATTCAATTGATATATTCTCTTTGCAGAAGATGCAGACATAAAAGTATGAATGGGAACAGACACAGCAAAGAACTAGGAACATAGAATGCAATAAGGACACTGACATATTCTTTTTCCCTGCTAGTGTTTCTCCTTACTGAAGTTAACTAAAGGCTAGATCTAATAAAGATAAAATAGGTAACATGCCATTATGTACTTAGCTGGAATTGTGTTTGGAACACAGCTTAAAAATTGCACACCAAAGAACCAGTAACCCATAAAGTGAAAATAGTTGATTTTGTGTGTTACTGGTCCTTCACCTTCTTTCCTTAAAATATTTTGAAAGTTGCAGGTAAATGCAGTGTTTCCCATTTTCTCAGGTTTTACTTCTTCAATTCCCTCCATCATATAAGCAACAAGCCTAATTTATGGACAAAGTGAAGGTTGTAAGAAGAAATAGATATATGGTAAAGTGTTGAACGGGTTTCCCTTCTCTGTTTTTCCTGCATCATCAAGGTTTTATGCACTAGCAGAAGCTAAAAAATTTTCACTAATCTCTGTGTGTTGTAGGAGATGCAGCGTATCCTTCTTTCCTTGTTTTTACCTTTTAGTAACAATTTCAGTAAGACACTATTTTTTAAATGATTATTTGAGCCTAAAAAAATACAGTTTCCTGATATTTAGTACTTGTGATATTCCAAGATTTCCCTCTGCCACCCTGCACCAGCGCAACAGCAACGGTTGCCTCCTAACAAATAAAGATTGATGTGGTTTTTAAATGTGTATATTAGAAGTAACAGCACATTCTCATAGGTTGTTTTAAAAGCCATAGGTAAATCTCAACTAGAGTGGGAAATCTGTTTTAACGAGAGATAGAGTCAGTGTAGATATATTATGCCTTCAAGCTAACAATCATATAGCTTGGTAAAGTAACATGTAGCTTGGGCATGATGAGCAGCAACTGTTGGAACCCAAACCTTAACTGCAATTTGAACATCCACATCAGCTCTGAAGGTTTCCTTATTACAGTTCTTCTACTACATGTATATATAGCAACAAGAGGCCTAACAGTAAGTTCTTACCTTCCTCCACTGTACCCATCTGTTCCGAAGCTGGAGATGGTGGAGGAGAAGGAGGGAGGTTGGTTGTATCTTCAACAGCTAAAGGCAGAAACAAAAAAAAGACATGAGGGAAATCAAAATCAATAATTTCCCCAAGCAGGTTCCAGGGCCCCACAGAAATATATTTTTGGGGCCCTTAAACCTTGCAGAGGATGACCTGTTTCTCAAAGACAGACAACTGAAACAGCCCACTAAGTCTTCATCCACAAATGTTATACTCTTTTGTGCCACAAGTTTCATATAGTCCTCACAGTATATTATATACCAAAAATATAGCAAACAGTTCTCATTTACAGTATTTTGTAGTTCTTTAATAGCCTGGTAGGCAGAGTTGTTGATAATCTATCTATCTGCCTATCTATCTGGTCAGTATGCAAAGCCATTTTGATCTAAGGCTACAGAAATATAAGTAAATAAAACATAGAAGAATTATAATGTTTTAATAAAAACCAACAGGAGCCATATACTGTATATCAGTTATCCCATTTAGAAAACATTTCATGGTCGAACAGACTTGAAGATGAATTGGAGAGAGTAAACAATTCATTCTGCATTATTAAAGCATCTCTGCATTTTGTAAAACAAAGAAAGTGCACCTGAATTATTTAATGCTTACAATGCCATTGGAGGAGTCAAGTCAAGTGTGCAAATCAAACAGGCATATACTCTCTACAAAAATTCATCCAAAACTCCATCACTGTTGGATCACAGTTTTGTTTTTACATTCTTTCTCCCCTTCAGTATAACCAATGTCATAATATAAAAGGAGAAGGTCATTACTTTTTTTTCAACTTCATTCAACACATTTCTATTTCAAAGTTTTTTTCCCAACTATGAAGACTATTGACACCCTGTCCACCTCATATTGGGTGAAAATCCAATATTTCCTACGGAAGGCTGAAAAGTTTCCAAAGCAAATTGTTAGAAAGACAATTTTGTTGAAGATATTTAAAAGATACCATAACGGAATCCCAGTACAGTCCTGTTATTTTAATGAAATTTCTACTTTAACGTCAACATTTATTTTCCAGGATATAATGTTTGAAATCATTACATTGTTGTGGTAAACACATATGTCTGTAGAATAAAAGCAAAACTACATAAGACTAATTATTATTACAAAATAATAAAAAATCCCATACTCTGGTTATAAATAGCGATAACGTAATTTTTAGGCAGGCACGGATTTGTGGCAAAGCTCTGCATTTTGCCATTGGTGTCAAAAATTTGCACTACAAAAGATTTGGCAAGAAAAATGGCCATTGACTTTTATGTATGTGGAGTGAAAAAAAAGTAGTGCATGTATGAAAAAATTGTCGCACATAAGAAAAATTTGTTGCCCAAAAAGTCACACTGTAGGCTTGAGAAAAAATGTCCATTGACTTTAATGCATTTGGAGTGAGAAAAAAAATAATGCATGTAAGAATAAATTGTCGTGCATAAGATACAATGGTTGCGCTTAAAAAAAATTGTCACCCAATGACTTTCACAAATTTTTCGCCATTTTGCAAATTTTTCAGCAGTTTCACATATTTTAAAGTAAAACAGGACAGATTTGCTCATCACTAGTTGTAAAACAAGGCAATAAAGGAGTAAGACATATTAAGACAACACTATATTGTTATTACAGGGGATTCAACGACAAATCCAATTACCATCTTATAAGTAACTGAAACTTACATACCAACTGCCCCATAAGTATCTCATATGAGCAATGTTTAATATAAGCACTGATTTAAAACATCAAATCTTTTACCATTGAGTATTTGCTAACAGTGTACATTAGGCTCAACAAGTGAAGTCACTTTACTTTGATTAAGTCAAACATTATCTGCTTTTCCATTGCCATTTCTTTATTCACAATCTTCTCACCATATAGAGTATCTTCACTTAAATCAAGCCAAAAATATGAAATACTATCCAAATTAATTTCAAAACAAAATTCTCCCCATTGTATACCACAGAGCTTCTTTTTTCTTATAATTTGTAAAAAAAAAAAATATATATATATATATTTATGTTCTATCAACTGCATGATAAATATAGGGCATATTCTTTCACACACACAAGTGAGAATTCCAGTTAACAAATCCAGAACAGATAATTTACTTGACTTTTTTGCCATTATGAAAAATGTTAGTATGCAAACTTCAGATTTAGATGCTAAATTTAAAAACATAATTATCTGAAATTGCTTGCCTAAACTGACAAGTAAAGAAAGAGCAGTTCCTCCTCTTTAACCAATGACATTACCACTTGACACTTTAAAGTTGACCAACTGTTAGTCAAGGAAAGCCCTGGAGCTATAAGCACAGGGGCTGCATGACAAGGGATCCGAATGACCAGCAGCAAGAGTTTAGAGATTAGCAGAATCAGATGTAGTTGTAATTAGGTGAGAAGAGAACAGTTAAGGCAGGAGAAAGCTGGGCCAGGGGGCAGAGAGAGAATGGGATGTGAGAATGTGATGGCAGGGAAAGAAGCATTCACTTCCTTATCTTCTGAGCAGGTAGAAACATCCCGCCTGCCCCCCTTTTTGTATATTTTATTATATAATCTATTAATAACTGAATGTAGGTGTTTTCCTGAATGCATTGTTATATTGGGGTTTCTTTAAAGGCTTTCTTTATATCTTCTTTGGTATCTTTATACAGTATAAACTTGTATTTATATATATACTTATATATACTTATTTATATACTGCAAAGCTCAGAAGGGTCAATTAAGGTGTCCCCTTGTCATATTAACACACAATTAAATGTTACTTATAAAACTGAAGTGTCTCTGTATCATAGTCAGAAAACCAGAATGCAAAGAAGGAGAATACATGAAATGAATAGCCACCGCTGGCAATACTTATTCTTGACTTATGGCAACAAAAACAACCAACACTTATTTATACAAATGAGCACACTCATGTTATTTCTATCTACAGATGAAGTAGTGGACAATGCAGACTACCTATTCTAACTCATTTATATTATAACGTTTGCTAAGCAGTTACAAGTTCACAGTATCAGCACATTCCTCTTCTTGTAGGACCCAATATTTATTTAGTGAGCGTGTGCATTCTTCAACAATGTCACAAGGTGTCAGTGTTTCCAATTTCTTTAGGCAAATATTAAGTCAGTGTTGTCAGTAAAATGTACTGACAGTGTTGTCAACTGTTCAACTTAATTACTGATGCTAATTAAATACAATGAATACCATTTAAGGTACAGCATGGTTTTAATGTAACTCTGCACACCACATGTTTAATAAGCATAACCGATTAAAGGTATAGGATGGCAACTTAAGTACATTTATATTCAGTACACCATAAATAAAGAATGAAGAGCATTCTTTATTGAGAATTAATGCTACTTAGCATTTAACTCTTAAACATATAGGGGTCTGCAAGCAATGATATTAAATAAAAAATGCAGACTTGTAGTAGCAGTCTGCAGACTCCTCCACTTGAACTACAACAGATCTGGCTTCCTTTCTGCTGCATATATAAACCCATGCATGTAACCATTCAGTTACATTCCAATTGTCTAATATGCACTAAATTGAAAAACTACTTTTTAAAACAGAAAAGGTCCAGTTGTATAAACAAAGCCACTGTCAATATGTCTAAGGAGATGACATCGAAGTAGGGTACAAAGATTCTATAGCACAGCACAGTCACACCCGCACAACCCCAACTACTCCCTGTGTTACCTAAAGGAAGATCTCCTGGCGGGCCTCTGAGCTGGGCTTCCTTCTCCTGTTCACCTCTCAGGACCGCTACAGCATCAGCAGTTACTACTTGGACTATTCGTGCAGATACCTCCTCTGCCGAAGCATCAAAAAGGGGCAAAACAAGACAAGCAAACAATACAGAATATGTTAATATGCAAGGGTTGGGGCTTTATATACTGAAGCGCTCGCTTAGACTGAAAAACACAGCTTGGGGCATTAATCTATATTCTCTATTTCGAGGAACTATCAGAATTTAGCATCTTTATGAGGTGAGCAAGTTGTTCCCCACCAGCCAGAATTCTTATGTATTGTGATTTAACTGGGGGAAAAAGTATACAAGAGGCAAAGGTATTAACAAAGGAATGCATTATTTGTAGTATTTACACTGTATTTTAAGTAATGAAACATACTGTACGTGACCTCTTGAGCCTACATATATTTCTACATATTTGATTTAACTTAGATGTGCTTTCTTGGTGGAATTTCAATGTTCTATATGACTGGATATGCAATTTTACCACAGATATTGAGCCAGGCCTTGATTTGCAGGGTATAAAATGCTATTGAGGGAGGGTTATAGGCTTAGTGGCATATTTATTAACAAGTCAACAGTCTAGAAATCCCAGTTTTTTTTTCACTTTTACATGATTTTTATAGTTCGCTTCTTGTCTGTTCACCCCATGGTAAACAAGCCTTTTCATAAAAAATGCACAGGCCCTCCAGATTATTTTAATATTTGTCCTTTATTAAGTTCTTTTTATTGTTGATCTGATAAGTTGGTAAGAAAATGAGGGGCAGCGGATAAGAAGCTGTGCTTGGGTGGCATTAGCCATGCATAGGGTTCCCATGTATACTTATAAGAGACCTGATTATCATCCAGTAATGTAGATAAGCAATGCATAAACTGGATATAATTACTTTTGCAGTAGAGTTGGGATGTGGCAATTATGAGGGCAGACAATCCAGGGCAATCACCAACTGGGCATACTGTATGCTAATATCTGGGCTAATAAGGACACACAAATCTCTAATCAGTGATATTGGCAGACAGAGAGACAGAAAGCAACACAGACAGAAATATGTAGGCCCACTTCTTACTTAGCTGTATATTAGGGCAGACAGTTTGTGACAGCAAAACTCTCCAGCTCTAATCATTTAATAGAATAGAGTTCTCTTCCAGCAAACTGTTTGTTTATCCTGGGATATACATGATTCTTAGAAGTTGCTTCATAAATAATGCAACAGACCCCTAAATGCATGCTACTTGGATCTCAGATGATATCAGAGATGTGTAAACACATTAAAGACTTTTTACAGATTTTACAAAAAAAAAAAAAAACAGACACATGCCTCCATGTTTTTTAAACCATTGTACCCTGCCCTGTACTTTTAAGAACTTTCAAGAACAGCCTCAGCCCTTTGTGCTCCACAGTGACATTGCTATAGTGGATACAAAATACAGTACTTAATTGAAAGTACAGTTCCATAAGGAATTTGGCAGTTGTTCTTTCTAGGCAAGTCTCAACACTGCTGAAAGGTCTTATGGTAATAACTAGCTCTGCTCATATATATCTGTTTGTCTCTGTGACAGATCAGCAGCGACGCTCAAATAAAGGTGAAGGAATGCCAAGCTATTACAGTAAGGGAGAAGGTGTGCCAAGCTAATAAATGAGTATTTCCCTTTTCATACCGGGTGATTTCTCCAAGCTAAATTTACTGTATTGTATTTTTCTCTGTGACTAGAAATAGCTTGTTGTCCAAAAACCAGACAGGTAGTAAGTCCCTCTGAACAAAGTCTAGCCCATTATATCCAGCCATAATACAATAATAAGGGACACAAAGTTTTAAGAAAGCAACCATACTCCTGATAATAACACTTTACACGGAACAAAGCATGTTCCACAAATGCCTCACCAGTAGTTCTAAAGGTGGACTGTCCAGTTGCCTTCCAAAGTCTCTGTTTAGTTTGCACCATCGATACACACTAGCTTTGCATTTACAACTTGGGGGCAAACTGAGCTATAACAACAGCTAAATCTGCCAAAGCAATTTGAGTAATATTTGTGTAGGAGTGCTATGTCCAAAAGCTCTCCCTTGACAAAAATAGTATATCCATCATAGCGGAAAAAAGGAGGCTGTCCACAGGGAGTTACACAAAGGAGACCATACACAAAATGTTCTAGGACTAAATACATTTAGTACATTCTCCTTGGCAACCTTCATGGCAGTTATCTTACCAAGAGAAATGCAAATAAATTGCCACTATGTTGCAAAGCATGAAAAGCTTATAAGAGAGTTTATTCGTCAATTTTTACCTAGACGTGAAAATATCTTTTTAAATATAAAATACAGATCATAATTCCGGTGCTTACACCTGTCTGTCAAACATCTCCTTCTGAAACCAAGGGTGGTGCTGCTATATATATATATGCTATATTTACTCATCAGGGGAGGCTTTTCATTAGATATGGGAATGTTGTTGCTGAGATTCACTTGTATTCAACCACAGGAGCTTGGCTACAGATGATGGGTGACTAGGCCTGATACCAATTCATCTCACAATTTTGTAAAGTTATAGGCATTTTACATTCACAAAGATTGTGTTCTCCTGCCAGACAGGCAGTTGGTCATTCCTTTCCACACTTCCATTGTCCAGTGATGGTGACCTCTACCTTTTAGTGACACTTTGCATTGTAATGTTCGGCCAGTGTGCAGCTGTTCCCCTATAAAATAAGCCATATTCCTAACAATTTTTTTTAAAAGTGATGGTTCCAAGGACAGTGAAGAACTCATCAGTATTGTTCCAGAAAACGACATGTACATTTTCAAGGGTTGTACAGATATATTTAGCCATATAATGAACACATTCTTTAGTGACACTTGTATATGAACCACGCTATACAATAGCAGGAAAAATAAAGGGCTTAAAGGAACAGTAACACCAAAAAATGAAAGTGTATAAAAATAATTAATATATTATATACTATTGCTCTGCACTAGTAAAAGTTGTGTGTTTTCTTCATAAACACTACTGCAGTTTATATAAATACCCTGCTGTGTAGCCATGGGGGCAGCCATTTAAATTGAAAAAAGGAGAAAAGGCACAGGTTACTAAGCAGATAACAGATACGTAGCAGATTCCCATTGTATTCTACACAGTTTATCTGGTATCTTCTTATGTAACCAGTGCCTTTTCTCCTTTTTTCAATTTAAATGGCTGCCCCCATGGCTACACAGCAGCTATTTCTATTAACTACAGTAGTCTTTCTGAAGCAAACACACAACTTTTACCAGTGCAGGGCAACAGTACATTATATTTTAATTATTTTAAAACATTTTTATTTTTTAGTGTTACTGTTCCTTTAACAAGAGGCAAAAGTACCCAGACACCATTTAGTAGTTTCCTAAAAAGCAACAATACTTCAGTTATATCACTTTGATGTTCATTTCATCAGACAAGAGAAAAGAGCACTGGGATAGAAACTGTAATTTACTATTAATGACTTTCAAAAAGGGACAAATACTTCTCTACTAATGGATAAGATGTATAAATAGCAGAACGAGAAACTCAGGCTGAAGCTCCAAGGCTCAATTTTTACTTTCTTTTAAGTTTTCCTTGGGTTCATGAAAAGTTCAAGGAAAAGAAAAGTCTGTACCACAAGAACATTAAATCTACCCAAAAAACAATGTTTTTTAAAAGTTCATGCTTGCCTGTATCCCTTCTCCTCTCATTCAGTCTAATTGCATTACTTCCAAATTAGTTTGATTTTTAGTTGCAGTTGCTTCAGTTAACCATACGATTCAAGGAATCCATAACAATAAAGAATGGCTATCTATTAAGTGATATTTCAGCGTTTAGCTTGAAATAAGTCATTATTTTGGAGCTCACATTTGCATGATTATTCAATCAGACCAGACTTTCCCCTGTGGTTATATAGGACACACATCTTTATATTTCTTGCTTGTCCTATAAAACTCCACTCTAATTAGAGTAAAGACACTGACAAGCGGAGACTTGGGATTATTTTGGTACAAAGCCCTTTTGTGGCCATCAAGCAAGGTCTTCTATCATCAAGGATTTGTATTGGTATCCAGTACCATTCTACTTTACAGACATTTGGATACATTTATTAAAATAAATGAAATTAAAAGACGAAAGCCTAATATAATATTTATCCATTTTAAATAACCTCAAGTCGTTAAGAGGAAAATGGCAAAAAAGTGCGACTTTTCATTATTGCTTTGTAGGATCAAACCTTCCATATTAAAGCTTCTGAAGTCAATAAATCAATATTGTAAGATTCTAAGTGCAAAAATAAGCATGAGAACATTAAGCTCCAAGTCACTTGCACAGTTTTTCTTGGGAATCACAAATTTACCCCTGTGTTCTCAATCTGTCAGTGGGAATATATATCAGCAATGTAATACTGGAAATGTGCTGACATTCTGTCACTAACTTTTTTACAGCTCAATTCCCAATCCTTCTTACATCAAGCAGATTGCTGAGCAAATTCTCTTACTGAGGAATGCCTTGACAAATTTTTGGAAATAAATTTGCTCTTGAAAAAATTAAACAAAATATTATTTATTTAGTTTGCTGTCTTTTTAAAGGAGAATTAAAGGTATAATTTTTGTAGGGCACCAAAATGCACCCCCACTAATTATAACTGCTTACCTGATAGCCTGGAATGGTGCTTCTGTTAGCTAAAAACTGCACTGGCTCAGGGTATTTCTGTAGAAGTTTCTTATCGCCCTCTTCCTCTGCTTCTTCCTTCTGGACAGGTGCATGTGTGTACGTGCCTGCCCAGGTCCAGAGAAAACATTACAGAAGGCCCAGTGCAGTTTTCTGCTAAAAGGAGTACCTGCCCTTGGTACCAGGTAAGTGATTATAACATTTGGGCACCCCCAATAATTATACCTTTAGTTCTCCTTTAAGTGTATCTATAAGGGTAATGGCTTTAATCATGTACTTTGATTAGTATGATCATGGGAGGAGGGTGACGTTTGTATTTAGTAAGGTTACTTAACTCCTTTCTTGCCAGGACATTTTGGTCTTGGCCATCTTCATATGTCCCATAAACATAGGGCATGTCAGAGATAAGAAAAATGTAAATTATCCCTGCATAATAGACTGCTGCTGACAAAATGTAAAGAAAGGACATTGTACAGAAGGAACAAACATGGAGCAGCTTCTGTTTCACTGTTTGAGTTCATCTCCCATTATTCTCAGACAAAACTTACTATTTGCCTTTGCCTGAAAGTATCAGGAGATGCATCAACTATGCGGCGATTGATTGATCAAGCCTAGCCTTCCTTTTGTATAGGAAGGAGTCAGGCTAGGCTCGATCAATCGATCGGCGCATAGTTGATGCATCTTCTGATACTTTCCCCGGCATCGCTGTATCGCCTTTGTTCAAATGACAGGAAGTCAAGTTTAACAGGTATTTTCTTCTAAAGCATTCAAAATAACAAATGGTTTTCAGGATAGGGCAATTATTGGGGGGAGGGTAGAATAGATTTTTTTTTGTTAAAAATTTTTAGTGTTACATTTCCTTTAAGAGGTGTAGTTCAACACCAGCTTGGGGCTGGAGGATAAACCCTGGAAGCAGTTAAAGTGGAGAACTGTGTAGTGACATAGCACCCCACCACTTTATAATATGAGATCAGTTAGCATTTCTATACACTATTCAACAGTAGGTACCGGATACAGGCACCGCAAGCACAAGGTGGGTCCATCCCAAGTATATCATATAGTGAGAGACAATGAGTTAAGGCATCTCAGGTGCAGTGTGGGTAATGACTTCCTAGGAACATCATGTAATGAAAAACATTGGGTTTAGGCATGTCAAACCCATAATAATCAGTGAAAACTGTGGGTACTGACATTCCAAGTAAATTATATACCATAAGAGACAGTGTTTAAAGCACAGGGGAAGTGGATTTGACACTTGGATACTTAAAAAAAAAGTATGATAGAATGTTATCAATATGAGAGTAACTTCAAAGAGCAGGGGTACCTGTAATTAATTTGTTGAATTTATTGTATGCAGTTTTTCGCTTGGCAATCCATGCGCACTGCAGATTAGCAGACAGCAGCTGCAGAACAGATACTTCCATTATCTCAGGAACATTTTGCTCTCCATGCTATCCTGCTTTTTTCCCTCTTGCCTCTACTTCTCATATTCTTTGATATCCACTTTCTCTATATTTATTCTGCTTTCCACCATTACTTATGCATTCCAGTTCTATCAATCTTCCCTTCTATCACTTTCTAGTCCCCTTGTAGTTTCCTTTCTACTAACTTTGCATTTCGGTGCCCCTTTTCCCCATGTTTCTGCACTCTAACTTTATGTTTTCCTAACTAGGAATGTCTAATCTATTCTATTGCTTCCTGGCTGATGGGAAAAGGGATAGAAAGGAATTCAAAGCCAAAGCAAAAAGAAAGCTGAGTACCTGGGTGGTGTCCCTATTGCAGATGCGTTTAACTGTTCACGTCAGCAGCTGGGGACTTAATGGAAAAGAATATTCAGGAACTTCAGCTTTTTTCCCCCTGAAGGTTAAAGTCCCAGTCCTGCCGCTAGGTGATTGTCTAGGCTGGAGGAAAGTACACACTTCTTCCTCTACAGCCTAGGCAATTCCATTAAGGTAGAACAGGGACGTACACCTTCAGGGAAAAAACCTACAGTAAAAGCAACTTTTTTCTCTCTTTTTTTTATACCCTTCTCATTATTATTTTTTGTCACCCAGGTTTGGGGAGCTTTAGCATCCCTTAGCTTTATTAAAATTCCACCAATGACTTTAAGAGATTTATCACTGGCGATTAATCTTTCAGTGAGACATCAGCCTAAAAGGATGTGCTGGGGTGATTATGGCCCATATTATGCAGGAACACATTTTTAAGCAATAAGTATTTTGATTACCTTTAAAATCAGGGTCGGACTGGGCCGCCGGCCCAGCGCCGGCCCAGCGGCACAGTCCGAGCTTTGCCGGTGCTCCCCCTACGCCCTGCGGGGGGGTTAGGGGGGCCCCTGGGGGGGGTTAGGGGACGCGGCTGGGGCACCTGCAGGGCCCCTGGGGCGGGAGCCCCAGTGGGCCCTGCACCCCCCAGTCCGACCCTGTTTAAAATAGGGCTCATGCAGTAACATTGGTGCTAAGTTACAGGAGTGCTGCGGCAAACAGCTATAGGCAAATGGCTTTAAACAGTCTGCTACAAGTTAGAAAATTAAAGCAAAGAATTTAGCACCTGTATTTGTAAGCCCCAGTTTCTAATGAGGCATAATCTATAAAGGGAATATCCACACAAAAATTGTATTTTTGCATACTAATACATTTAAAAGTAACTTTTAACTACTCATTTTAATCAGTGTATATTGGAAAGTTGAATGCAATTACATTTTCTTTAATTATGTAAAGCACTATTTTTGGGTGCACATCTTCTTTACAGGTTTTAACAACCCAATGCCAATTTGATGCATCTCAAACTTGTCATAGGCAAAAGATGCAAAAATGATCATAAAGTTTGTAAACAGAAACAAAGCAACTTCATGGACAAATCATTGTAATGATGTATTTTCATAAAATAAAGAGATTACCAGGAAGTAAATAAAGTGTTTAGTTTATTGCTATATACTATACAATCCAACATTAGTCAAAGCCATGTCTTTTCTTGCATTTTTGAACAAAAGAATCAAGAATAATATACAAAAATGGGCTGAGAAATAAGGTTTTAGCATTCTCTCACCAGTTATTTTCTTGGACTTTATTAAATCAGTGATCTGAGACCTTTTTTTTTTATTTTAAGGAAAGCACCTTTTTAAACCTTTTTTTAAACATTAAGAGCAGGCTTAGCAAAATGTTGTTCTCATTGATTTTCTTAAAGGAAAAGTTGCAGCAATTTTCCAACTTTTTTGGACTTGGGTATGTATCATATGAATTTGAATGAAAGAATGAAAGCTCCCAAGAAATGTTTTTCTTGCATTCTACATTGTATTGCAACTACATTGAATAGTGTCAAAGCAAATTCAGAATTCAGAACTCTTGAAAATGGAACTGAAAGACTTTCATCCAAACTAGATTTGATGTGCCCATTGGTATGACTGGTTTCAGCTCCTGATATTTTTAGCTAAAATATACACATAACTGCATATACAAGAATTATACCAATTCCAACAAAAGAAGAAAAGTCCCTATGAGCCCAATGCATTGGACCAATGCTGAACATGCTAAATTGTTAATGTTATATAACAACACTTGTGTGGCCCTTGGGTAGTTTGTTGGTTGTAAAAGTAACATGGGTGGGGGGGGGGGTCAGAGGCCTTTAAGTTGGGTATCCTAGAGATTAACAAATACATGGTTTGGACCCTCAGACTGTTTCAGCTCAAACAGTCTTTGCTACCATATTTTTGGAAGTATAAACATTTAAAGGGAAAATGCTAGGAGTTATGGAACATATATTGCAAGCAAGCATGCCATGTGTGAAATAGAGCAGTTTAAATGCAGTCATTTTGCAATCAGTGAACTCCCAGCTAATTGTGTTTATAATAAGTACCCTCAGCATCATCTGATCTGGTTATGCCTGTGTGGCTTTTTTATAGCAGCTGCTGACAATTCTCAGCATGCCTTGCGTTAGAACTAGCGTAATAACTGGGAAAAGTTTTTAGAATTAAAATAATTAGGTAACAAAATTAACAGTAAAAACTTGCTTTTATTATTGGGACCAAGCCTGAACATGTGCTATTTTATTCACTAGCATTAGTAAAGTGAGTGCATTGGTAAAGTGAGTGTGTGAATTCAGATTTATGAGTGTCACTTCAAAGGGGAACTAAAAGAGAATCCGTCACTCTATGAAATAACTAAAAAGATACATCTGTCATGTTAATCAAGCAGAACAAACATTACTGCCACCAAATAAATGCATCAAAGCTTGCTTTCTACCCAAAATCATTGCAAACAGGCAGGTTCCGTTTTGTAGACATTATTATCAAGGAAAGCTTCCCCTTAATCTCACGTGTGCACCAGAAAGAAGGACCTGACACAGGTTCCAAAGCACAGGCTATGTAAGATTACATATAGTGAGGAGTGAGGGGGAATGGTGGGAAAGTAGGTGTGAGATCCTTTACGTAATTACATGATGGTACGAGTGTGAGCGTGGCTTGTGGTGGGACCTGTGGGGCTACAGCTACACTTCTACCCTCCTGTTATATAAAATGTTACAAAGCTAATAGCCTAAACCTGCCATTGTACAAGCAGTTCAGCTCAGTCACACAGCAGATACTTAACTTTAGCCTTTACCTATCAGCTTAGTTTTAGTTTAAGAAAGTGCTGAAGGAGAGAGTGTTACCCATTTGTAAATAAATTCTATTTTGGTCTAAAACAACAGCAGGGAGGCTGTAGATTAAGAATTAATGCTCTAATCCAATTAAATGCTGAAAAGTGATGATTTGAATTTGATGCAATAAATCCCCAAGCATTAAATAGCTGATGCTAAACTCTATTTTAAAACACATAAATAAATAATGATGATAGGTAATGTTTATGTCATGCTGTGATTTAGCGTTTTTACAGCAGTTACAAGTGGGGCTGCTTTGGATATAAAAATATAAAAACGGCACTTGCAAATGTAAGTCCAAGGATATAATTATCATCAGAGCTGCACAGTCAAAACATGCCTAGTTTTGGCAAGCAGGGTGCAGTATGTTTCCAAGGCAACTGCGCAACTGGTTCCAAGCTGGCCCTCACCCAGGCAAACCAGATCTGCAGAAGTCCATTTTTTTTGTACACAAAATAAACGAATCCTTATTGAACTGGATTCCAAACCAAAATGAATTTGATATACTGTAAAGAAGTCAAGCATCAGAAATAACCAAGATGGCCTTAGTAAGAGCAAAATATGACTGTGATGATACTGTTCCAACCACACTTCCTGTGGTGTTGAAACATTAAGTTTTATACACATCATTTTACACTTGTCACAACATTATTGGAATATGCTAAATCTAGAATGGACTCCCCCTTAGTCTGGGTAAAAAATTATATACAAAAAAAAAAAAAAAATACAGAAATACAGACCTTTCTAATTTTGTTATCTCCTTGTAATGGATTATATTTGTGGTTGTGATGCAGACTGCTGGTTCACAACATTGACAAATATGATGTTATTTGGAATGCAATATTTCACACAGTTTTTTATGCATTAATAAATACACCTTTCAAAGTTAATCAACTTAGTCTTCCATTTGCTTTACTTATTACATGTTTTTTTCTATCAAAACAGTTGTATATACTGTATAGGAAGGCACAGATGATAAATAAAAAATAAATGCACCAATAAATGAATCCCCCAAGCCTGCTGCTGGATACTTATGACTAAATCTAGCAGCCGAGTTGAGGGGAGGTGGGGGCATTGTTATTTAGAAATTAAAGATAATGGACAAGTTATATCTATTATCAATTAAATAAGCTTTATATTTTAAATTATTCCTAAATATATTTTGCTGCACCACTGCTCCCATATTGCAAATAATGGAAGTGGAAATAAACACTGACCTTATTTTATATTTATTCCTATGTATTCTGCTGATTTTAGCATGGTAAAGTCTAAAGCGTCATATACAAAAAATAATTTACTGAACTTAAAGAAAATTAATTTAGCACCATCTCTGAGAAAAAAAAACAAATGAATAAGTTTTATATACAGTACATATTGTATCATGGAATACAACACACCTTCACTATAATATAGGCTTCACTCAATTACCTCAGATTGCTATGAACAGCATCTCATGACACACAAAATAAATTGCAATAGCTTCTGCTCTGTACTTTTTATTGTATATTTTCCCCTAATGCATTAATAATAACTGCCTTTTTACCTTTTGCACCAATATGTATTCAAAAGTCACCTTCTTTTCTGCTAGTCATGCCAAGAATGCTTCAAACCAGGGCCGCTCCTGCCATGAGGAAAGGTGAGAGCCTTGCCTCAGGCAACAAGGAGCAGATAGTTACTGGGGGCACCAAAAATCCCCTCTGGTAACTTTAAGAGCCGAATTTTCATTTTTTGAAATGGAAATTTGTCTCTTCTATGCGATGAACGTAATGACGCTCTCTGCACTAGCCATGCGGCCCCCCAGGACCCGCTCCATAGTGGAAGAGGTATGCATAGTAGTATATACTGCTGTATACATATATACTGTATGACTATCAAGATTTTCATTCATCCAGGTCATGGTATATCTTGTATAAGTAAAACTAGAGCAACTGGACTTGCTAAGTAATCATTGAAGATGGTTTTACTACTCATCTGAGCAGCTTCTTCAGTTCAACTGATCTGGCAAAATATACAGTGCATGACCAAAAGAATGGTATTATTTGAAAGCCCTACTAAATCAACAATGAGTCTAGAATATTAGGGAATCAGAGATAAATATATACGGCATGTATAATTATTAAAACCATATACTGCAGTGAACAGCAGCAACCCATAATGTATGTTTCTTTATCTCATGTGGCAACAGTAATGCATTCTGGCATTTTGTAATTCTTCAGCACCTTCCACATTTTGCACAGATTGAATACAGGCATCAGTCATTGAACACCATGTGCTTAAAACCGCAATATGTCACACAGCAATGGAGACAGTGAATTCACAGATCCTTTGGAAAAAACTTCATGCAGTATATGACAGCACCCCAAACAATATATTCTAGGGGGTTGAGAACTCGCTTGAAAAGGAAAGCAATTTTATAGGGAAGATGAGGCACATGATTGTCTACTATTATGTTGTCACTTGTGTGAAGTATGTGCCCTCTATTCGGGAGAAAGACTTAGCAGCACTGGTCCAGTTAATTATGAAGCTTTGTGAGCCTTGCTCATCGTCTCTTTCTCTGATGCAACAGAGACATTGTTATAATGTGCTTAACTGTCCAGCTGAGCCCGCGTCCCATTATTATACTCCTACTGCAAGAAAAGACCACTGCTCTGCAGAAGGTTGTCATGACAACAGATCAGCAAAGCATCTGGGTTTGGGCAACAAATCAGACCTTAATCTTATTGCTTCATCCTCAATCAATTTCCCACTAACACTGCAGGAAATGGTTTAATTACGAATACAGGCAGGTCTAGCTTGTTAAAAACCTAAATTGTTTTATGATGCAAAAGAATCAAAAATGTTATTAAATGGTTTATAGAATTAGTGTATGTATGTATGTATATGTATGTATATCTTTATTTATAAAGCGCTACTTATGTATGCAGCGCTGTACAGTAGAATACATTAATACAAACAGGGGGTTAAAGATAATGGATAAATACAAAGTACAACAATAAATACAAATAAATACAAGGTACAGTTGCAATAAGAGTCAGAAACACAAGATGAAGGAGGTCCCTGCCCCGTAGAGCTTACAATCTATATGGGAGGGGTAACTAACAGACACAAATGGGCAAATGTAAGTGCTGTAGGTCACAGTGGGTGACACTACAATATAAGTGCCAGTTCCCAGATCAGGTGCTGGGTGAGTGCTCAATCATCCCAGACTGAATGCATGCGATATGGGTTCAGACATTAAAAACCAAAAATTTATAGTGCCAAAAGAAAAGACTGGGCAGAGTGCTTCAAAACAGAAGCTTTGCTCTACTCTGCATGGGGAAAAGGGGAAAGGACAAAGCAGAAGAGAAGAGTAGAAAAGAGAAAAGAAAACAGGGGTTGGACATACAACCACATTTATTATATGAGCAAAATTCACTTGCATTATAAGCACGCACAGCTTTTGTGAACATAAAAAGAATAGATTTCCCAGGCGACATCTAGATATACCTCCAATCTCTTGTTCCTATGCCAACCTGAACTCTGTGTTCATTGAAATACTATTGCATTGCTATTTCACTGCAACCCTTCTTGTTGTTTGTGCTTAAAAAAAACACAAAAATTGGGTTTTCTAAAATTATGATTAACCATGTGAATGCCAGAGTGCACTATTTGCCAGAGTGCACTATTTGTATCCATTAATGTGAGACCTAGAAAATGTGCATTTAAATACAAACAAACTAATAAGATTATACTACCACCAATTTGAATTTATGCTAGCTGTTACTAGGTACAATCATTTAATGTTATCACATACCTGTATAAATACAATTTTTATATAGTATGTGACCATGCACATGTTATTGGGTCCATACTCACACAGATCTAGTTATTCCGTGAGTGATTTTGGTAACCAAAGAACACATTATACTCAATTTGATCACCAGATGTGTAGCCAGTCCCACCAAAATCTGCAAACAAATGCCTTTTCTCTAGAAACCTGATCATTTCTGACTTATACATTATCCCACAGACCACTACTTGAAGATTTTACCTGAAACTAACCAGTCATCAGAAAACAAATAGAGAAGATACCTATGTAATATGGTAGTTAGGTACACTTGCAAAATATGAACAGTAATGAGAGCAATATTGGTGTAAAAATGTTTTTTTAAACACAAGAAGCTTTTCCCAGTACAATGACAAAACATTCCCCTTGGTTTATTTATTTTGTTTGTAGACAACACTTTGAATGTATTTTTTGCTGTCTCTCCCTCGTTTAGCTTCTAAATTGTTATCAGTTCTTATAGTCAACAATAGGGATTAAATTATTATTAATCCTTAATAAAAAAAAAGGTACCTAAGTTAATCTTTTTATTTCTGAATAGGTTCCTAATTCTTTATATCTATATATCTATCTATGTCTATCTATCCCTCTATTATGCAAAGGACCAGCACTCAGAGGACATCAGAGAAAAGCCAGCTGGATTTTTCTGACATCCTGTGAGAGCTGGCACACTAGCAATTGCTGAACTACTTCACGGCATCCAGGCAATTTATACTAATCCTTCAAAGTATGTTGATGACTTATTTCCCACACAGAACATTGGTAGGATCTCTCCACTTTTAAGTTAAGAAAATAAATAAAAATAGAATACTAGAATTTAAACAAGATGGGCTGTTTGGGGTGACACAATATTGCTGCTTTAATTGTGCAGCAAATTGTAATATTGTTACTATTATATTGCATTATCACTGTATTTCTCCCTCCCCTTCCCAACCCCCCTTTTCATCATGTTTTTGCCCACAATGCACATGCCCACTGGGCATTCAAAAACACAAAATCACCCCTACCTTCCCTCTCGGCACTGAACAGGAGTTTGCTTAAAAATGCCAGTAGTGAAGCTAAAAACACCCTGTTGTGTATAATTATGCAACATTTACCTAAAAAGTAGCTTTTATTATTTATGTTACAGCTGTTTATATAATATTAATATTATAAATTAAATATAAAAAGTAAAAATTGCTTTGCCCACCAAAAAATTGTTTAATAGCAAAAATAAAGAAAATAAAAAAATAGAAAATAAAAGCAATTTTTCAAAGCCACATACAAAGAAACTTTCCCAACTAAATTATAAAGCAAGAGCCTCAAATATTTCAATTTGTGAGTATGAGCCCATAGGGGAAAAATGGTTAGGTAGAGGGCAAACATTATCAAACACTATATTGCAAACTATAATAAATATTGCATATTCCTCTTTAAATCTCTAATTCTGTTTCAAAAGTAAATGCTTGTATCTGTAAATGTTTTGATGTAAATTGTCATAAAAGGCAGCATTTTAAATTGTGTTCCTGGAGATCAGGACAATATTTAAGACTGACTCTGAGCTACATTACCCATTTTGTGAAAAAATCCTTTTTCTTACCAGTCACCCTGAACTGATACGACAATTGCCACCAACAAATTTCAAATTACCAAACGGTACCCTAACATCCTTGCACCTAGCATATTGCAACCCCTCCAGCCAAATATTTGAAGAAAATGTATAAGAGCACCAATGGTGACCTTTTCATACTTCAGAGAATTCCAGCAATGTAGTTTAAAGCCTCTGGCAGTGAACTCATTTGAACAATTCATCTACTGCAGTCTCAGTGAGCTTCATAATATGGTAGCACCGGAGAATTAGGCAGCTGTGTCTAAATTAGAGTGTATACTGTACATAGAGAGTAAATATAGATTTTTAAATACCTCCATGAGGCTCCCACGACACATCAAGAGGGGTCATTTACTATATCCCAGGACACAAGTGCTAGAGTGCTATGGGGCAGGAGTGCATACCTCTTGGATCGAGCACTGCCTAACACAGGAAGCACTTGATTTAAAGGGCAAACCAAAGGTCTCTATACTTTGGAAAGGAGTGCAGAGACATGTGGCCATTCCTCAAATGTACTTTCCAGTATGCAATGTATGTAAAAAAATTGATTTTTTTTGCACTGTGAATACTGCGTGGTGCATAGTAAATGGCTCCAATAGTGTTTTAATGGCCATGTTTTTCTTAAAGAATACATAAATATTTTGCATCTGTTTCTAGTGGAGGAGTGTTATGACAAAATTACCTGTTAAAACTTAATTCAAATGTTTGTTCTGGTTTATCTAAAATGTTATTATTCTGCTTGCACATCCTTTAAAGACATTTACTGTTGCAATTGTGTAAATTCATTAAGTGGCATAATGGGAGTGGGGAAGACCTGGTGGAGGGCCTGGAACCATGGTCCATCATATGTATATGCAAAAATTAAGGAGGGGGAGTGGGGGTTCTGTGTGTTGTGATGGAAAAGTGCCAGTCCTAAAAAGTTTTGTTTTGTTTTTTTGCCAGGAGGCAAGAGGTAGTGGATTTACATGTCTAAATGAAATATTGCTTAGGGTCTAGTAAGGCAATTATGAGCTATAACCCAGGAATTTTTAGCCAGAGGGAAGTAGAGGTAGTATTTTAAATATACTATAACAATCTCCTATGAAAACACTAAATATTACTATTATTTATTTCTAAACCAAAACATGGTTTCCACCAAGCTACACTACTATAGCAAAACATATTATTTTGTTGGCACAATTTTTGCACTGATCATATATCATATATAATATCATATATCAGGGGGCTCAAACTCAATTTACCTGGGGGCCGCAGGAGGCAAAGTCAGGATGAGGCTGGGCCGCATAAGGGATTTCACAAAAAATTGGCTTTCAAGGAATAATGCAAGGCACGGCAGGCGGGAGCTGCTGATTGCGGAAATGACGTTATGCCATCATAACAGTTATTATGGGAAGACGTTCTGTGTGCAGAAATTAGCTCCTTAGCAGCTAATTGTGCACACAGAACGTCTTCCCATAATAACTGTTTTGATGGCATAACGTCATTTCCGCAATCAGCAGCTCCCGCCCGCCGTGCTTTGCATTATCCCTTGAATCGCAATAAAAATCGCGATCCATTCATTGCTTTTGAGAAGGCGTTGGTGCGGGCCACAAAATACTGTACAGAGGGCCGCAAATGGCCCACGGGCCGCGAGTTTGAGACCCCTGTCATATATCATAGATCATATATCATAGATCATATATCATATAGCTATTAAGTTCCATACTATTGTACTGCTAAATTTTACATTTATGAGCTGTTTTATATGGCTGGGCAATTACAGTCTTCATTTTAAGTAGTTTTTTTCCCTGATACCATATGTGTTTGTGATCCTAAGGGCTGTGACACACGGGAGATTAGTCGCCGCGTGACAAATCTCCCTTGTCACGGGCCACTAATCTCCTTGATATGCCATCCCACCGGCTAGAATGTAAGCTGCCGGTGGGATGGCAGCAGTTTGGAAGAGGTATATGTTAGGGCCAGAATAAAAAAATAAAGAATACAAGTAAAGTAAGAATAATTGTTAAAAACACAGCTAGCATTTTGAGTTGCAGAAAAGAATATGAAAGCTAATAAATCAAAAACTATCTGAAATAAAATATGAAGATCTATTTTAAGAAGATCAACTACTATCATTTTATAGGGTAGGTCCATTTACAACATACTAAAAATTAATTAAAAGGTAAACTTCCATTTAACAATGATAATGTTTTAGAGCATTTACATAAGTAATACTTTCATCTGGGAATATATATATAGTATCCCAGTGGGATAAAAGTTATTACCTGCAGTTTCTGAGTCTGCTGATGGCATTTCTCCATTGATGCCATTCTCTTTACCAGTGGAATGAGAGGCCTGCAGATCCCGTTCCCCATATGCTCTTTCCTCAGCCTCTCGGAAAGGAATTCCATTGGAGCTGTGGACCAGTCCCTCCCCTGCTCCCCCTTGTTCCTTCATATCTGTGGCATGTGGGAGAGGTGAGGCCTCACTAAGCTGCCCAGGTGCCCAGTGGGTGGCCTTGGGCTCATCCTGCCTATTGTCGGTCATACTTCCTTGTCCACCAAAAGACCTGAAAAAGTAAGAAAAAGGCAAGGTAAGGAGAATACTGTTACGGCTGTTTAAGACTTTAACATAAAAACCTTTTGTCAGAGTGATTATATTTTTGCCAAAAATGATGTCAGGGCTGTCAAGGCCGCTTCAGTCTGCTCCCTGGATGCAGGCCAGGACTGGCAAACTGTTGGTTCTGGCAAATGCCAGAGGGGCTGCTGTAAGATGCCATAGCCAGTCACTATTTATTAGGCCTGTGGGAGCAGTTTAGGTCTTTGTGTACTTGGAATGCCAGGGCCTATTTTAAATCCAAGTCCAGATCTGCTTGGGTGCTACAGTATGGAGGACTGAGAAATAATATTCTATTTATAATACTGAGGTAATCGACTTATGTGTGGAGATATAGAAATGGCTTCCTAATATCCCTGTGGTCAACTATTTACAACTTTATAGCCATATATACAAACTTGTAGACAGCCTATTTCAATCTCCTTACTGCAACTGAATACAAGATATTGGAACATGGTTTCTGAGGGGTAGGGCTTGGAGAACATTAAAGCAGAGAGTGAGAAGTATTAAGGAGCCAAAGAACTCCTCACAATGCAATACATGCAGTGAAACCGAGTAATCCAAATGACACTAACAAAATATGGTTATAGGTTACAATCTTGTATTATTGCCAAGTGGCAACACAGAAATATTTTACAAATCAACTGGTTGTAGTTGCACTTGTAACTAAAAATAATTGTTTCTGAGATCTGGGTTTTTTCAGATATTTTATTTATTTTATTTTTATTACGTGCAACAAGTTTGCAAGTTTGGCCTTTTTTTCTCATTCCAAATACATTGAAGTCCATGTATGTTTTTTCTCGTAATAAACGAGAAGGCCCTTGGTGTCCCAGTCCCAGTCCGGCTATTTTTGTTCCACTGTAATTTGCTCCTTACAGACTGTTTTATAAGTAGTAAACGTTCCCATCTTTGATAAACAGCCTGCAATCAGTCGAAAAACTGGGCTGGTGATCTGGTGAAAGAGCGCTATTGTGTGACAAAATAAGAGAAAGCAGTACTGTGGAGGAAATAAGAATGAAAGTTGCTCAAATTAGGTTTGCTCTTTATTACCCCATTAAGGGAATTTAACCTCTGCGACCTATGCTTAAACAATATTAAATGGTCCTTTAATTATAGACTAGAAAATAGCTTGAAGTCAGAGTCTTTCATTATACATTATTTTATGACTTTCAATAAAATGGATAACAATTAAGACAGTGTGACCACTTTTAACAAGTTATGGTAAACAAACTGCCTATAGATTTATTACAGTTCAAAAAGAAGCCTTTTGAACTCAGTAAATGCCCTTTGTGATAAGCACTAAAAAGATCTGCAGAAGAGTCAGATATTTTGCTTCATGTCCTGCTGAACTGCCATAATGACCTTTCTAGGTTAACACAAAATTAAAAGCTACATGTAAAAACTACATGATAAAAATAATTGTTCTGAATATTAGCTGCAGTGGCATACTCTGGGGTAGTTCCCCTGCAAAAAACCTTTGAAGGTGTCCGATGTAGAGTAACAAACCCTACCCAGCTCCCTTGCCTTCGCTCTAATCAAGGGGGGAGCCGCAGGTGTCTTGGCTCCAAAACAGAGTGCAGAAACCTGCGCCAATTCTGCAGCTGCATTTGCCCCTGTTTTTTTGCACTTAGCCCACTGCCCTGATGGTTGTCTGGTTCTAATTCAAACTCCTATTCAACATATAATGGTGGAAATGAATATGCTTACAGTAACCTAAGGCTAGACAGGGCTAGGTCATTATATAACAGTCTGGTGCGATAGAAAAGCACATTTACAGAAATCAGGTCAATTTTTACATTCTGTTTAATCGCTACTGCTGACTACTTGCTTCTGCTGAGCATATGACACCTGCAGGGATGATCTTTCTGGAATGATACAGTAGGCTACACATCATTGGATTCATTCTGTCTTGCCAAGGCTACTGTCTGTGATAATGAAAAACTATAAGGATCAGCATCCTTTCTGATTTCAACTGAATGTGTTCTAGCAAAATATACTTGAAAAAAACATGGATTTAGTTATTAATATTGAAAAATAAAATGGCCACAGTGTACCTTAATAATTAGTAAAGGCAGATCTTGTGTTTTCAGAAATCATAGCTGACAACACCAGCTGCTGTAAAGGTCTGAATTTACACAGGAAGGATGTAATACTTTTAGCTGGACAGTAAATTAATCATCTTTTGCCAGAAATCAACTATGTCACAAGTCTGTGTCCATCCCGGAAGGCTACTGAGACACAATCTATATAACGATTAACAAACCCTGCCCTTATTTAAATGTATCTAACTTATACCAGGAAGAATATGACCTATTACAGATGGTAGATAATCTGGTCACTCTAAGGGGCACAGATTTGGAGAATATAGGCAACAAAATGTAAGAATATCTATAATGTACAATACATTATAAGGTTCATTTACAACAACAGTTGTGGTTGTGCTAAAACGTATGCATTAGTTATGTAAATCAGTCCCATACAATAAAGGTACTTGAATCCGAACATGTCCGTTGAGGGTTGGACTGGGCAAGTGGTCCCTCTGCACACCTGCCTCGCCCAAATGGGGTGAAGTTAAGTACAAGGTATGCATGCTCAGCGGAGAATGGGAGGGCATCGTACAATATGTGTACGGTATTTGGGGTAGTAAATCACACTCTTTATCTCCAGAACCTCCAGAAAGCTCTCTTTCATGATCTCCTATTCATCCAAGCAACACAAAACAAATATACTATACCATATAAATGTGAGGCAGAATGTGATACCTTTAGGCTAATGTCACACCAGGCGTAGGGCATATATTTTCAGCAAACGAAAAAACCTGTGCCTTCACCCAAATGAATGAGGTACGCTTGGGTGAAGGAACATGTAGCCGATATCCGCATAAAAACGCAAGACTTTGCATTCTCTCGTGTTTTTATGCGTATTTCAGCTACATGTGCCTGCACCTGAGCGTATCTCATTCATTCAGGTGCAGGCACAGGTAGGAAGCGTATGGCAGTATTTTCGGCAAGCGCCCTATGCCTGGTGTGACATTAGACTTAAACTAAAGATTACGTTCTTGAGCTCCTTTTTGCTTTACAAACAATCTCAAATATATATTCTATTTTATGACCAATGGCATCTAAGGGTTCTACTACACACCTGTTGGTGCCTGCACATTTACTGCCAATGGTCATTATGAAAATAATTGCACTAAAATCTCAATGTCTCAGAGAGCTGAAACTTTGTATTTGTTGTAAAGTGAGCAAAATATTATTTTATAACTTGTTTTGTGAAAATGTACCCAGCCTAGCGTTAAGTAGGCCTTTAATAACATTTCATACCTGAAATATTCTGATTTCCTTTCATTTATACAAATCATCATTGCAGAATACAGGTGTTTGTTGGAAAATGTTATCTGTTATAATTATATCAGTTTACTCCAACTGGCTACAAAATGCAGCTTATTTCATAGCTCAGTGATTCAGATTCTGCAATACAGTCTCAATGTGATCAAGTATTTAAGGGCCAGTAACACCAGGCAATGAAAATGTTATAAATGCATGTACACATAATGTTCAGCCTTTTAATGTTAGACTGAATTATTTATATTTCAAATTGTTTCTAGACAGCATGTTATTTAATTTAGAAAGACCTGCAGTCTAACTAGCAGGGCTTTAGGGGTAGTTCATGAAAACATGTATCATCTAAAGCTTTGATAATATAAAAGTACAGAGGTTTAAAGGGGACCTATCACCTTAAGAAATAATTCCAGATCCTTTTCTATCATGTGAGTTGAGCAAAATGAACTTTATTTACACTATATAAATAGTTTTTTCCTTTAGTCTGGAATCTACAGTCACATCCAGAAGGCAGGCGCCATTTTATGTACACAGTTATTAAGGCAACCTTTGTATCACCCCAAAATCATATGCTTTTGACATCTAGGTGACATCTAGGAAATGATGAATGAAAAGTAATTAAAGTAATTGTAATTAAAAATCTGAGCTGTCAATCATATGTTGTCTGACCCACCTTTATGCCTCAGACACAGAGGCGGGGCAGGCAAGATATGATTGACAGCTCAGATTTTTAAATGCATTTATAACAGGTATAGATGATGTAAATAAAAAAAGAATTATGGTTTCATGTTTAATTTTTAAGGGAGTTTTACTATACAACTTTTTATGTGTGGGTGACAGGTCCCAACTACAGACAGGGATCATTAAGTAGTTGTGCCAAATACATTAACGTCTATAGGTGTTGTAAATTGAGTTTTTTCTTGCACCCTATGCATTGGAGCAAATTACTATTTTTTCTTGCATTCTCTTTTAATCGTGAAAAAAACATGATGTGTTTCCTGGTAAAACAAAATATACAGCAAAATTCTAGCACAGATTCATGAAACTTCACCACTTGCAAAAACCGCAAAATTTCAACACAAATTTGCATCAGGTGAAAAAATTTGCTCAACCCTACAGATGAACAAGGAAAAAGCCTGCAGGTGGAAATAAATGTAGGAGTAAAGTGGGTACAATAAGTTTAAAAAAAAAAAAAAATACTTTCATTGTGAAAAGTTAAAAAGAAAGGAACCAAAATAGCTTTGGTAAGTTCTACTTTCCCTTTAAATCTATGTGTATCTGGCAGCTTCCACAGCAAATGGCAAATTCAGCAGTTATGTGGAGACAGAAGTTTAGAACAATAAACTTAGACATAGGTACCCATTTCACCTGATATCTAGGAATGGTCAGTTTGCACTAGTGATGAGCGAATCTGTTCCGTTTCGCTTTGCCGAAAAATTAGCGAATCTTTAAAAAGATCCGCGAAACGGCGAAAAATTCGCGAAACGGCTATTGTTTCGTCGCCCGCAGCTATTATTTTGTCGCGCGGCTATTGTTTCGACGCCCGCGGCTATTATTTTGTCGCGCGGCTATTGTTTTGTCGCGCGGCTATTGTTTCGTCGCACGCGGCTATTATTTTGTCGCGCGGCTATTGTTTCTTCGCACACGGCTATTATTTCGTCGCGCAGCTATTCTTTTGACGCCCGCAGCAATTCTTTTTTTAAGCCGGCGACAATTTTTGGTTGTGCGGCGAATTTTTCCGCGGCAAATTTTTTCATCCGTTTCACGCAACAATCCGCCAATGGCGAAATGTGGAAATTCGCCGCGAATCCATGCCTGGCGAAACATTTCACCCATCACTAGTTTGCACCTTATTCTTGGGTTTGTTTCATTTGCAACTTGCTACAACCACACAAGGATGCTTCTCAGCCTGTGAATAAATGCTCCAATCAACCTCAGGGAGCTGAACACACGGTTTAAACCCATCTGCGCATTTTTTAAAAACATTCTTTGTGCATGCCACAATTTGTTGTGCGCACTGGCCTCAAAATGTGTGTGCGAATGCATAGCTTAGAAGGAACACTGGTGCTGGGCCTATTTCTTTTACATGAACTAAATACACAGACCACTCAGCAAAAGCCTCTCATGCAGATGTGGGTAACCGAATCAGCTCCCGGTAATGTACAGTACAACAAAAAAAAGCCCATTTGCTGCTAAAAGGCACTAACAATATATATAACAGTTTCACCCACTAGTCAGTTTGGGAATTTGGCTAAGCAAAACTGGGAATGGATTTGGTGGGATGGGGGCATGGACAAAAACATTCTATTTCATTAAATGAGAATCTAAAGAGGTGTGTGTATTGCTAATAGTGAGGCATTTAAAGCAATACTATAATGGCAACAATTAGGCGCTCAATCAGAAACGAAAAATAAAGAGCCTACACTTGGAATTACCAGCGTCTTGGCCAAGTACTATGAAAATAGTATGAATTTACTTAGTAGGGGTCAAAGACTATATCATTATACAAACACAATACAAAACATATATATAGTACAAAAAAATCTCAACTTCACAGAAATGGAAATGGGTAAAACTGCATTTGTAGCAGTGTATGGGCCAGCCTGATATCCCCAGTTCCTTCTTGCCCCCTTTGGCAACATCGGGCTGGGATGGCTTAGTGTTGCCGCTGATCAACAATTTGACTAATTAGACATTCCTTAGAAGAAATCAGTTCTATTTAGAAAAGAGCCCTGCACTTTTGAATTTCTGTTCTACAAAACAAGTATTAAAGCCATATTTATGGTAAAACAATTCTGAGGAATTTATTTATTGTTTAAATGTTTTTTAGTCAGCTTAAGGCAAGGTCCCAAGCATTCTGGATAATAGATCCTATACCTGTAATGTAAAATGGCCTGGCATATCTTTAATGCAATGTTCCACAGTTCATATGAAGTTCACTCTCTTAATGAACACAAAAACACACCTTAATACATATTAAGCTAAGATCATTTTTAGGCCAATATGGCTAATACCTGGAACATTTTAACATTAATTTACATTAACACATTAACAAAGTGACAAATATGATTACTAATGCATTAATGTAGCAGGAAAGACTGGGTGACTCATGTTTATTATTAACAATTTAACTATGTGATCTTCTATAACCAAACCATGATGTGGGTTTAGAACTCTAATTTGTACCTTGATAATAAGAGATAAATGGTTAAGGCTTGGCACGATAACTGCAATGCAGTATTTCAGTTCTGCAGTGAGACCTTTCTCTTGTTAAATGCAGCAACTGGATAACAACAAAAGGAACCAGTATTACAACTCTTTACTCACCCTGGGCAGGCATTGTGCATATTAATTTCACTATCATGATAAAGAGGGTAAATTTACCAGCTGAGAACCAAGGTGCAAGAAGAATAACAGTGGTCCAATGGTGCCCACACTGCAGGCCTGGCCCCTATTTGGCAGCTCAGTGCAGTGGATGGGAGTAGCCTGAAGACTAGTAATGATGACATTTGGAATTGACATTTTCAGAGAGACTGAAAATCATTCCTGGATTTTGACAGGAGGAAAAAACTGCCTCGAACATAAAGATAGATCAGAAATACACTACAGCATATACAAACCAGTTTTTATTACCATAAAGTCTGTGTAGGTACTTGTACTGCTGCAGAATGTTTTCAGTGTCAGCATGAAGGAATAGCAGAACTAATATACTAATTAAAGAGGTTTCAATTTGCACACTGTCTAATCATATTCCTTTATACAGACAAAGTATATGATTGGATTCCTTCATAGGGGAAAGTAGTATATAGACATGTGTATAATTTGGTTAGGTTCTCTGTTCTGGTTCCATCATTCATGTAAACTGTGTGACTGGACTTTTTCATATGGGAAGTTGTCTGATGTATAATTGCATTCATTTATAAGAGCAAATGATCCGATCTGGTCCATTTATTCAAGGCAAGTTGTCTGGTGTTGTTCCTTCTTATGGGATGATCAAGTTTTTCATATACTGAGTTTTAACCTTGAAAGCAAGCAAGTTGCAGGTAAAACTCAGTCCCTGCATAAAATGTATAATAAAGCAGTAGAATTCTTAATGAATCAGAGAGTGTAGAACTGGCCAGAGCAGGGGTAATACTGATGTAGTAGGCCAGCTTGAATATATTGCAATATAGGGACTATATATTTTGGAACTTTTTTGTTTAAAGGGAAGGACATTTCCTAGTAGTTTAATGCATAGAATGTTGTATATATATATATATATATATATATATTTATATATGTATATTGATAATGGGTGAGGAATACAGCTTTGCCATTTCTCAGTCCTGAGAAAAACAACTTTATTTTTTACAGATTTGTGTATAATATGACAGTACCTTGGCAATAACAAAGTTAGCATAAATCCATATATTTTATTATATTTATTTTATTGTAGCTCTAAGGCTAATGCCATATAGGCGTATTCTCAGCAAGCCAGAAAACGATTGCTGAAAATACGCCCCGCTACTGTAAATTTATCCTACCTTGTGCCTGCACCCGAATGAATGGAATATGCTCGATATCACGTACTTGTGCCTGCACCCAAGCGTATTCCATTCATTCTGGTGCAGGAACAGGTAGGAGCGTATGGCATTATTTTCGGCAACCTTTTTTCGGCTTGTCGAAAATATACGCCATACGGTACATGTGGCATTAGCCTAAGGCATAGTACGCAACATTAATAAAAAAAGCCTTCTCCAAAATGTCCCAAATCTCATGTATTCCGGATCCTCTACCTGCATACAAAAACATAAACTTTATTTCCTTTGTCTCTTCAATGCTTGATATTCCCACTTTTCCATCAATACATAAAACACAAGATCAACATCGAATTATTAAAATAAAACATTATTATGACCAATGGTCTGAATGTGAAAGGCTTACCTGGCAACTGTCTACTTCTTTTAGTAAGCTCTGTTAATATCAGAGGTCAAAGAAATATCACCTGCAGAAAATAAAGGATAACAGTATGGTTTAGTACCCTTCTCTTTACTGATTTGCTAACTTTAATTCTCAGTGACCTTATAAGTATCCAGAAAATACAGGTCTGCCTTTTATTTTTGAACTGGATGGTTGCTATTGTCAAAGCAGAACCAGTAAATCTTGCTTATTATGTTGCATCATAAATATCGTAAATATTGCCAAATATGTTTTTCTTATTCATTTTATTGATTTTTGGGCATTTTTACATTTTACAGAGCTAATAACGTTGAGTATAATTAATTAAGAACAATAAATTGTGTTCAAAAGAACTAACATTTTTCTTTTCGTGGAGAAACAATGTTTACTTATGCTTTCTTTTTGGGCACACAATTGGTGAGGCTAGATATAACCTGGACACCTTCTACCTGCCTTAATGACTCTCAATTCGGATCAATCAGGGCATTTGGAATCATGAGGTGTATCCAATGGGAGGGCTCAATGTGGACACGACTATACAAATCCTCCCTTTATTATTGTTCCTTAAGGATTAATAATACAATAACCTGATCAGAGGAAACAAAATGTAAAACTAGCAACAAGGGAAGTACATTAATGACCATGTATTAATAAATATACAGTCTAATATAGGTAAATTCATACTAAAATGGCTAGATAAGTCTGTAGGTAAATAAAGAAAAAAATATAAGCTAAAACATTTTCCTATTTCTTTGCTGACATGTCTCCTAAATCTAAAATTAAAAAATAGATATATATTGATCCCCTCATACCATAAAACATATGCAGAAATTCTTTCTCAATACATAGGCCCCAATTAACAGTTGCTCTACAACATGAACAAAGGCAAGTAATCACCTGAGATCAATTAAATACTTCTCATTGTTGTCTAGAAGTACAAGATTAATGTATACAATGTTTGCATTTGCATTTGTTACCGATTGATATACTGTACCCGGGTATATATTGATATATATATATATCTGGTTTGGAATTATTGATTCCAGAACTTTCTTCATGATGATAAAATTTTTTTTTCACATTATACAGAAGACTTCTGTGTAATGTGAAAAAATATATATTTTTTTATCACGAAGGGAGTGCTGGTCCTGGAGTTAAAACCACTAAAACCTCAATATATATATACAGTGTATATATATATATAATAGAAAGAGTGCCGCACACATAGGGACTTGATACAAAAGAAAAAGTGGTTTTATTGAAAAAATTCCAACGTTTCGAGCACAGATTGTGCTCGAAACGTTGGAATTTTTTCAATAAAACCACTTTTTCTTTTGTATCAACTCCCTATGGGGCTGATTTACTAAGACACGATTTTGAATCCGAATTGGAAAAATTCCGATTGGAAACGAACATTTTGCGACTTTTTCGGTAAGTTTGCGATTTTTTTGTATTTTTTGAAATTTTTTCGGCGTCTTTACGATTTTTTGCGTAAAAATGCGAGTTTTGCGTAGCCATTCCGAAAGTTGCGCAAAGTCGCGATTTTTTCGTAGCGTTAACACTTGCGCGCAAAGTCGCGCCTTTTTCGTAGTGTTAAAACTTAACGCAACTTTTAACGCTACGAAAAAATCGCGACTTTGCGCAACTTTCGTAATGGCAACGAAAAACTCGCGCTTTTACGCAAAAATCGTAAAGACGCCGAAAAAATCGCAAGAAATACGAAAAAAACGCAAAATTACCGATCATTACGAAAAAACGCAATCGGACGCTTTCGGCCCGTTCGTGGGTTAGTAAATGTGCCCCTATGTGTGCGGCACTCTTTCTATTATATTTTTGTTTTTTGACCTGCACCAAGGGCATTTGGACTTGTATAGGGTGTGCTCCTCCCTGTATAGTGTATATATATATATATATATATCAATCCAAATGGTGTCCGCACTCCAAGGCTCAATATTCTGCGGGGTGCTTAGCCAAAATTATGTATGCATAGAAAATAATCATCTGTGGCCAGCACACCCCTGAAGGGTGTGCTGGCCACAGATGATTATTTTCTATATATATATATATATATATATATAATCTTCAGAAAAGAAAAAGCTTAATATATACACTGTAAATGCTGGCCACAGATGATTATTTTATATATATATATATATATATATATATATATATATATATATATATATATATAATCTTCAGAAAAGAAAAAGCTTAATATATACACTGTTAATAAAAATAATATAGAGGGAGTAACATTTACAGCACCGTAGGGGGTCAAGGGGGGCCACATCACTAGTGTAGAGAGTGCATTTGAGCTCTTTAAACTAGCAGAGACAAATTTCCATTTTAAAAACCGGAATCTTGGCTCTTAAAGTTACTAGGAGCGGCTTTTTGTCGCCCCTGGTAATTTTGGGGGCGGTGCCGCCTGACAATGATCCCAAACACCAGGAGTAGCTTAAAAACAAAAAGTTCCAAGCTCTGTATCAAAGTAAGTATGCCCCCCACCCTATTATTTACACTCTTCTTGCAATTCTTGCACACGATGTGGAAGTGGTTTTAAAGGAACAGTAACACTAAAAAATTAAAGAGCTTTAAAGTAATAAATATATAATGCACTGTTGCCCTGCACTGGTAAAACTGGTGTGTTTGCTACAGTAACACTAATATAATTTATATAATAAGCTGCTGTGTAGCCACGGGGGCAGCCATTCAAGCTGGAAAAAAGGAGAAAAGGCACAGGTTATATAGCAGATAACAGATAAGTTCTGTAGAATACAATAGTTTTTATCTGTTATCTGCTATGTGCCTGTGCCTTTTCTCCTTTGAATGGCTGCCCCCATGGCTACATAGCAGCTTATTTATATAAATTATAGTAGACTTTCTGAAGTAAACACACAACTTTTACCAGTGCAGGGCAGCAGCACATTATATTTTAGTTACTTTTATACACTTTCATTTTTTGGTGTTACTGTTCCTTTAACCTGTTCTTCCAGATAGATTTGATCCAGGCGGTTCAGGTTAGTCAGATGCCTCAATTTTATGCCTCAGTTTTCAAGTAGATTCCCAGTTGGAATGAGATCAAGGGTTTGATTGGGACATTGAAGATATTTACCTTTTTTACTTAAGTCAATCCAAAGATACTTTGGCCTTAATCTTGGGATCATTCTCCTGCTGAAATATGAACTACACCCAAGCTTGAGTATTTCAGTGGATTAAAACAGGTTTTCTTTTGGTAATTCACCGTATTTTGCACCACCCAGTCTTCCTTCTATTTTAACATGATGCACAGACCCTACTGATAAAAACCTAACAGCATGATGTTATCACTATTTAAACTGGTTTAGTTCTCCCAGTAGCTGCTCAGTGTGTCACATATGTGACTTTCTGAACTGATAAAAAAGTATATAGATACATTGATCAGAAGTACGAGTTTCGGTTCCCATTGGGTCTGCTTCTCAGACTAATACAGTCTATTAAAGAGTCATAGTAAAAAAAGACACATTGCTTGCTAAAAGTAGTTGAAAAATTTAATTTGTGGTACACCTTTTGGAAAAGGTAAAATTGGCCTTTGAACCAAAAAACATACCCTGGATCAAACTATAACAAAAGGCATATATTAACAAACAACATTTGGTTAAATAAATCTTAATACTTAAAATTGTAAGAAGCCACATGACTCTCCATGAAGCTTACTTCTCATTTTAGTGGACAATGTTGCTATTTATATACCAGCAAGTCCCATTTAGTACAGTAGCTGTAGGAATTTAAACATCAATTGTTTACACTGGCAGTTATTCAGATATACTTAAAGGAAAACTATACCCCCAAACAATGTAGGTCTCTATAAAAATATATTGCATAAACAAGCTCTTATGTAAACCCTTATTCATCTAAATAATCCATTTTAATAAAAAAAAAATGAAATATATATATATATATATATCAATCCAAATGGTGTCCGCACTCCAAGGCTCAATATTCTGCGGGGTGCTAGCCAAAATTATGTCTGTATAGAAAATAATCATCTGTGGCCAGCACACCCTTCAATGTTTCATCAAAATTTTTTTATTGTAGATATATTGTTAAAACCAACGTTTCGGTCCTTATTAGGACCTTTCTCAAGGATAAAAAGTTTTTTTTGAGAAAGGTCCTAATAAGGACGGAAACGTTGGTTTTAACAATATATCTACAATAAAAAATTTTGATGAAACATTGAAGGGTGTGCTGGCCACAGATGATTATTTTCTATATATATATATATATATATATATATATATAATAGTACTTACTACATATATATATGTAGTAAGTACTATTGACTACTTCTAAATAGAAAATTGCCATCCCTCCTGGGATCATAGGATCCACTGTGTACACAAACAAGCCAAGGCACACATACAGTGGTGTGAAAAACTATTTGCCCCCTTCCTGATTTCTTATTCTTTTGCATGTTTGTCACACAAAATATTTCTGATCATCAAACACATTTAACTATTAGTCAAAGATAACACAAGTAAACACAAAATGCATTTTTTAAATGAGGGTTTTTATTATTTAGGGAGAAAAAAAATCCAAACCTACATGGCCCTGTGTGAAAAAGTAATTGCCCCCTGATCCTAATAACTGGTTGGGCCACCCTTAGCAGCAATAACTGCAATCAAGCGTTTGCGATAACTTGCAACGAGTCTTTTACAGCGCTCTGGAGGAATTTTGGCCCACTCATCTTTGCAGAATTGTTGTAATTCAGCTTTATTTGAGGGTTTTCTAGCATGAACCGCCTTTTTAAGGTCATGCCACAACATCTCAATAGGATTCAGGTCAGGACTTTGACTAGGCCACTCCAAAGTCTTCATTTTGTTTTTCTTCAGCCATTCAGAGGTGGATTTGCTGGTGTGTTTTGGGTCATTGTCCTGCAGCAGCACCCAAGATCGCTTCAGCTTGAGTTGACGAACAGATGGCCGGACATTCTCCTTCAGGATTTTTTGGTAGACAGTAGAATTCATGGTTCTATCTATCACAGCAAGCCTTCCAGGTCCTGAAGCAGCAAAACAACCCCAGACCATCACACTACCACCACCATATTTTACTGTTGGTATGATGTTCTTTTTCTGAAATGCTGTGTTACTTTTACGCCAGATGTAACGGGATACGCACCTTCCAAAAAGTTCAACTTTTGTCTCGTCGGTCCACAAGGTATTTTCTCAAAAGTCTTGGCAATCATTGAGATGTTTTTTAGCAAAATTGAGACAAGCCATAATGTTCTTTTTGCTTAAAAGTGGTTTGCGCCTTGGAAATCTGCCATGCAGGCCGTTTTTGCCCAGTCTCTTTCTTATGGTGGAGTCGTGAACACTGACCTTAATTGAGGCAAGTGAGGCCTGCAGTTCTTTAGATGTTGTCCTGGGGTCTTTTGTGGCCTCTCGGATGAGTTGTCTCTGCGCTCTTGGGGTAATTTTGGTCGGCCGGCCACTCCTGGGAAGGTTCACCACTGTTCCATGTTTTTGCCATTTGTGGATAATGGCTCTCACTGTGGTTCGCTGGAGTCCCAAAGCTTTAGAAATGGCTTTATAACCTTTACCAGACTGATAGATCTCAATTACTTTTGTTCTCATTTGTTCCTGAATTTCTTTGGATCTTGGCATGATGTCTAGCTTTTGAGGTGCTTTTGGTCAACTTCTCTGTGTCAGGTAGCTCCTATTTAAGTGATTTCTTGATTGAAACAGGTGTGGCAGTAATCAGGCCTGGGGGTGACTACAGAAATTGATATTGAAATTGAAAATTGAAATTGATAAACCACAGTTAAGTTATTTTTTAACAAGGGGGGCAATAACTTTTTCACACAGGGCCATGTAGATTTGGAGTTTTTTTTCTCCCTTAATAACGTAAACCTTCATTTTAAAACTGCATTTTGTGTTCAATTATGTTATCTTTGACTAATAGTTAACGGTTTTTGATGAGCAGAAACATTTAAGTGTGACAAACATGCAAAAGAATAAGAAATCAGGAAGGGGGCAAATAGTTTTTCACACCACTGTACATGCTAGGCCCCATGAGCCAATTAATGGTCAGACTTCTGCCTGCTCCTGCTTCCATATATCTTCCTGTTACAGTCAGAGTTTGGCGAGATTCTTTAATAGGCCACATAGTATGATATAAACTATATGTTGGTTAAGTATTCATTCTGGGGTATAGTTTTCCATAAACAGTTGATGAGTATAAGAGAGGATCACTGTCCAGGGTGCTGGAAGCACCCAGTATAGGATACAGTAGAACATGTAACACATGTAGTTATAATACAAAGTCACTAGATTATATAAGGAATGTGCCATTTAACATCTTAATAAATAATTGGTAGTAATGAGTGATTTTTTTCACCAGGCATGGATCAGCAGCAAAATTGCGCATTTTTGGAGCATAAGTTTGGAGTAAAAAAAAGTTGCACGCATAAAAAAATTTGAAAAAAAAAAAAATAAGGAAAAATTGTTGCACGTAAGAAAATATTGTTGCATGTAAGAAAAAATTGTGGCACATAAAAAAATGTGTTGCCTATTGACTGAATTTCTCAATTTTTTTGCCATTTCGTGAATTTTTCAGCAGTTTCACAAATTTTTCAGAAAAGCAAAATTATTTCAGCTGCCGATATCGGTCAGTTCATCTGCCCATGTACGGGCAGCAATGATGGCCTCCCAACCAACATCTGACCTGAAATCAGCGATCGGCTCATAGATGCGGCCCCCGGACTGATGGCACCTATGGCCACAATGTTAATTTGATTGTTTTGCCCTAGGGCCAAAACATCCAATTAGCCCGATATCGCCCAACCATAGGTAGGCCACCTTAACTTTTAGGTGACAATTCTAATTGCTGATTGGTTGCTATGGGCAACATCACCAGTGATCTTTGTCTCCAATGATTATGGAATAAATTGAGTACCTAAATATAGGGTTGCCACCTCTGCCGGCTTTCTTAGCCGGGAAGATGGAGAGGAAAGAGGTGGGGCCGCAACATTGTGGGGCGGGGAAGCGGTGGGGTTGTGCCATCATGGGGGTGGGGCTATGAGACTGATTGCCGCGTCGATGTAAGTGAGTTCTGCCCGGTTTTGACCTGGACAGCCCTTCCGAAAACCAGTCAAAACAGGACAAGTGGCAACCCCACTGGAATACCCACCCTTTTTTTTGTTTTCTATATGCAGGCCTTACAGGTCTTATAAGCATGCTGTAACATGAATGAGATGTTCTATAAACAGTTCAGTTGCAGATCAGTGGAAACAGCACTAACATAGAATACTACTTACGACAGAATCTTTTGGGCTAAGGGGGCAGTGATACCATAATAAAAGCCACATAAAGGTTTTTTTTAAAATGATGATTCTATAATAATTAAAGTACTGTACTTTACAACTGAACTACTGTGTGGTTTCAGCAGCTCTGAGTGGACAGCTCCTTCCTCCTCTCTGGGTGCTAAACAGTATTAGTCTGCACTCCATGTAGTCTTTACAGTGGCCACCTGCCATGTTTAATGACAATGTGCTATGCTATGTAATTACACCCATTTTCTTCTCCAGTTGTATAATTACTAGCTGTGTGTCACATAAGCAAACCCACACCCACTTGCCTTCACAACATTTAACCTGTAAAAGTCTATGGAAACACCAGACATCTGTGTCCCTGGAAGTAGGGCAAGCTAAAATATAAATATGTATATATATATATTGTAATAAAATGGCTGGGTTAGTTGTAGATGGACGATATGTTTCTCCCAGGGTTTTGCATAGTTGGTACCCTGGAACATGGAATAATTAATCACAAACCCAGCCCTTTAATACAGACCTTAGCAGCAAGGTGATTGCTGCAGCTGAGAGCCTTTTAAAAAGACTCCAGTGGGGGGAGGGAGAGTCTCTTCCCCACTACACAGGTAGCAGGAGCTGCGCTGCATGGGAAAGGTACTTATGATTTCTGATTTTGTTTGCTTCTATTAAGTTGGAGTTGGAAAAGCCACCCAACTGTAGTTAGGCTGCCAATTGTGTTTAGCCAGCGCTCTGGTGCAAGGGTTTATTTTCCTGTTTCTTATTTTGTGTTTGTTACTGAAGTTTTGTAACAAAATAAACTGCTGGCACTTGCCTTTAAGAGAGCAACCTCTGTGACTGCTATGTTTACCCTAAAAGACTGTGGGAAGCGGCCCTAAGACACTGAACCAGATCCCCCTGTAGGTTCAAGTGTCACAATATATATATATATATATATATATTTACTGTAGATATAGATGTTTGCATGTGAAATCCTTTAGTATTTATTATAGTAGGTTAAGTTTTCTGCCACAATGACGTGGAGATGTTATTGCAATATTTTTCTCAGGACAGCAGAAAATTGTTTTGATTGGGAATGGACAATTATACTGTTCTAACAGCCTTTTACAATGAAGAACATACTAACTGCAGATCTTTTGGAAAGTAATTACCAAAAGCTACACTGAGATTAAACTGTTATTATTTTGAAAGGCTCATTGGAGAGGACATAAAGAAACCGGTATATGCACCAAAATGAGTGCAAGGTGAATATGTAGTCATTCAAGTCATAAAAGTAAAGTATTACATTTTAACTTTTAAATATTATAATAACAAAATTATAGGAAAATAAAACTGTTTTTAGCAGTAACCTTGGGAGTAGAGCTCCACACATATATTTAAGTCATTTTGTGATCCTCATAGGGCTGAACAGAATTTGTTACAGTCTGGTTCTGCTTTCGGCAGTCTGACTTTGAGTGGGCAATTGCTTGTGAAGAGCATTTCTTGGCTGAAGAGAGCAAAAGAAAGCAATAGCTTATCTGATATCAGATAGTTGCAAATGCCGACAATCCATAACGCATGGTTGATATACCCAAGAGAATTAAGGAACGGCAGGTTTCAAATCTTTTTTCTCTCTCAATAAAAGTCTCAAGTCAGAATAATGCAACCATAGTCATAGGTGGCTTAAATAAATATCAGCCTTGGCCATTTATGGATTATTGTAGATTTCTTAAAATTAGGCAAACTTACAGTCTTAAAAAGGGGCATTAAACAGAAGGTTATAACACATACAGGTCGAATTGTGAGCAAAAGAACAAAGGGAGAAAATTGGGGATATTTGAAGGGGTTGTTGTATCTAAGAGAAAGGAAATTTTCAAAATCTCCAGAAAATGCGAAACCTTCCCCAGGCTTCACAAGATGAAATGCAAGTGATACCCTTACCTTTGCCCAAGATTTGAACTATCTATATACTATGTTGGTGTATTTCAGCAGGCAAAGAAGCGTCTGAAAATGCCTCCTTTTTAATTTAATAGAAAATGCCTCCTTTTTAATTTAATAGAAAATGCCTGCAGATTTTAATGCATTTTTGTGCTGTGGCCCCAGTGGTCCAACCCCTATGGTACACACAACCATACAAAAAGAAGCTATACTAGCAGCATATTTCTTTATCAGATACGAGTATCCCATTCATGCTGCACTATCACTCGGTAATGTTCAAATTGCCATGGTAACTATAGCCTAAGGGTTATATGAGAGGATACAAACTTTAGAACAGCCTTCAGCTAAGTATGTTACCTGATAAAGGCAATATTAAGTAATATGTAGTAAGGTTAAAGAGATAGTGACACCAATAGTTTTATGATTAGATATTTTCTTTAATAGCGGTAATAAGTATTAATCACTATCCTTGACATAAACCCGCCAAAATAGTAAAATATGTTGCTGTAAAAAAACCCAGTCCAACCCTGACTCCAGCACTGGGGGTTGAAGGGTTAATCTTAAAAGCAATTCTAGCACAGATTAGTTTAGAAAAAGCAAGCAGTCAGGCAAGGGCCACACATAAATAAGGACAGGAGAAAAGTTTTGTAGTGCAGTGGAGGATCATTATTGTATAGTCACATACCTGGACATGAAAGAAAGAGCCAGCACTGTGATAATCAAGATGTGAAATTGAGGTCAAATTGAAGATGATAGTTTAAAGGACATATAGGCATATTTTGATGAAGAATACAACTCTGTGAAGGGTCACTATCACTTTAAATAAAGTAATATGATATCTTGCTTTGGGTAGAGATAGCCCACAGGGAAACAAAATAGTAAAAAGTCTATATGTGGGAAAATAATTTTTAGTTCCTTAATTGCATTATCACCAAAAACTGAGCAATATATGCGCTCACTTAAAAAGGGTACCATCTGTATTTACAGAATGGGATGAAATACTCTATATTACTGTTCACTTTCATTAAATTGGTACATTTTATGCTGCATAAGCAGAACTGCATAAAAGCATCTTGAAATTGCTTTAAGGACATAACCCAGGATATAAAGTATGGGTGCCAAACAGTTATAATTGAATTGCTCTGGCTCAGAGTGCTTAAGATAAAGGTGTGGGGGATGATCTGCAGAACCTTCTAGAGCACAGTGATGGATTACCAAGACTACAAGGTTTCAAAGTTGCAGAAGCACCCTTGTAGTATTTCAAACAAACGTTGTAGTACTCTAAAATCCTGAAGGTACATTTGTATTAATATGTGTTCACTTTCTTAGGCAAATATTCACCATTATAACCCTAGAGCAGTCCAAGTGAACATTTGTCTAAAGATATGTCTGTCCTATAATACAGATATTTTTCTCAGATTGCTCCTACCTGTGTTCTACTGGCTAACTCTGCAGAATGAGGAGCAATCATTAGGGGTAGTGAAAAATTGGTAGTCTGATAAGGAATTTTGTATATTCTCTTATGCAATTGCATTCACTCTATCTGTATATCTGTCACAATATAGGTGTCATTTACGACAGCAAGTGCAGTTGTAATCCCACAAATTTCCCTGCAGTGCTTGTGTCAAAACACTTCTGTAAAGTTGTGCTCAGTTCCACTCAGTCCTTCCTGCCTTCTGTTCCTAATGGAGCACAGTTGCACCTGTTGACGCAGAGAAACCCTAGAGCAACTGCCACCTTCGGATCAGGTGGTAGCTGACACTGCATTTTGGAGAAAAGCATGGTGATTGTGCTCAAAATTGCACTTTGTTCACTAAATTTGTAAATTACCCCAAAAGTATTCCAGTACACATTAACAAAAGAACCACTAGGGTACTCCTTCCTCATGGGTCCATAGATTGTACACAGTGGATATCCTATAATTCTTTCTATAATAAAATATGCAGTCTTTTGTTTTTAATATTCCTGACCTAACCAGAAAATCATACTTTTCTTATCTCCTTCCATCTTTTTAATAATGCAGTGACCTCTACTGAACATCCGAGAGAACAAATAAGCAGTATAGTTGAGTGACTTTCTTAGCTGTCCAAATAAAGTTATGAGCATTCTGAAGACCTGTAACAGCATTTTTCTTACATTATTTTAGAAGAACTATGTAATATTTTTATCATTTCTTACATTTATATTTGGTTAGAGGTACAATTAAACAAACATGATGAGGTTTAGTTGTATAGACGAGTGTTGGGCCTTAAGTCAGAAATGTAAAGGGTTTATGCTTCTCAAAAACGTTGTAAACATAGATGAACATCAGTTAAGCTTTTTAATGTCTCAAGCTTGACTCATTTACTTCACTGACTGGATGCCATGTGTTGCAGAGGTTACTAAATAAGCCCTATGGCTAGCTATACAGTTTTTGGCTTTAGCTTATTACTAGAAATGTTTCAGCACAGTGGAGAAACAGCCATTTATTTAGTATAAGGGATGTAGGGAAACAACTGTTTATTTTGCAATGGAGAAGTGCACAGACCTTTTCTGTTACCATAATTGTTGGCCTAAACTCAGCCTAAGCTCCTGGATTCTCTTTATTGTCACACAACATGTGTGTGGAATGATAATTAGATATCTTGCTAGAGGCATAAACACCTTTCAAATAATACCCAGAGCTATAGGCCATTCAGCTATTATAGTAGGGAACCCAGGCTATGAAATTGCAGCCCTCACTTCCTCCTGTGGGAGCTGGAGACACTTGCTCTCTGCAGTTAAAGGACAGGAAGGTTTCACTTCTCAGAGATGCTGTAGTCTTCTAGCAGCAAGAGAATAATGGTGCTCTGATCTGCCATTTATCACCAACTCACCTCACCTGCTGTTTAAGTGACCCAAGTGCCTATGGCTCCTAATTGCTCACTGTAAAGTGATGATGGTGACTATTTACAAGAGATTTATGTTCTTTATTCAGATGAAGTGGTCTGTCCCTTCCATGGGTAGTTAGATTTTTTTTTACTATGTTTATATCCAGAGCTTTCAACTTACGTGACAGGCAAACTAGCACAAATGCTTCTAAAGCCTCTAGACACCCATTGTGCATGCACATATAGCTCCCTACCCATTTCTGCACATATTTGGGCTGATTCACTAAAGGTCAATAAGTTTTATCACAATTTTTTGCGTTAAAATTGACAGTATTAACTGCACTTGAGTGGCTGTAAATCTGGTAACCCCCTGTGACAATTGGGGGGGGGGGGGTGGTTAACAGATCTGGCATATAACTATTCTGTCTATGGTTCAAGTAAATTGTCTCTCAGTGTTTTCTAAATACTTTCAAACAAAACTATTTTTCACTGTTTTAGCAATATTTTAGGTTTTAGTGTGCTGCACCTTGGTTTTAAGCCAACAGGCATCTAGTTCCATGTCAAGGGCTAGAAGGCTCAAGTACATCCCCAAGTGCAGTTGTGGCCCCACAATTCTCCTTCAGTCAGTTGTGCATAAAACCACTTTTATTAAAGGTACTTGCACTTCCACTTAGTTGGGCTCAGTACCACTTAAGGCCCCCATACACGGGCCGATAGAAGCTGCCGATATCGGTCCCTTGGACCGACTCGGCAGCTTATCGGCCCGTGTAGGGGAAGAAACGAGGGGCCTGGCCGACAGATATCTGGCCTGAAATTGGCCAGATATCGATCGGCCAGGTTAGAAAATCCAGTCGGATCGGGGACCGCATCGGCTCGTTGATGCGGTCCCCGAACCGACTGCCCCATTGCCACGTGCAGAATTCGATCGTTTGGCCCCAACATGCCTACATGCCTCCCCGATATCGCCACTCGTAGGTGGGGATATCGGGGGAAGATCCGCTTGCTTGGCAACATCGCCTAACGAGCGGATCTGCCCGTGTATGGCTTTAGTCCTTCCTGCATTCTGTTCCAAATTGAGTACTGCTGCTGCACCTACTGATTCACAGGGACCCTGGAGCTAATGCCACCTGCAGACCAGGCATCAGCTCCAGCGTTCCCTTAGTGCCCTGTTCAGTTGCACCAAAAGAATAGAGCTCAAATTACTCATATGCCATCAGAAATTGCCAGACAAACTCCAAAAATATTCACCACAACTGCCCCCAATTTGTGGCGAATCGCACATGCCGTTGCATGAGTTTTAGAAAATGGACAAAACTACATCAGGTGAACTACACTCTGCCATACACTATACAGGTATGGGATCCGTTATCCAGAAACCCATTATCCAGAAAGCTCCGAACTACGGAAAGCCTGTCTCCCATAGACTCCATTTTAATCAAATAATTCAGATTTTTAAAATTGATTTCCTTTTTCTCTGTAAAAATAAAACAGTACCTTGTATTATATCCCAACTAAGATATAAATAATCCTTACGGGATGCAAAACAATCCTATTGGGTTTAATTAATGTTTTATTGTTTTTTTTAGTAGATTTAAGGTATATAGATCCAAATTGCGGAAAGACCCCTTATCCAGAATACCCTTGGTATCCGAGCATTCTGGATAATGGGTCCCATACCTGTACTACTACAGTGGCACCCTTAACTACTGCCCTGTCCAGGCTGGCAGTAATTCCAAAATTCCCAAAAGCCACTGCATGCACTTGTGCACTATTCTTTAGAAAAGGCCAGCAAAGGAGTGCAAGGAGCATGTAGAAATGTAGTGTGATTTCTGCCCTTTACAGCACAAAACGCAACGCTGTGTCAACAACGTATTTTTCAGAGACATTGTTGCCCTTGATCCCCCTCTGGCATGTCACTGTCCAGGTCGTGGCACCCTTTAAACAACTTTCAAATCAGTTTTCTGGCCAGAAATGGCTTTTCTAGGTTTTAACGTTCGCCTTCCCATTGAAGTCTATGGAGTTCGCAAAAGTTCGCGAACGGGTTCGCGAACTTTTTTTGTGAGGTTCGCTACATCTCTACTGAGGCACACAAAATCTGAATGACTATAGGGTTCACTTATGACACCTAGGTGCGCAAGAGCCCTAAGGGGTGCAAGTGCTCATTTCCTATGCACTTGTGGCCCTTCAAACCTGTGCTCCACTCCTATACCACTCCTACCTTAGATTGACATATATATGTCTCCACCCACCCGCCCCTCACTAACAGGGGAAGCTATCTGTGCATACACCGATGCAGCATGAAAAGTGAAAAAATTGGCCAACTGTGTTTAGCTTTGCAAATGAGCCCTTATATCTTCATTCTGTCCATTTTCAGTCTCTCCAGAAAAACACAGCACCTGCCAAACTCAGATAGGTGGCAACCTGGTTTATGCACCTATACATAAACGACATAAATCAGCAGCTAAGTGCATGCAGATATCTAAAAGATGCAAAACAAAATGAAACAAAACCTCCATATCATCATTTATATTCATTACATGCCCAGAAGACACCTCTTCTTTACATATTCAGCATTTTCTATGGCAGGGACAACCCAATCTTCCAGGCTGACTCTTGCAGTGGAAGCCAGGATACATTGTGCTGAATTCAGGCAGCTATTTTAACAGCTTGGATTTCTGTGCTGCAGGAAATGTTCGGTTTATGATAATTAAAATTTCATTATCCCTTTAAGATGTAAAAATGAGGACCCAACGTTTACTTATTTTACTCACCTATAGCATTTGTCTCGGGAATCTAGAAATTAGTAATTTTCCTTTTATTCTGGTTTAAGCATACAGTCTTGATCTCAGTGTAATTAGCACCTGTTGTGCTTGTGTTTTCCCTATAGTGAATTTATGCACTGTGATACTTGTTGTTTTGTTAGTCCTGCTACCAAGAGGTGCTAACAGCAGAGGAATGAGATCTAATGCAAATGATTAGCTGATACACTGTTTTCCAGCCTTGGTTATAGCACAAAACACATTGTGAAAGACCAGGAGAACTCACAAATGATTTGCAGTTAAATGCCCACATTCTAGATGTTAAAGAGACACTATACATGTGTTTTATTCTCTTTATAGTTGTCTAATTGAAATATTAAAAATTGTATGTACTTTTCTCCTTGTGAAAATTTTAAGGTTTATTTTTGCTTGCAATTGTCTCCAAGGCCAGGTGCTCACAAGTTTTTCCTGCTGAGGTATATTTAACAAACAAAAGAAACCAAGTAGGGGGAATAAACTAGTAACTAAGGGAGAAGGCATGATTTTACTGAACAAACAGGGCCATAGAGACCCTCAATAGCTGAAGCATCTCTTTGTTCTTACAGATTATATAGAGAGATACCTTAAAACTGACCCAACATAAAGATTCCATTATAGTGTCAGGCGCAGCCACAGGTGGGTGGCTGGCAGGTAGGAGCTTATATGCCGTGTAATATAGGTACAGGGGGTACTGCGCTTGTGGATAGCCAGGAAACAAGTTATGTTGCTGAAACATGATTTATTAATGAAAATTGAGTAATAAGAATATGGAAGTCCTTACAACAGGCCAGTGGTCAGAGGCAGGCAGAAGACAAAACAAATCCGTAAAACAGGCAGAGGGTCTGGACTGGCAGCAAACAAGGAGGGTCCGGAATAACAGGCAGTGGTCAAAGGCAGGCTGAAGGCAGGGAGAGTCCAATAATCAGGCCGAGGTCAATACCGGGAGATCAAACAGAGGTCAGTAACAGGAGTTGTGGAACAGGGTAAGGTAACGTAATCAGGCAGGTATGCGGGCAGGAGTCAAGCAGGAAAAGGGACTGGAACAAGCAGGTAAGGTCACTGGAACGTAAAAGGCTCAATGATCAAGCAACCAGGGGTTGCTTGTGACAGGCTTATAAAGCCCGTTAATTGACTGATTGCAACCACCTGGGCTATTTAAGGGAGGAGAAGGTGAACATAAACACAGAAGCAAAGAAGAGGGGTTAACAGAATGTACAGGGCTGGATGCCCAAGGTCTCCAGTGGCTCAGTGAGGTAATGCAGAACCTGCCTAACATAGAGTCCAGAGTTCTGGTACAGGCAGGTCCTGACATATAGTAAAGAGAGGTGTATAAAAATGGTTAAAGGAGAAGAAAAGTAATTTTGGCATTTTACTGCCAATAGATTCACCACATCAGTGCCACCTAGAACACTATTTATTCTGCAGAAAGCATTACCATACCTGATTAAAGAGCCCCAGAAGCTTTCTCTGTTTGCTTAAGATAGCAGCTGCCATTTTAAATAGCTTCCTGCTGAAGCTCTAGCCCTTGGTAGCTCAGATTACACATTCCTAAGGGTAGGGGGGAGTGAGTTTTATGAATTCTTTTGGGAGGGGGGAACAGAAGAGGGGAGAGAGGAGAGAGCTGCCCAGACTCTGGCCCTGGGAATGAAGGATTTTTCTGAGAGAGGAAGTCAGACAGTCAGACACCCAAAAACATGTTTACAAAAAAAGAGAAAAGATATCCTGTGTTTCATTTTTCATAGAGGACTCAGTGCAGCGTTTCTGTGAGTGCTTATGGCTGTATTTACAAAGACCTATCTGATAAAGCTTACTTAGTTTTTATCTTTCCTTCTCCTTTAAGGTTAAAGTGGCCTTTTAACCTTACTAGACATTTTAAGCAACAGAATACTGTTTTTATTAATTTTTTTATATATTACAGCCTATAATGGACATGAAGAAGTATATTTTCATTATAGCTGGTTCACCTTTCTGTGTGAAGTACAGGAAAATTCCATGTCTTAAAGGGCAAGGTCTAATTTAACTTGAGGTTTAATATGTTGTAGACAGTGGTATTCTGACACAAGTTGAAATTGGTTTTCCTGTTTTGTTTTTTTTCTGCTGCTCTCTAGTTTGGAATTTTAGCTGATATCTGGTTGCTAGGGCCCAATTAATCATAGCAACCAGTGTCAGTGCCCCCCCCCCCCCCCCCCCCCCCACCACCCATTTAAGGATTGGAAACAGGCAGAAATAGCAAATAGTTCAAAAATTATAAAAATGGAAAATCTGCTAAGAATACACTATTCTATAACATAACTACCCATTTTATTAAAGCCATACTTACTGCTGGGCAAACGCTTATGATATTTATAAAGTAAACAGGGATTTCAGATACAAGTATCTTTTTCATATAAGTGTTACACGAGGTGTTTATATTCTGCTAAATCAGTGGCTTCACTCTGGCAGACTGGCAAGCCCTGATATCATCGTTTGATAAATAATTCCTGATTTTGGAGCTTAAAGGACATGTAAACCCCACACACAAAAATGTAATCAGTGACCAGCCGCTTTGAAATCTTTCAATACCTGCTACACTGGTTTTCCAGATTAATAGTAAGGCTGCAACATCTCCTTAATCACTTAGATTTCCTTCTCCTCCTGTAACCCACTCGGCCCCATTTCTGGCTTGTGGGCATGCTCAGATTATTAAACACGCCCCCCAGTCTAGCAGCCAGTAAAGAGATGGTATTGCTGGTTCCCATAGAAACTCAGCTCTAGCTGTCTGCTTCAATTTTTTTCTCCTAACCTTCTCTCCTGAGCTCAGCTCAAACAAAGCACAACTTTTATCAGAGACAATTCTGCCTGTGTGAGCCTGTATTCTTGATGAAATGTATGCTGAATAAGGGTCTGTGTGTGTATGCTGCTTGTAAATTTAAATGTAACTGATTATGTATCAGAGGGAAAATGGCCACCGGGTGAAAGCTGCTATTTGCTTTAGGAAAATGTGATGGTGCTGGCAAGCGCAGGGGATATATACATTACAAATGATGCCATTTGGGTGGGGGAGACATGCCCAACTGATATAGATTGTAGGCAAATGTAGGCTTTACATGTCCTGTAATATGCTTAACATGGAAGTGATAAGCTAGCCAATTAGTTAGATATAATGAACTTTAAATGAGGAATTGGGGGGGGGGGGGCGTGTTGTGTGTATAACTATCAATTGAAAAAGGCTACATCTGTTTTTTTTTAATTTTTATTTTCCCTGTCACCATAAAGCTTGGCATTAAATTCTGATAGCAAGTCACATAGGGTACCTATATTATACTGATTCTATCAGGATGCTATGGGCTAAATAAAGGGGAATACAGTACATGTGCCTTTAGCAGGCAGAAAGTACAGTCTTCCTTGCCGTTGTTGTCCCCTTGTGATGTTTTTGCAAAAACATGCAATTATGCATTTTTGGAGCCTTTAGTGTTTTCAGTTCACCTAAAAGACAGAAAAGTATCTTGCCATTTGTCCAGCTGCTGAAATATGCCAGCAGTGAAGCATTACGTGTTTAATATTTACAAGCCCTTGTGATACTGCTGCTTTACTCTGTTGTTGATTCATTTTGTCTGCAAATGGCCTTTGTATCACTGCAACAATACGAGTCACTTGGGCTCTCTTTAGCTTGTTGTATTCTGTCCTGGAATTCCAGAGCAATAGTGCCTGCCACAGTTGCGCACAGAAAGACATGTTAGAAAATCGGGCACAAATGGCTGCAGTTTGCACCTACAAGAGGCAGTAGGTGGATAGAATTTGGTGCCACAGATATATGACTTTCAATTGGTGGACGATAAATTGACTCCTATTGGTATAACATACAAAATGGCACTGTACTTACCACCTTCTCAAGGATCCCATGCACTGGAGCATTTTTGCCCTGTGCCTCATGCCCCAAAATAGTTGCATGTTATCCGTGCACATTTGAACTTGTACTTTGAGTCAGGGGTTTTAATGGGCAAACATTTGTACCCATTGTTAGTCAGTTAAATATTTTGATGCCGCATAATGTACTATATTTATGAGACTGTGCCTCATGCTCCAAAGACGCACTGATTTCAGTTAATATTTATTAAAGCCTCCCACCCCCTATGAGCTGAGTCTGAGTATTCTGGGTATCTAAGCCAGCCCACTGCTTGCGTCTCTGACATCATGGGGAGGGAAGAGCAGGAAATCTTTAAAAGCACAGCCCTGAAGCACAATTGCATTACTTCTCATCAATATAAAACATGTTGTTTAGGCTTCATTTAGCTATTAAACAAAGAAAGGATGTATACTATATCCATTCTTGTACAAATCTTGCCACAAATCTGTTTTGCTGAATTCAGTATTATTACTTGCTTTGCAGATCCATGGTACTTACATGCCTCTCATCCTTTCCTTCTACATTAGCATGACAAAGCCACACTATCTCCACTGCTGCTTACAGGTTGCACAGTGTTTTATGGCTGAAACCATTGAGTAATAGCCTACACTGTGACAATACTGCATCTTTACTGAGTAACTGATGGACTCTGTAAAATGTATTGACTCATATCTGCACACAACAACTGTTTTCCAAAGCCGAAACCCCCCCACTATCAGGGATTAACCAGTTTATATTACAGATGTGATGGTTACTAGGCATATTTGCACCTTCTGCCCCTCTAATTGTTATAACTATGTATTTATGAACTGCGGTACGCACCACTGATGACTTTTGTGATCATATACAATGAGGAAGCTTTTCTTGAGATTAAGGCCCTCTGGGAGATGCTAAATCAGATTTGTCTGCACCTTCCCAATCCTGCAACATACTGATGATGCAGCGAAAAAAAACACCACCAACAAAAAACCACAAACAATAGTGATAACACTTGCCTCCCCCTCCACCCCCTCATTAACCACTTGATTCCAAAGAACAAGTGAAGAATAAAGCTACATGGTGGAACGCATAATAGGTTAATCCTAGATACATTTACAATGGCCTGTGACGTGCCTGTGGCCCTTGCAGCTAGAGAGCGACTAAAACAAATGGATTTGATGTAGATGTTAATTTCCTCTCCTTGTCTTTTCTTCCAAAATAATAGGGTTAATGCAGAGCACTGCATGTCCCTATCTCTATCACCTTTATGGGCTCGGGTAACCACCTTAAAAGAACATCTGAGATCTACCAAGCATAAAATGACATAAACTGCAATGTGCAATATACACGTCAATTACGCACTTTTCAATATTTTGTTACCTTTTAATCCAGATGGTGCACCAGGAAGGGGACACAGGAGCAAACACACAGATCAGGCAGGAACTGGCGAGATAAAGAAAAGGGGGGAGAAGAGAAGCGATGCATTAGGTTTTTGTACAAAGGATTGGGAAGATGCACTCGCCGAGCTGAGGCGTGCTCTGCAGACAGCAGCAAAGAAGATTTAACGCACCTTCTGTTGCCTGGCACTGCAGCATAATGCTCTTTGTTTTAATTCAGATGAAGCTCGTGCTTAGGAAGAAGGTAAAATTCGAAGTGGTTAATATCACGCAGGCTGTGAAATACAGAAGCTGAGATCTGCTTTATTCACCCCCTCCCTTCCTTACACCAGCTCTCTGCCCAGGACTGTGTCACCCACCAGCCAGTCACTATGAAGCCTGCAGTGGTACTGAAGAGAAGGGGGAGAGGGAGGGCAGCGAAAAAAGAGGTGGGGAGTTGGGGGGAGAAAGGCTGGAGGAGAGAGAAGAAAAATTATTTGGCGAGGAGGAGGGAGGGGAAAGCAAGAGAGACAAAGAAGGAGAGAAAGAAATAAAGGCACAGAAAGAGATGAGGAATGAGCAACCAGGTGGTATGATGGAAGGAAGTGGAACAAGGCAACAAAGCATAGGGGAAAATGAGAATGGCATGTGATAGACAGTGTGCAAAGGATACAATGCCCAGATAAAAAAATAATTACAACGATAGGGAGAAGAGAGTAAAAGAAACATTATTCTGAGCCTACCACTAGAATTTTCCAGAAGATACAGTAGCAGAAACTAGAGATGTGTCATCGTATCAAATGCTGCAAAGACCATCCATCCTTTCTCTTATAGTAAATGTTGCCATCAATGCCACAGTGATTAGTACAACATTGCAGCACCTAGACCCCTTTTTAGTCCGATAAATAAAAGTAAAGACTGCAGTGTTTGAAATATACTCATGCAAACACCTCTAGATAGGTAGCAAAAGGTAATACTGACTCATCTATTCTTCTTCAGGAAATAAATGTTGGGTTTTGTCTTTTTGACCTTATAGCAAAAAATAGCTGTACCACTCAAATATTATCTAGCAGAAGAAGAATCCCAATGGATCAGCCAGAATGACCCTGTGCAAAGATAAAGATGTGTGCATGCTCCTGATCTCTATGAAAAATGCATATCACTTAGCCAATTTTACTAAAGCACATAAGCCCTGGGCCCTCTTGCCTTAAGATATTTGTCAATGAACTCTCCATGATAAAAGTACAAAACACATATTATTAGGGCCTTTTGCTTAGATATGTAGTTATATTTGGATATGCAGCTAATTATATATCAAGAAAGACGCAACCCCACTTTGAAAATGTTAAGCACAACTTACACTCAATTTTGACCAGATGTCAAAAAAAGTTAGAAAAATGCTGCATTGTGGGTAAAAATCCATGCCGATTTGTGAAAGAAAGCTTTACAGTAAGTAATAGCTTTTTTAACTATAAAAACTGAAAAATCAGGAACAGAAAATGCAAATGAATAAAATGCCAGCTTTGTAATAGTTTTTATTTATGCATTTTCATCTATAATACAAGGAAGTAGGAAAAAGAGTAGAGAACAGCGGGTATACATATATGCAACACAGAATGCATACCTTCAGATACAGAGTTATGATTATACACTGGTACAGTTTGTATATATTAACCATTTGTCCTTTGGTTCCCTATGGGTAAAGAGAATAGCAGGTATATATGGCTTATAGATTATCAGATGATCTGGGCCTTTGGGTTGGTGTCTAACCAGGGGGTCCAGACTTTGTTGAATTTCTCGGGACACCCTCTGGCTTCGTAGATTAGTCTGATCAAGGGAAGAGTCTTATTAACCATTCATACCCAAGCAGGGACAGTGGGGGCTTGGAGTGCTATCCACTTAATTATCAAACGTTTTTAAGAATAAAAGAGCAGGGCTGTGCTAGTGACCTGGTCTAAGAAGGGGTAGTATGTCATTCATTAGGCAACCAAAATATATTTTGAAATAGCTTTCCAATATACATAATTTGTAAATGAGTTACTAGTAAATGTAATTGCACTTTAGGGGTTATGTAAAAAGTTTGTCCAGGAGCAGTAACCCATAGCAACAATCAGCAGGTAGAATTTACTCTTTACTCTACTCCTGTTCAAAAGCAAAAACATCTTATGGGTTGCTATGGATTACTGCTCCTGGGCAAAGTTTGTGTCTTTTATTACATGTGGGTGTTTGTGCCCCTTTTTGCGATGCTGGTTCTGAGTCTTAAACAATGCTGCAGAAGCCAGTCTGTCTCTTGGAGTGACTAAACCCCACAATGCCTTGCATGCTTCTACACAGCTGACTCCTTCTACATCATTTCAATAGTCAGGTCCAGCAGTGCAGGGAACAAAAAAGTGATAGAAAGACACTGCTATGCATATAATTTGGCATGGGGTGTCAAAGCATGCCTTTGTCAAAATCAAAGCTGTAATTCCAGAATGGAAGGAAGTGGGGATATGGAAATATTCTTCAGCACAATGGTATACATGGTATACATGGCATTTTGATGCACCATAATCTGCAGAAATTCTAGGCATCATATCCTCACAGTTTTAACCGAGGCAATACACATTAACAAATCACCACATGTTGTTTTTCCCTTAAGGATCAAATTGCAGACTAATTTTGACCCTGAACAGTAGACAGCATTTGAGCATAGGAGCCATGGACTGGGTAATGAAGCCATGCATCTTCCCCTCCTTCTATTGACAACCAAGTTAATTCTGTTAACAGAGTTTTCAATAAATATACTGTGACCTTTTCCGCCAAGCCTGTTTCCTAGTGTGTAATCTCTTTGGTGGGTCAATCAATTAGTGTGCTTAGGGTAGAGATACCCTCATACACCCAAGGTCACAAGCTTTCAGTCAAAATACCTCCACTGTATTGCAGAAAAAATTCCTATGGGGGTGTTCCATGAATATCTGCATGGTCTTTACAAAAAGTAATTCAACGATTAAATAATATATAATTTATCCATAATTTACAAGCTACATCAGGGGTCCTCAAACTTTTTAAACAGGGGGCCAGTTCATGATCTCTCAGATAGTCCTCAAACACGGCCCCCATCCCCTTCCTGTGTCCTCCCTGCTCCCCCGCTCTGTACTCCCGCTCCGTCCTCCCTCTCCCAGCACCCCCGCTCCCCGCTATTTCCCGCTCCCTGCTCCATCCTGCCTCTCCCAGCTCCCTCACTGCCAGGATCCAGCCCATGGGCTGTAGTTTGAGGATCCCTGACCTATGTAATTAAAAAGACAGTCAATCTACTACTATACAGGTTATAATTTGTCTTTACAAATATCATCCTTGCTAAAGAGAAAGAGCGATGAACATAATCATGTCATATGAATTAACTTTTTATAGAATAGTAAATTATTGCATAACTGAGCCTTAAATTGATTGTTAGTATGCTGCAGAGAGTGCTATTCTGAAACAATTAGCATTTGGTCTTCATCTTTCTTTATCTGTGGTTTTTATAATTATTTAGCTTTTTATTTAGCAGCTATCCAGTTTGGAATTTTAACAGTTATATGGTTGCTAGGGTCCAAATCAGGCAGTGGTTTACATGGGAAACTGGAATATAAATAGGAGTGGATCTGAATAGAAAGATACGCAATAAAAGGTAACAATAACAATTAAATTGTAGCCTCACGGAGCTGAAAAGATTTAGAAGAGGAAAGCACAGGGTCGGGCTTGGGGGTGAAGGGCCCACCGAGGCTCCCACCCCAGGGGCCCTGCAGGTGCCCGCACCCCCCCGAGTGGCCCCCCTAACCCCCCCTCACAGGCCCCCCCACCCGACGTCCTCCCCGAGCGTGTAAATATAGCACGTCAGGGCAGGAGCGGTTGGGCAGGAGGAGTGCTGGCAAGGGTCGGGTCTGGGCCGCCGGGCCCACTAGAACCAGGGCCCACCGGGATTTTTCCTGGTGTCCCAGCAGCCCAGTCCTACCCTGGGAAAGCAAAAAATGCAAAAGTGATAAAAAAAAAAAAATAGAAAATGAAGACAAATTGAAAAGTTGCTAAGAGCTGGTTACTCTATACCATAGTAAAAGCAAACACAGAGTGCATGTTCATGTATTCGCTGAAGAGTGGCTATAAGGAGGAAGATTTACATATGTAATATGATCCGTTTGTAAGGGATTGCTGGAAAGTTGTTCCACTCTTACGGTACCTGGAAACACAAAGGTGTAAACTTGCTAAAAGTATTCCTCTGAAAACCTTTGCAATTTACATTAATTGTAAGTCAATTTTGGGGTATTAGCAGTTTTTGACAGTTTTATACTTCTAATAGCAAGAAAGGTAAGTAATAACCAATAAAATTGTAGCCTTGCAGAATAATCATCACATTATTATTTGTTATGGTTTACTATGGTATAGCAGCAACACAGGATTTCACAATCATAATTACCTACATTCTAGACCTCTCTGCAAGTCCTCACATTTCTAGCACTTATCTATTAAGCAAACCTCTATCATGATGATTCAACAACTGCATAAAATGCCTGCTAAGATATTTGGGTAGTGTCAATGGTATTCTGATTTGCTTCTTATATTCTTTTAGAGCTACCCATTACAGATAAGGGTCTTGGAACTGCAAGCAGTAGTTACTACCATCTTACAATGCTTGGAATTCTACATTAATTAAAATAATTAAAAAAAGCCAATGAATCGCCATTATCTTGAGTGAGAAATGTATGCAACGGTTGTTTCTGATTATTTTATGTTGCTCTTCCAAATGCCATTTTATGCCAGCAGCTTTTGTCTTTCTCAGTCCTACTGTCAGCGTTTCATCAATTACTTTCTCTCTTGTGTCCTTGAGCCTATTATTGAATGCCTGGTAAAAATGACAGGTATGCACAAGAGCTTGCTTGTCTCTTTAAGCAAAAGCAAGAATAGACAGGCAAGTTATGTCACAGACAGCAGGGCCCTGAAAAGCACTGAAGAGTAGACGTGAAAAATCATTCTCAAATCTGATGTAAACAAGAAAAAGAGTTTTATTTCCTTGACATATGCACTTGTACTTATCTATATCTGAGTTGAGTTTAAATTTAATTAAGTTTAAAGTTTAGGCTAAAGACACATGAAGCTATTTAGTAGCAGCTACTTGTCGCGGCTATTAAAACGCCAGAAAATACCCTGCCATAGACAATACTGAAAATAGCCTCTGCTAAAACACGTTAAGACAATTATCAGTAAAAGATCAGCATTGTCTGTTTTAGTAGCCGTGACAAGTAGCTGCTACTAGTAGCTCCGTGTGTCTTCACCCTTATGTTGCATGCCTCATCATTTGCCTCTTTTCAACTTTGTCATTCATCTTTTACTGAAAAGGTCAAAGAGGAAAAGAGCAGCGGAATTGACTTTTGGGATGTTTCTCTATTGTCTGTGGAATAAGAGGAAGTCAGTGTTTTGTTTTAGTGCCTCTACTGATTTTAAAAATTAATATAAGACTCAAACGCTTCAGCTGGCAACTTCAGAAAGGTTGATATAAAAATATGATGTAATGGTTCATATATTGGAGCCAATACACCATTGATAAGGATATTACAGTCCACATTCTCATGCCTTAGACAGGTGTTGCTATTGTTCAGCACTGCTTGGGGCAAATCGAGTTTTCACCCTATTTCAAATGTGTCTGGGCAACCCTGTATTATTTACACTAATTTGTAGAGAATAACCATCTAATTGGTTTGGATCCATTAGAAATTTAAAGTAGGCAGGGAAGTAGCATAGAATTAGTTGGGTATAAAAGCTGTATAGAAGGTCATGTCCTGTACCTCCTATGGTAGGAGAGGAAATAAAATAACATTTTTAGGGTACATAAAACATATCCTCAAGAAAGTGAGGATTTTATTGGTCATAGATGGCACTAATATATTTAATGTTATATTTTGCCCATATTTGTAGAATTGGTATGGAAGATACTGTAGATGTTGCAGACAGGAGTTGTGCCATAAAGGGGCATATCAGGAACATTGATTCTTGGGCCTGTGAAACAGATTTATTTCTGCCTTTCTCCCTTTCTTCATATGTTTTCATCCACTGTAGAGAAGATGTAGCTACAGGTTTGGATGAGGATAGTGACCATTACCATGATGCAACAAACCTGGCAGATGTATAATATAGCAAAAATGTTAATTCTGCCAAGCCAGTCCTGAAAGAGTTAAAGTTTATGAATTGTGATTTATAAGGAAAAGATACCTATTGATATTGGGATTGTACTTTTAGTTTAGGCCAGATTATTGTTTTGATTAGATAAATAATATATATTAATAATATCGTTATGTTTACTTCAAAGGTCACTTGGGCCCACTTCATAAATATTTAGTATCTAAAACTCCACAGAAAAGGCTGGACATAAGACTGAATAAGATCCCAGATTTTTTTGCACAGCAGCAAAGAAATATAAACACATTACTAAATAAAAACACAACTTTCCCGTCAAAGAAAATATTTTTACTTGTACAGGATATGTGAATAATTAAATAATTTCTAGTGTAGAGATGTCTGTAGGCTAAGATATTCTAGCTTTTGGTTTTTTTCTTTAAACATTAAGATTGACACTTTACCCAACAAGGAATTTATTGCCGTTTCGTGGATCAGTTGTTTCTTGCCTCAACATTTGCTGCAGATTTATTATCAGGTGCATGTTTGGTAACATTTCACTTCCCAGATATACTTTTGTTGGTCAGGCTAATCACAGCACATTAATGCCGATTCCTCTAAATGCAGATAGGTCATGAAGACCTTTTGGATGTTAAACAGCAGCTGAATCTCTGTACAAAATTTTTCAACTCAAATTGAGTTGAAAATCCTTTTAGTAACAGCAGTCAGTGACATCTTCCCCATAGCTGCAGCCCAAAGTATATTTCTGGAGATGTGAAATCGCCAACCGAGCCCCCTTGGCTTATCTGTGTTAAACGTGTTTAAATTAACATCTGAGCATGTGCTAATACCAGGAAGGTCCAGAAGCAGAACAAACAAATTCAGAGTTGTTAATCTGAAAGCCCTTGGGTCAGATGCTGCTTTTCAGGGTTTTCCATAGCCCATAACTTGACCAAGGACTGTCTTAAGTTGAAAAACATCATAATAACTTGTATTATCATACTTTAGTGTGTATTTGTTGTCCAGGTCCTAAGTGTCATTCCTGTGGGTTTGGATAGCTGTAACATATAAAGCTACTGTTCTACCCTAGCTTTACCTTGATGCTAACTACTTCAAACAACCATAGACGATGTGCCATAATCGGTCCACAAAAAAAAGTAATTGTTATTTGAGGACTGAAGAGCAAATGTTTCCAAGTATAACTGTTACTCAGCAAACAGTCTTTAAGATGCTGCTAACAGAACTGCTGTTTGAGTGCCATAAGTGTTTGTTAAAAGTTAAAAAACAAAAAAAAGCTCTTATTATTGGCCATTAAATTTAGATACACTTGTAGTGATTCTCTGATTTGCTCAGAAGGATTCATTTTTTTTAACATATGTGCATAGTTTTTCCTTTAAAAAACTATGAAGATTTTCATTCATCCAGGTCATGGTATATCTAGTAAAAATAAATCTAATGCAATTGGACTTTTTAAGTAATCATTGAAGACGTTTCACTACTCATCCGAGCAGCTTCTTCAGTTCAACTGACTTGTATGGGAAGTCCTCAACATATGTCCTTTAAAAAACATATATCAGTATTGACTTACATCCCTGATTTTTTCATCTGTTCTTTTATGGGGTCAAAATTCTAAAAACAAAGGTTTGTCAAATATGAACATGCATCTAGTAATATTCACAAATGCAAACTTTCCAACTCTTGTTGAATCCTACATTGTTTGAGCAGCCATCATTTTATTAGTTCCTGTACACATCTACCTTGTCATCTTAGTAATTTACTTTTAACTTACAGCCTTTTTGTGCCCCAAAATGAAAGACCTCTATAGAAAAAACAGGATAGTAACAGACCAAGGCTGAGTGTGTCCAGCAAGGATGAGTTAGGAGCAAAGTGCCTATAATCAGATGGAGCCTACAATTTAACATCAGCAGCTTAGAACATCCTGCTATCTATAAGAGGGCAGATGGTGCCAAAGGTAACTGCCCAGATGCCTATTTGCCCATTAATATGCCTAATGCAGAAAATCAGAGCTGTGTAAGATCTGCTTTCATTGTCATAATGTACCTGGCCTTTTAGCTTGTTTTTAAACACTGCTACATCATTTTAATTTCTCTACAAAAATGTCAGTAACAGATGGTGTACTGCTGCTTTTATATTTTTCCCCAACTGAATCTGAATAAGGCTAAGATGTTTGGTTAGTGACATTTTCAGCTTCTGCTTAAAAATACATGTTGGGGCTTATTCACTTATGCTAGGCAAATCTGCCAGGTTGCAGTTCCCCATAGTAACCAATCAGATCAACTGTTATTATTCTACCGACGGTAGAAAAGTTATTTGCATTAATTGCTCATTTGTTGATTTAGGTTACTGCATTTTGACATATGAATAATTTCAAGCTCAGTCACCAATTTTGTGACTTTTTTGACATAAAAAAGCTTTTTTAAAAAGCTCATCAAACAAATGAGCAATACTCTGTTTCAAAAATATATAGATGCAGCTCATGTACAGATGCAATAATTAAAGATTTTTTTATTCACTACAATTGGAGTACGGGCCCTTCTGAATTGTTATATATTCTGTATCTTTCATGTAACAGAAGACCATATAGGCCCATTAAGGTCTACACACATAGACTTTTTGGTCATTAAGTTATTTTTTGTATGTATGCAGATACGGCTGTTGACCATGGCGAGAAAAAAAAGTTTAAGCAGACCTGTACCAATGCATAAAGCAGAGAATTTAATGTGACTAGTCACTTGCTATATTAGATAGACCTGAAATCAAATATCAGCGCTGTTTAGATGTTACATGCATAAGAATGACCTTGGAGGGCTCAAAGATCCATGTATGTGTACGCTAGTCCTTCACTCAGTCACCAACAACCTCTGCAAATTAAATCAAGTAAATGCAAATTTACAGTACAGTGAATATATCCAAACAAGTTACCCCAGCCAGTCTGGGTGCAGCAGCAAAAAACAGTCTTTTGAAAGCAGGGACAAATGTCATAAAAAAGCCACATTCAGACTTTTGTACTCTGAAAAGCTGGTACAGTGACAGATGCAGGCTGGCAATTAATTCATTTCATTTTCTGAAACTATTATGCATTAGTGTGTTTGGTGCTGTTCTATGGCTATTCTTACTTATAGTATGTCCCAAGTTCAAAGCACACCTATCTAGATATCCTACAGCAACTATAATACAGATATTAGGAAAGGTGGTGAGAAAGTTCAAGTTTCAAGTTTATTGTCATATACAAATAACAATGAAGCATCATTACTGTAATGAAATTTTTTTGACCCGTGTTCCTCCCAACTTTACATAGACAAACAAAACAAAAAACAAAAAAAAATACAAATATTAAATATAATAAAAGTGTGCAATAAAGGTACAAGTATTTACAATAATAAAATGCAATGCAATATTTGAAATTGTGCAGTGAGGATTTAAAGTGGCTTTGCTTAAAGTGACACTGTGAAGAGTCCAGTAGTTATGGGGAGTGTGTGTTGGTTTGGGTAGAATGTCAGCAGTTCAGAAGCCTGATGGCTTGTGGGTAGAAACTGTCTCTGTATCTGCTGGTGTGGGTCTGGATGCTCCTGTACCGCCTACCTGATGGTAGGAGCGTGAAAAGTCTGTGGCTGGGGTGGCTGGGGTCAGAGAGGATCCGCTGCATCTTCCTCCTACAGCGCTGTCTGTACAGGTCCTGCATGGCCGGCAGTTCAGTCCTGGTGATGCGCTCTGCTGATCTCACCACCCTCTGCAGAGCTTTGCGGTCCAAAGCATTACAACTGCCATACCAGGTGGTGATACAGCCGGACAGAATACTCTCAATGGTGCATCGATAGAAGTTTGTGAGTATTCTGGAGTCCATGCCGAACCTTCGCAGGCGCCGGGGGTAGGAGGACAGTGGGCTGATGTTTCAGTCATACACAAGAGTGGTTGATTATTTAATAATTAACTTACAGTTGTATACAAGGAAAAGCTTGAATGTAACAGAACTAAGGGGAACAACAATTGCAGCAAATTGCACAGTTGGGGGACAGCTAAATGCAAAATGCAAAAATCATGGCATTTTGAGTGAGAATGAGCAAAAAAACAATGATACTTGAAAATACACAGCTGGGGTGATTCATGGTACATAGATTGAACGAACTAAAAGGAAATTACCCAGCAATATTTAAAAGTTTCCTAATGTACTGCAAACACTCTGTCCTACCTATGTATACCAGTTACAGTCTACCCTGAAACTTTCGTGTGCACCAAGTAGTAATTCTCTGGAGGAGGTAAGGGTGTGCTGGTGTAAATATTTTTCCTATTGCATGACTTAATATTGTCATTTCATGGTCATCCTTTGGATGTTTCTGCATACCGAATTATTATATGGAAACTTTAAAGGAACAGTACTGTTGTACTGTGTACTGTTGTCATGCACTAGTAAAAATTTGTGTTTGCTTCAGAAACCCTATTAAAGTTTATATTAGCAAGCTGCTGTGTCGCCATGGGCACAGCCATTCAAATCTGAAAAAAGAGAAAAGGCACAGGTTTACAAAGTAGATAACAGATAAGCTCTGTAGAATACAATGGCATTCTACAGAACTTTTTCTTTTATCTACTACCGGTATATAACCTATGCCTTTTCTCCTTTTTTTTAGACTGAATGGCTGCCCCCCCCCCATGGCTACACAACAGCTTGTTATGTAAACTATAGTAATATTTCTAAAGCAAACAAACCAGTTTTACCAGTGTAGAGCAACAGTACATCATATTGTAATTACAGACTTGGTTGGTGTTACAAATTTTTTAAGTTGTGTTTTTGGGAGGGTTACCATTTGCCATAAAACCTGTTAAAGAAGAAGGGCACATTTTAGGCACCATCCAGTAATTATAATAAATTACCTGCTCCGGTTAGAAGAATACTGCCCCAGTTCTCCTGGGCAAGCACCACGTTATGATAATCTTCCTGCTTCTTCCTTCTTGTTTACTCAAATGCGCATGCACTAGCCCATTGCCATTGAAGAACGAAAGAACTGAAGAAAATGATAGCTACATGGTGCTCTCTCAGAAGTACTCTGGGTATGTCTGTTTTAAGGAGCACCGTTCCAGAGTCTCAGTGATTATAATCAATCGGGGAGCCTACTATTTGGCACACCCAGCGGTTTTACCTTTCCTTCTCCTTTAATCATGCTCTTGCCCATTGCAAGGGTTGCGCTTTTGCTTTGTTTTTAAATGATTTGATAACATTTTATGAACTTAATGGAAGCACTGTATCTTTCAATACTTCTGTAAGTTTATGCCAGTTCTTCCCCCCAAATTTTCAAGTGTTTAATGAAATGCTTTAAAATTGTTGTAAGGTAACATAGGGCTGCTAACAACATTTTGGTGACAGAAGGGAACCAGATGGTGAACCAAATAATCAGGCAGCTGGAACAGGGTAGACTGGAACACAGTAAATCCAGGGAAACTCCATTTAGTATGGTGTTAAAACAAAAGAAGCATGACTTGATGATGGAGTGAGACAATTGTTGCTTGAGTAAAAGCTGTATTTTTAATGGACTTTTCAGTGAGTTCATATTAATGTTTTTGTCTTTCCCCTTTATACACACTGTAATACTGTAGGGAAAGATACTCACAATTGAAGATTACAGCCAAACACCATTAAAGATAGTGAAATCTGTAAATATACTATGATAATTAATACCGTACACTTTACTGTTTAATGATGAGTGTGACATTTATAAATAAGGTCCTATATATCACAGTCTCTCCCATACAGTATATATAACATTATTGTAAGACTTAATCCTAGGTCACCTGGCTTCTGTTCTGTAAAGATGTTGATGACAGATGTTGATTGGACACACAATTTTTGCAAATCAAATCAACAATAGTTAAGGCTGAATAGCCTGTGTATATTATTATGTCAATTCAACACTTTATGACCCAATTATAGTTGATTATATCCCTTTAAACGCAGTTGGCAAGCTTCAGTGAGTAAGCATTTTGGCTCCTATTATTTGAAGTTTAATGTACTGCTGCACACCATGTTCAGTTTTCCTATATTTTTCAACTGGCTTGGTAACATCAAAGGGGTCACCCATCATAACGGATATTTTAACAGTACATTTACTATGAACAACACTAGTAAGAAGATGCCCAAAGTGTATAAATAAAAATTATGTGAAAGATTTATGGTAATATGACAAAATGCAAATGGTATGTTACAATCTAGTAAACCATAAGCATAATCAAAGCTTTGACTTGAATTGAATGAATTAAAAAAACAAAACAAAGTATCGGCCTTTCTATCTTTGTTATTATTAGTGGGGTAGCAACCCTAATCCCTTGTTGTCTGTACAATCTCAGCCCTACTGGGTTACTGTAGATATCTACTCACAAGTACAGAATACCAATTTCAGCACTCAATATACCAAGAGAAGTTGATGCAGGAGACTGAAAGTCAATAGAGTTGAGTAACATCCCTAATTCCTTGTTGTCAGTACATGCTCAGCCCTGCTGGGCTACTGTAGTTGTCTACTCACAAGTACAGAATACCAATTTCAGCACTGGAAATTCAAGAGAAGTCACTGGAGGAGACTGGAAGTCAATAGAGTTGGGTAGCATCCCTAATTCCTTGTCAGTAGAAGCTCGGCCCTACTGGCTTACAGCAGATGGCTCAGCGTAAGGTTTACTCTCCTCGTGCTGTCATGTGAGGCTCCCTTTGAGAGACACCAACACAGTGTGTGAGCATCCTGAGTTTTGAGATTAGAATGTGCAGCCATAAAACCCAAACTCTAAGCTTTAAAAACAGCTCTAGTGAACTTGATTCCAGTCCTTAAAAAACAGATTTTTCTGGTAAGCATCGCAATAAAATGTAGTGCAACATTAATCGCCACTCAATGCTACCCACACAGAAGATGATTAAACCCCAAGAAACACATCTTGCTAGCGCTGCGATCAAACATAAATCTGAGGGGGTGAATACTGTCCTCTGGGTCCCCTGCAATCTATGAAAATGTTGTTATACAAGCTGCTTTCAAGCCTGACCCTATTAGAGATGCAGATTGCCCACTCTACTTCACATATACATTTATTGGCTCCCTGTCTCCTAAACTCTAATTAGATTAAATCTCTTCATTCTCTTTCTCCTTATTTCCAGCACAACTATGAAAATAACCTTTTACATTTTAGTTCAGTAAGATGAGCCTTTAGCTATTGTGAAGACATACCTTCCTTCACAACTTGTAAAAACTAATAGAAATAATGAAAAAAATATTCTTACAAAAATGTATTATATTGACTCAAAAGATGCAAGCCTTAAGTAATAATATGTTATAACAACTGTCAAATGAAGAATAATACCTTGCAAAATGCAAATTCTAGTCCATATTTATGTGATTTTTTTACATTTCCCCCTCTTGCAGGGAAAACTTGCCTTTGATGTATGCTTAACGTAATATATGTTTTTCCTTAAACCAGCATGAAAGTACTGTGGCATAATATATAGTAAATAAAAACAATATTCTCCAACATAAAGACATAAAGGACTTAGTAACCTCAATGGCAATAATACACAATCATGAAAATGGGATACCAGTAAAAACACCATTCTTTATTGTCCATTTCTGCCAGCACAATTAAAAAAACCTAACCAATAAAAGCACAGATAGACTACCATATGGTGAGGGACCCCTTATTTGTACATACGTGTAATTGTGACCAGATAAAGTTACCAAAATCCCATGCGTAACTACATTAAGTACCTAAGACATCCAATTTTGCCTTTAGATGTCAATTATACATATTGAGACAGAACACCAAAATTATGTATATTGGGATATCAACCAATATGCGTGTTTGAATATGTAGTGCTCTGGTAGTTCAACGCATCCATCACAACGTTTCATGAATCTTTGTGTGGCTCCAATTTCTATTATAATAGTAAACACCATCTTGAATATGTCCAAATGGGGTTGAGATAATAAAAAAGTCTCCAGTTCCAATACAGGAATGTACAGGCATATATTATGTTTCATACTTAAGGTAAGTATCCAGAAGTATATAATTATAAAGAAAGTTTAGAATTACAGAAATGTTTAAAAATTGTTTCCTATTTTGCTGTAAACACCAAACAGTGCCTTGTACTGGATAGTAACTAAGCTGCATGAAACTATATTGGTGGCAAAGCAATCCTATTGGGATTATTTTATGTTTAAATGTGTTTTTTTTTTAGCAGACTTTAGGTATGGAGATCCATATAACGGATAGGTCCCAAGTATTCTGGATAATAGATCCTTTATCTGTGCATAACAAACTGAGAGTCTCTGCAAAGTAATTATGCTGGTCATTTATGAATGAATAGCTGAAAAATACTTAGGCCACCAGACTTCAATACTTAGCCAACCAGACCTCTATCAAGTAAGGGGTGAGGGATCAAAGATTGGGGGGGAGCCTTTTTTTTACAATTAAAACCTTTTTTTTATTGCCACCCCCAAGAACAATTAAAAGGTAAAAACATCTAGTTTAACCCTTTCACTGCCAACAATGTAGGTACTACGTTGTTTTAAAAAAAGCAGTTAAGTGCCAACAACATAGTACCTACATTATTGGTACCTAAGCGATTCTCTCTGCACCGGCGGCAAACTGCTTCCTCCTTCCCCCCCCCAGCGCCGCCTAACACCTACTTCCTCCCAAGGACTGCAGCATGGAGGACCAGGCAAGTGATCTGATCTTCAGAACAGGTAAGTGCAATTTTATTTTCATTTATACACACTTTTACACACACTTACATACATTTACAAACACATACAACACACAATTTAGCACAGGTTTTTTTTTTCAACTTTGCATACTTATATACACTTATATACACTCATATACACTCATATACACACTGTCACACAACTTTTACATGTGCACATGTATACACAAACTCACAAAAACTGTTCTGTTTTTTTTTCATTTTACTTCTTTTTTTTGTTTGTTTTTTCCCCTAAAAACTGTTTATTTTGACAGCGTGACTATTGGATCAGATAGTCTGACCACTAAATGTGACTTATTTTGTTGTTTCATTGATTTGCACAATTTTTGTGGTTTTATTGCATTTTTATCCCTATATTAGTGTTCCTAAACTGATTTTAGCATAGCTTTGCCATGTGTAACTTTGGTGTAGAAAAATAACTTTACCTATTTTGAATTCATCAGAATGTGTACTTTCCAAAAATATATGTTTTCTGGGGGTCTCTGTATAGTTAGGGGGGTTACAGCACATAATACGCTGTCAGGGGGCTCTGTGTGCAAAAGCTGAGTTGGCAGGCGAGAAATCCATATGCGCTATTTTAATTTTGGGATCAGTACTCACCACAGACTTTGGTATATCTATGCATATTGGGCATCAAACTGTTCAGTAGGCCCCTGGTGTTCCTATTTAGGGGTGATTTGCCTTTGTATGCAAGAAATTGTGTGAGATAAATGCGGCAAACTGCAACATTTCACGTCATAAAAACCACTAAGTTTAGGAAAGCTTTGCAGATTGGTACTTTGGTGTAGAAAGGACTCTTTACCCATGTTAGATTTGTCAGAATGTGTACTTTCCAAAAATATATCGTTTTTTGGGGGTCTCTGTATAGTTTGGGGGTGTTACGGCACATAATACACTGTCAGGGGGCTCTGTGAGCAAAAGCTGAGTTGGCGAGAAATCCATATGCGCTATTTTTATTTTGGGTTTAGTACACACCACAGACTTTGGTATATCTATACATATTAGGCATTAAACTGTTCAGTAGACCTCTGGTGTTCCTATTTGGGGTGATTTGCCATTATATGCACAAAATTGTGTGAGATAAATGCAGCAAACATGCAGGCAAAATTTTTATGTGATGTCATAAAAACCACTAACTTTAGGAAAGCTTTGCAGATTGGTACTTTGGTGTAGAAAGGACTCTTTACCCATGTTGGATTTGTCAGAATGTGTACTTTCCAAAAATATAGGGTTTTTAGGGGTCACCCTATATTTCTGCAGCTTCTACCCCTCATAAAACTGCCATGTGTTTATGAATTAGGTAAAGATAAGCCATGAAATTAGTGTGCACAAGGTATATTTGGGGGGTCTCTAAGTGCCATGTGCTTTGATAAACCTATGTACAGTGGGTATCAAACTGTTCAGTAGACCTCTGGGGTTCATATTTAGGGTGTTTTATCTTGGTACCTAATGACCTGTAGAAAATAAGATGCTGCATAGTGGAAGTTTTGAGGTGATTTTTGGAAATGCCATAAAAATCGTCAAACTTAGGAAAGCCTTGCGGCTTGGTACTTTGGACTAGAAAGACATGGATACCCATTTTAGATTAGGGGGAATGTGTCCTTTCCAAAAATATATGACTTTCTGGGGTGAATGTACTTTTGCAGAAAGTACTGTGTTGATTTTGCAGAAGCTAAAAGACAGAAATGATAGATCATATGGGGGTATGTTCACAATGGGGGCCCTACATGCCACATACTTAGGTAAACCTATACATATTGGGCATCAAACTGTTCAGTGGATCCCTGGCATTCACATTTAGGGTGTTTTATCTTGGTACCTAATGATACGTGGGAGATAAGATGCTGGAAACTGGAAGCTTTGGGTGGATTTTTGGAAATGTTATCAAAATTGCCAACTTTAGGAAAGCTTTGCAGCTTGGTACTTTGGAGTAGAAAGACTTGGGTACCCATTTTAGATTCGGGGGAATGTGTACTTTCCAAAAATATATGACTTTCTGGGGTGAATGTACTTTTTACTAGCCATTAGACATTTAGAAGCCTATATCTTGTTACAAAATTGGACTTTTAGTTTACCCAGGAAAACTAAAAGTCCCCCTAAGGAAAGGCCCCTAAATTGAAACAGTGCAAAATGTTCAAAAACTGTCTGGCAGTAGAAGTTCCGCTTTGTCCAAAACGGCTGGCAGTGAAAGGGTTAAAGTAGCACTAAGTCTATAGGGTGCTAGCGTTATCCCACATATAATAATGTAAATGTTGATTTTGCAGAAGCTGAAATGACAGAAATGATAGATCATATGGGGGTATGTTCACATTCGGGCCCCTACATGCCACATACTTTGGTAAACCTATACATATTGAGCATCAAACTGTTCAGTGGACCCCTGGCGTTCATATTTAGGGTGTTTTATCTGGTTACTTTATGACTTTTAGGAGATAAGATACTATAGACTGGAAGCTTTGAAGCGATTTTTAAAAAATTTCACAAATTTTGATAAAAACCAATAATTTTAGGAAAGCATTGCAACTTGGTAGTTTGGAGTAGACAGACAGTTGTGCCTATTCTGTATTCCCTGGAATCTGTTCTTTCTAAAAATGTGTAATTTTCTGGTATAAACCTTCTGTTAGTGGAATTTTTGGCCTTAAAATCTAAAGTATGCAGCATTCTGGAGCAGTGCTTTGGAAATTTGGTAGTGTACTGCTGGGAGTTTTTGACCTATACAAGTGAGAAATCTCCATAAAACTATATATATTTGGTATTGGCATGTTCAGGAGACATGGGACTTTCCAAATCAGTTGTATTTTCATACATAAAATAATTTTTGTTTCTGGTGTATGTGTTTATATTATGGAAAATATATATTTTTTCATTTTTTACACATTTATAAGCCTATATCTTGTTACAGAATTGGACTTTTAGTTTACCCAGGAAAACTAAAAGTCCCCCGAGGAAAGGCCCCTAAAGTGAAACAGTGCAAAATGTTCAAAAACTGTTTGGCAGTAGAAGTTCTGCTTTGTCCAAAATGGCTGTACTTTTGTTTCTTTGCTAAACTATAACTTCCAAATCTCTGATAAAATGCTGAAATTCAGCTATAGGTGAAAAAAACTGTCTGTACCCAGTGTAGTTCTCTCAGGAATGTCCATTTAGAGGGGGAGTTTCTGTGCCTTTCTGGTCCCCTGCTGGTTTTGCTGTAGACAGCACATTCTGATTTGTCATTTCAATTATGGTTAATTCCTCCCTAATGACCAGAGAATCTCTAAGGCACGCAGGGCATGTCCCACACTCCTAAGAAAATCTCACAGTCACTATTACTCTAATTCTTATCACACAATTCTATAAATGTGACAGGATCTAAAAAAAGGCTGCTCTACTTGTTAAATGTGCAACTGTGCTGAAACAGATTAGAACAGTGTATGAGCATAGCTTACACCCAGTAGCAACAGTACTGTAATCAGTGAATAATCTCATGATGACTGTTCTGAAAAAAACAATGATGCATAGCATGATGCTCTCCAAGGGATCTCCACTGAAATTCAGCAAGTCCAGGCCTGAAGGAGTCAGCTGAAGAGAATTATTTATTATCAAAGTCTACTTTACCAACAAAAATGAATACAGTCATTTCAACTTATACACCAGTTATTTCTATCTGTATATGTAAAATATATTCTTTTAAGCAGGAGTCCTCTTTTTATTGCAGCAACACTGCTGTTATCTCCTGTCATTGCATCATTTTCCTCTTGTCCATGCACATTCCTTGTGCTATTGTGTTAAGCATAACCTTAGATACTACAGGGCTTATTTATGAAAGAAAGTGCAGTTTGTAAAGTGTGATTTAGGAAGTCATGTTTTTACCCAGAATGCATTTTCCCCTCCCAGTTCCAATGTAATTGATGCAGTAAAGGGGAATAGCATATGACCACAACTGATATATTAAAACTTTTGACATGAATTTTGCATTTTGACATGAATTCTGTGCAACTGTCCTTGAAATGTCCATCCATTTTCCTGCGACCTGAGCTGCAGCTAAAGTTGTAAGTGTGCCTTTAGATATTTATATTCATGGCCGCTGTTCACTGAAAGCCCTGTTTAAAGATATTTACATGCAGGAGATTAACTTCCTGGCCTTGGATCCCAGCAAAAAGCACATAACTGGGCCCCTCTACCTTTTGTCATGGCTTGGTGCCCCACCCGCACCTTATGTGTGCATGACCCAAGGACAAAGACTCTGCTTTACTGGTCTTCCTTTCTTCTTGGGACCCACTGCAGTCACAGGGTCTGCTCCCCTAGTAGTTATGGTAGTAGTTACATCACATCTTCAAAAGGATACAGCATTGTCAAAAGTACAGACTAAGGCAAATGACACACAGGTGTCATGACCACAACTGCCCTCCGTCGTCCAAACATTCCCATCACTGCTCCTGATAGCACTGAATGTAAAGCATCTTAATAAATGCATGCAGGCAGGCCAACCTCTGTGCTAAAATTCACTGTTTTGTTTGTGCTCAGTAGCTAACATTTCATTGACTCCTATCAGGGGTTATACAAAAGGCATTTTGTCCACTACTGTTTGCCTGCCAGATGGCAGCAGTGGACAATCCATCCATGGGCCAAAAAGCATAAATTAATTCTGAGCATTTTTATTTATTCTGCTAACACTTCAAATTGGGATGGTGAGTCTATAAAAAGCTAATTAGCAGCACAGCTCTGCTGTAAATTACATTAAGGTTAATGTCACACCATTTTGTTGTGGTTACTTTTCTTAAGAAAAAGGAATTGCTGGAGATCACTTCCCATTTTGGGCAATTACAATTTTTTTTCAGCTGTTCAAAATTGGCAATACCAATGTGTCCATACAGCTTTCCTCCATTCATTCCCTCCTTTCATTTATATGCAACATCATCCCACAGATTTTACATTTTAATTTAAAAAATATCAATACAATATGCACTGATTACATTGTAGCTTTTAATATGTGTCCATCTAGTATTATACTGAGCTGACCTTGGGATTCTGAAAATATTAAACTGACCTAAGTTTACAGCAATCCACTTATATATATCTGCCACAAGGAAATAATTTCAATGGGTAGCAATAGCCAATTATAAATCAAGGGCACTTTGAAATTAATGAAGGAGTGCAGTATTTCTTTATTACTTGTGCATTTATTTGCCATTAAAGGAGAAGGAAAGGCTAATAAAGAGTTAATCTCAAGCTACAGGCATACCTTCAGTTCTCAATAGTGCCATTAAATCTCCCCATATTTCACCTGTTCAGATCAGATCAGAAGCCAAACAGGAAGAAAAAACGCTGAGCTGTGTAAAGAAAGTTCCCATAATGCCTCACTCCTGCACCGAGACCCAGACCAAGAGAACATGCTCAATTAGTTAGACCATGAGTCAGCTTCCAGCTGATTGGCTCAGATCCACATTCCTAAGGGGGGGGGAGTGAGTTCTTAGCATTCATGAGGGAGGGGGGAGCAGTAGAGAGGAGACAACAGAGAGTTGTGTGTCTTTGGCAGAGGAATTGCAGACACAAGAAATCTTTTCACAGAGAAGTCAGTGCAGCGTTTCTGTGAGTGCTTATGGCAGCTTACTTAGTTTTTACCTTTCTTTCTCCTTTAAGCTTCCGTATTATGAATACAAAGAGTGGTTTGTAGCCAGTCTGCAATTTGTGCAAACCCAGATTGCATAATAAAGGTTAAGCAGGGGATTTAAAAAACATAGCACCAGCAATAGTGTGTTTTTTCTTCTAATTTTCTTCAGTGTTCCAACTTTTAAAACACCACCTTAGCACCTTTTAGTGCTGAACATGTTGTGCTACTGTATTTAGTGGCTGTTGTTAATAACATGCCTATCCATCTGTGCTAGCCAACAATGGGCAATGCAGTATCCTAGCTACCTGTGCACATCCCTAAAAACTAGGAAGCGAGGATTTGCTGTTTAACCTTAACAGAAGGGTTTGATTGACAGAGACCATTCATTAAAGGCCAGACCCTGCTGACTTTATGATGTGATGCTGAGGAGGATACTGATGGTAAAGCAGAGCAGATGCTAGCCTGCCTATGTGACATACTGGCTGAGCTGATGAAAAGCTCACAATTATATTAATTGATGTCACATGGCACAGTGCACAGTCATGTTAAAGTAGCAGATGGCAGTGTATTAGCATTTAAATAAGCTTGTGTTGTTGCTGTAGTGCTGGAAAACCAGGGAGCAAAAACAATATATTGAGCAGGACTGTCTGCAGCTGGCATGGCTATTCTAACAAGTTGTTTGGGTCATCTATAGGTGCAAATAAATAAAGCTCAGACAGCAACTGATATTGAAGAGCAAAGTTCTCTTCTTTTCTTAGTCATCAAATGCCTTGATAAAATTGTATAACACTGTAGAGCACCTTTAGGTCTGGTCCATATTACTCAAACTACAATTCAACTGAACAGCAATATCAGTGAAAATTATATATACAATCATTCTTTAGCCTTCATTAGTTACAGTATATTTATTTCACAGTGTTTCTTTAAATTCAATCTCTTCTTAGCCATCACAATCTATATTGTAAAGAGGTGAGAGTGAAAAGCTGACTGAACTAGAAGGAGATACTGTAACCTTTAGTTTATAATCTCCTAAGAGAAGGGTCTTCTGTAATTTTTTCCACATTCATAGCAAGAGTGGAATAAGTGATTGTCCTGATTTATTATGCGACAACACCACAACAATTCCAAATGCAAAAATAAACCAGCTAAAAGCTGTCAAGATCATGTAGAAGTCAATGGCAGATATTCCTTTTACAAATGGAGGTTTTCAGGTTCTTTTTACACTGGCTTTTGAGCGTCAATATGACAACAAATTGAAAAAAAAATCACTGTATTTGTGTTTCTCCTATTACTTTTTTTTGTTCCTGCTTTTTCAATTCAGATTTTTTGATAAATGATTAACATTCATGGAAATAAGCTTAGTCATGGTTTTAAAATAATATATAACACCATGAAAATCTGAATGTTAATAACCCCCCATCCCAAGTATAGAAAACAAGTTGTCAGAAGGAAATTTAAAAAAAACTAGATTCACTGAAAGAAAGGACCATAACCTGATAATATTCACCTCATGGTATTAGAAAAGATTAGCTCTGGGGTTGCAACTTTGGCCCTCCATGATTATTTGAAGTACCACCAAGAGGTGGCCAGTTTTGCTGATTTGTTGCTATTATGCAAACATAGATATTCAGTTAAAATTAGGTATGGTGTTTTAAATAGCCCATATAGTCCCTCTCTCAGCATTCTTTCTGACTGTCTGTCTGCATCATGGTTTTGTCTTAGAGTCTGTTTTTCTGAAAGACGGTTAGCTCAAATACTTCCTGTAGGCAAAGAAAGCACAAACCAATGATGTATTGAAGATAACTGTCCATCAAAGCTGACTCTGAATTAGTAAAGTCACTAATTCCCTATGCTTCAAATAGGGGCTTACCATGCTTGAAATACAGTACTATAAAATACATACATTAAATACAATTTATTGCTATGTTGCCTATATATTTAATAGGCTTGTTTTATCACCACATATACATTTCCCTGTATTTGCTAATAACCATAAATTATTTTTTTTAACACATGTAGGAAGCAATAAATGCATTTGTTGCAGAACTGTGTGAACCAGAAAATATAACTGATTTTAATATATTTGGTACATGCTACATTAGGGACATGTTTAAAAAAAGTCCACTTTTGCTGAAGTATAATACAAATAGTACATCCACTGATGCTAATCTTTTAAGAGCAGGGCAGAGATTACCACCACAACACCTTGAGGGTTTAATCTATACTGAGGAACACAAACCAGTCATTACTTTCAGAATTTCATGGGGACACTACAGAGGATTATGCCTCAGGAAAATGCTACTTATATTAATACTTATAAATACCTTCCACTGAAAAAGTAACACATATTATACTCTCAGGCTACTCTTGCAACCTTTCTTACAATGATCTAGAATTAATGGTGGAAACAGTTTTTGTTTTAAAGAGACAGAATCTGTAAGCCTAAGAATAAGCATCTCCGAGGCCTGTTTAATTCCATTAAAAAAAATCCTCATTATTTTGTAGTGATAATTTGCAAGATCCAGTTTTTTAATAGTCCCACATGGACAGAATACTATCCAGCAACAACAAGAAAAGTCCATCCTGATATAAAGTATTTTGTGAATAGAATTCCATTTTTAAGTGTCACAGTGTAGTGCAGGGTTCATGAACAAGGATACTTTTTGTGTATAACAGAATGGAGACTTGGCCACCCCCAAGATAATTGTTTAGCATGTGACTTCTTACTCAAAAGACTTCACATTTGCGGATCGGTAAACCTGATCTTTCTAAAGCCACCTGGCAAGAATTAGCTATAAATCTTCCATAAACAGAAAAGGGTTACAAGCAACTGTAGAGGTGGAATGTCAGTGGATGGGCCCTTCTGGATCTACCATTACTAAATGGGCCATTTAAAGTCTGGTTAATTTGACAGGAGAGCTGCTTGTTGCCCAATCCCTAAAGCAATTCCTCCCACTATTCATACACCTTTGTATCTATTGCTTATGCCAATTCACATTGCATGTGAAGTTCTTTCTTATTCAGGCCAGCCTTATGCCGATTCCAATGTTTGGCATTTTGGCAAGGTAGAGCTAAAGTAAAAAGCTAGAGCCTGTGCCCTAGCTGTTTTTAGTACTTAGCAATGTCTTTGATTGCTTGTGCTTGTGGAACCACACCATTATAATCCAACATTTCTGTTTAACCATCAGGAGATTGTTTCCCACATTAAAAAATCCAGTCACTGCATGACTTTACCTACTGCGATCCAGGCCTCCAAGGTCTAAAATTTTGCTCTTTATAGTGGAAGGGAGCCAGGCAGTGCTTAGGGTGCCAGTACTCACTGCCTCTCACTGTATAAAATAAACAATATAGATTGGTGTAGACTGCAGATTGGGGTGCCAGTACCCACCTTCCTATTGTACCTAGAGTCTCTTTGGGGTACGAATATGCACTACCTCTCACTGTACATAGTGCTCTTACATGCCTCCCAACTGTCCCTCTTGTAACAGCTCAACCCAGATTCTTACTGAAAAGTCTGTCATTTGCCTTTGATCTCCTGCACTGAATGATAAAAAATATACAAACTTAATTAAAAAGTAGCGTTTGGCAGAGAGCCCAGAAATCTTAACAAGCTTCACCTGCACCTAGAAACATTGTTCTCAGACTTAATTAAATAAGTAGCTTTGGCAGAAAGCCCAGAAAAGTTAACAAGCTACACCTGCACTTAGATACAATTGTAACTAATAAGCTAAACAGGTCTCTTGGGGGAACTGAGACTTGCAGCTTAAAGGGCAATTTCACCTGCATTAGCAAAACTGTAATAACACAGAAAACAAGACCCCAACCCCCCAAAAATGTGTTCAAACTTTAAATAACCTGCCAAATTTTTTACAATGAGAGTGGTATTTTAGTGGTCACAAAATGGGCAAGGTCAAAAAAAATTTGCCACATTATGCGGGCCATTTCTTTTTGTCCCTCTTTCTATTTTTCAAATGTTGGGCGGTATGCACTTAAGGTGTCAGTGACCATTGTCTTTGACTTTGTATAAAGTTATTGAACCTGTGATTCATTTCAATGCAATTTCAGTTTTGTGCCAATTTCTGACCCAAATTTCCCAATAGATTTATTATGCCAACCCTGAAAATTTTAACCACAAATATGCATATAAAGTACACGGGCAAACAGCTGCACTGTGGTTAAAAAAACATACACATTGTATCCAAAAATTGCAGTTTACAAACTGTGCCTGGTAAGTAAATGCACCTTTATTTGTTCCTATCTTGGATAAGGCAGAGTAAAGTAATTGCTCTCATATTTTCCAAACCAAAAGACTCAGAAAATTTTCGAGGTTAAGAATAATTACTTTGTTTTTAAAAATAAAACTATAAGTACTTTAACAGCCTACACAATACCCATAATGCATTTCACCACCACTTGCCTCCTACTTCTGCCATTGCCTGTATTGTAACCAGAACTGCGAAAAAAAGGCAAAGGAGAAATGATTCAATGTTATAATTGCTTTGCTTCTTTAGCAATGTTTGCATGCTTTTTTTGACTAACACATGCCTACATTATTCACCCAAAATCCAACATTTTATCACATTTTTTAATATACATGTATTTGTTCAGCGCAATACATATTTCATATTTCAACAACCTAGCAGTACATGACTTATTTCCATGAAGTATTACCTCCGTTAATATATATGGCCAGCATGGCGGCACTGTTGTTTCAATTCCCAGATATTGCAGTGCTGGGGCTCTGGATTTAATCCTGTGAGAGCAGAAAAAGAGGCCAAATTTTGTAGCTTCAATGTCTTTACTATGCTCTCTTCTCCCACTATCTTACACCACTGATACACACCAGGGCACAATCTGCCAGCCATTTGTATGTTCATCCTGTATCTGTATTGGTTTCTTCCAGGCACTTCAGTTTCATCCCACATGTCACAACCTCAGGGCCGTGAGTTCCCAGACATAGGGCAGGACCCAAAGAGCAAACAGTTGGTGTCACAGGATGAGGCGTTTATTGGAGAAATGGCAAGTAGCCATCAGCAGGTTTCCATAAGCCAGTAGGTGGTAGCCAGCCTGCACTCTTGTTCCTTAGGGGAATAGGGAAATACACACAGTTGGGGGGAATCTTCTTGCCGCAGCTAAGGTAGATTCCAGGGAAACACAGGGGAGGGTGTCCAGCCGCAGCGAGGTTACACCCCAGAACCCCTTGGAACTCTTGGCAGCCACCTTTGTAGCCAGAAAGGGAGCAGCCCCTGTCATAAATGCAGAACAGGGTTTGATCCCTTCTGCCAACCCAAAGGCTGCTTCCAGAGGGGCCAATCATAGCTAATCCCACTGGGCCTATGGGAAGCCACCTAGTGAGCATGCCCAGTTCAGTCCATTGTATCCACCAGACAGAGCACTGCTCTCACAAGGGGTAACTATGTGTATTGTGTCACTATGGGGTCTGGCTTTGTGTGCCCTCACAATAGGGGCAATTACATTAGAAGGGCCAGACAGAGCTGGCTGGCTACACACAATACACACCTAGATGAGATTAACCTACACAATGCATTTGCTATAACAGGTAGGAGGGGGCAGGGGGTACATTTCAGCATAAACAGAAATATCTAATAGTTTCATCCAACTTATACAGTTTGTTATGTCACATTTCTCCCCCTTCCCAAATAGTGAGCCTGCTGGGGGCCTACACAGGTTCCCAGCAGCCTCACTAGCCAATTCCCATAAAGCAAAAGTCTTTAGTTCCTTGGGGGGGTGCATATTGGCAAAACAGGAATAACAAGATGAGGTGTAAACAGAACCCACAGGATCTAAGAGGGATATTTCCGGGTGGCCATCATTAACCCTCTCTCCTCCATATGGGCGACCCTGTAAATGTCACAGTTCTGGCCTCCAGGACAATAAAGGGGCCTTCCAGGGAGAAGGGAACAATCACAGGTGGTACAGTCTGTATTCCCCTCCCCAAGCAGTCAGGCCAAGGTGACTCATCTTCAAGTGACCCCAATGACCAGTGGACCCCAAAGAGTATTCCCAAAGTTTTTACCCCCCTGCTTTTCCTTTAATTCTAAGTTCCACCCAACCTTTCTCAAGGCCCCGGTCCCTGTAACATTACACAATGGGGGACCCCTCCATCTGGGAAATATTGTAGGGACAGCACAGGGACTCACCAATATTGTATTTCTCTGTGGGGTAATTCTCTGGCCTTGTTGTCTGCCAGAGGGGGTTTCCGGAACAACTGCCCTGGTTACACGTTGTGCTTTTGGGGTACCCCTTACTCCATTCCCAGAACTGACTGCTCTGATAGACATTGGGGAATCCTGAGCAATGCTTTCCTCTTGGTCCTGTTCCTGGGCCTCTCCAGCCAGCAACAACTCAGGTAGTGGGGAATCCTCATCTCTTCCCTCCTTGAAGCTTTTTTCAAACTGAGCAACTCCAGGCTCCACACAGTTAGGGATTTGGCTTGGGGAGGCCTCAGCCTCTGCCAAGCCCTTAAAATAGCAGCACCCACTCTCTGGTTCTACCAGCCCAGGGGCAACGCAACTACTGGACTCCATACAAACAGGGTTTTCACTTGGGGAGGCCTCAGCCTCTGCCAAGCCTTTAACATGGCAGCACCCACTCTCCGGTTCTGCCAGCTCAGGGGCAACACAACCACTGAACTCTAAACAAACAGGGATTTCACTTGGGGACCAAAATAAAGTTGTTTGGGAAGCTTTTTGTTCCTCCCCCACCCCAGCACTGACTGTACTGGGGGGTAACTGAAAGTCTTTTGGACCTGCAGTACCAAGGAATGGCTGTGCCTGCTGAAAACTACACAAAGATGGTGCACATACCCTCAGTGCTTCCTTGCGTTGGTTTTCCAATTCCTGGATACTTCCATACTCTTTTATCAATTCCAGTTCCTGATACACAAGGTCAGCAAGCCAGTCCCTCCGTTCCTCTGTATCATTCATTCCTATATAAAAGAAGCGCTGTGCATAGAGGGTATGGAATTCCCCCTCTGGGTTACCCACAAAGGTGCTATAGTCACAGAAATTCGGACTCTCCCATTGGCCCTGCCATTCCGCCAAGCTACAGGGAAGCGGGAGCACTGTATAGGGACTGTGCAAATATCTCCCACCTGGTTGGTGCATGGTGCGCTGCAGAACATAGTACCCATCCTCCAGGTCTGCCTCTCCTGCCACTAACTGCCCTACTCCATATGCCAGACCCTAAAATATACACACACATACATAAATGTGGTCCCTTGTGTAAGTATGAATGCTAGGTAATCTAAGATAAAATCATCAGGGACTGATTAAAATATTCAATAGTGATGCATACTTTTAGCACTTTGTAAATAAGGGTTAATTAGAATGATTTATGACCTATTAGAACAAAAAACTTTAGTGTTGCTTGAATGACCAAGTTAAGACAAGAAGAATACTGCAAATAAATTTGGCTTATTATCTCTCCTAGCACTACAGCCTATGCAAGAACTTAGTCCTGTCCAATATCCAGGTCTGGCCAAGTCTTCTTGTGATACTACCAGCTGCCTCCAACTCTATAGTCTGAACTTTCTCAGTTATACCTCAATGTCATCCAGCCACCTTTTTCTAGGACATCCCACTGTGAGGTGACCTTCTGCCAGTGATGGCAGACATTCTTTTAATGTGGTCATCATCTCCTCAATGTGCCCGAGCCACCTTAACATGCCCAAGCATAGTAACATTGATGTCCATGGCCAGGGCCGCCATCAGAAATCACGGGGCCCCTCACCAAAAAAATTTCTGGGCCCCCCTCCCACCAGTACAAAGGACTCACAGACATCAGACATTGGTAGCCAGCAGGCCCCCCCTAATACATTGGTAGCCAGCAGGCCCCCCCTAATACATTGGTAGCCAGCAGGCCCCCCCTAATACATTGGTAGCCAGCAGGCCCGCCCTAGTACATTGGTAGTCAGCAGGCCCCCCCTAATACATTGGTAGCCAGCAGGCCCCCCCTAATACATTGGTAGCCAGCAGGCCCCCCCTAATACATTGGTAGCCAGCAGGCCCCCCCTAATACATTGGTAGCCAGCAGGCCCCCCCTAATACATTGGTAGCCAGCAGGCCCCCCCTAATACATTGGTAGCCAGCAGGCCCCCCCTAATACATTGGTAGCCAGCAGGGCCCCCCTAATACATTGGTAGCCAGCAGGGCCCCCCCTAGTACATTGGTAGCCAGCAGGGCCCCCCTAATACATTGGTAGCCAGCAGGGCCCCCCTAGTACATTGGTAGCCAGCAGTGCCCCACTAGTACATTGGTAGCCAACAGTGCCCCCCTTCCCCCAGTACATTTTTAGCCAGCTGTGCCCCCCTTCCCTCAGTACATTGGTAGCCAGCGTCTTGTTCAGCACCTCCGGCGTCTTATGCGGCAGCGGCTCCTTCGCGATGGCTTCTGACTCCTTCCGGCAAGGTCCTTCCTGGATGACACCGCAGCGCTTCTGAGAGCCGACAGAAGACAGGCCCTTTTATAAGGTTGCGCCCCGTGCGTACTGACGTACATGTACGCACGGGGCGCAGCCAATAGGATTACCCGCTGGCCACCAATGACAGGGCCCGGAATTGATTAAAGGGGGCCTGAACGACTAAGAAAACTTTAGCACGGCCGGGCCCCCTTTTAAAGTTAAAATCATCCGGGCCCGGGACAATTGTACCCCCTGTGCCCCCCTGATGGCGGCCCTGTCCATGGCCATTAGTGACCCTTCATAAAGCCCCTCCAACTCTGTATTCATCCATATCCTCCAGCTGTTATTATTATGGAAAGCTCCGTCTTTCACTGGTGTAAGCATTGTATATTACTACAAGTTTACCTATAGTCTGAAGCCGAACAACTTAACAGGTCTCTTCACAACTGAGGACAACTTTTGTAAGCAGAAGTAGCGCCAGTTTCCTGCAGCCACTGGCACTTTTCCGTCTTTTGTAATCCCGCCAGTCAGATACTTGAACTGCTGTACCTGTTCATAGCCATCAGGGTCCAACACAGGAGTTCATTTCTGGTTTTATATACTTAATCAAAACACCCGATGAGTTGCTTTGTATTATACAGTCAATTTTATGTGTATAATATATTACCTAGACAAAGCTGCTTCATGAATACTCTAAGGCTTATCACAGAACTGATTATGACAGGAAAATCAAAAAGCATTGTAATTTCAGGTTCCTGGGGCATAAATAATGTACACCCATCTAGCACAATCTCACAGGTGTTTTTTTTTTTTATTATACTCCTATTAATATTTTTTCATGAATGCATAGTGGAGCAAATTGTTTTTTATGTTAGTGGGAACTTCAATCAACTGTTACCATTTCCTTTAGGACATGAAAAAATATTGTACTGTAGTTCCTGCATGGAAGAACCCCTTACGGTTGAGAAATTCTTTCTAAGGCCATGCATAAAACTAACCATACTTTATAGCAATAAGGATATGGCCATCACATCTGTCCGAAGGGGTTGAAGGTAAAGAATTCTTTTCATAATACATTTTGCATAGATATGCCATGAACCAACTTTGCTTGGTGACTCTCTCTCTAATCTAACTGACTGAACAATTCCATTCAAAATCAATATTCTTCCTGCTGGAGTTTACATATTACTAGTCCTTAATTTTCCAAAAAAAAGTTTATTGTAAAAAACTGTTTTATATCTTTATATATATTTATTTACAGTTCCCCTTTATTTTCCCATACATATCCATAGTTTCTTATTATTTTCCCATTCATGTCTATAGAAATAGATTTTGTTTAGAGAACCTAATTTATTTATGGATGAGTTCCAGCTGGCAGATACATTCATCTGCACAGGTAAAATACTATATGAGCCATAGGCTATAATGAAACAGTGGCCCTGCTGCCAAATTATCATAGTACATACTACTATGCTTACTTGATTTTATTATGCAATAATTGAGCACCCTGAGGAATCCAGAGTTAGGGTCCCGTGTTAGCTTCTTGTGACATCTGGTAAGTTGCACAGGCACTTGTTTATACACCAGATGCAAAGCTGACATCAGTATTGTAGCAAGGAGGGCTGAGTTACTGTTAAGAGATTATTCCATTAATTACCTTTTAATATGGAAGAAAAATGGGCAGTAAATGCAAGCTGTTTATCAGAGCTACCGCAGCTGTCCAGGAAGAAATACTCATGTCATATGGCTGCATGCATTCCACACTTTGTAGCATTAGGTAACACAAATCAGCTTAGAAATACTTTACTGCAAAACTCATTGGGTGCCTACATTTCACCATAAGTGAATGGAAAAAACAATGTATTGTGCAAAATCATATTAGACCAATGATTGGAAAATATTTATATATATATATAAAGTTAGAGATAAAGATGTACATAAATATATATATTATATCCTATAAATTATACCCTTATAAATGGTGCTTAATGATAGGATCAGTTATAATCAGTGCTGTAATTTCTGTCACAACTAACTAAAATGTGTGTATTATAATAAATAATGTACCCCTGTTGTACAATATGATGATATTAGAAGTCACCTCGGAATTCCATGACCTGTACAAAAGCATGAAATACAAGGCAGAAGGATATATGGTCATGGAACCCCTCGATGGCTGACTTATAATATCCTTGTCTTTTACAACAGGGGTAGATTTTTCACTATATAAATATATGTTTTAAGGTGATTAAACAGTGTTGTATACAAGTTAGTTTTGTAGCAGCAATGTAACAGGGGTATTCTCTTGTCCTTGAAGCTTACATTTCTAAAGATCTTTGGAGGACACTACCTGGTGGTGGGAACCAGAATGTGACCTTGTTCTGTTTGAGATGAAAGAGTAAAATAAGCCCTGGTTTTTAATTCCACTTGTGTTTCAGGATTTAATCTGCCATAGAGCCAGGGGCAAACTGTGCAGTGCATCAAAAAGCAGGCATTTTATTTGCTTATATTACTTAAAATTACCCCATGCCTTAGCAACGACCTAGGGACATATCCTCCCCTGAAGATTTTGCCTGTCGCTTAAATGTTCAGCCAACGAGACAGGTGCCAGTTCTAGTAACGACAGAGTTGTTAAATATATCTAAGTTTTTTTTGTACAGTAGCATGCTTCCTCTTTGTAGAAAAGACAGAGATAATTACATAGAGGCAGAGAAAGGAAACTGGAGCCAAATATTCAGTGTCAGCTACACATTATCCTTTTCAGATTTCTGTATGTGGGTACACAGTTTGCATTATTATTTCCCTGACTCAGTAAGTTGCCTTTAATTATGTTGACAAAATGACACACGCAGCCAGACAGATATCCCAGTATGCCTTCTCATGGTGGAAGCTATGTCTGATCCTGGGTCACTTCCCCTGCTACTGATTCCATCATTTCGACTGCTGCTGTAGTGACTGCAATAATTAGAAATTTGAGACCCTGGGGTTATTTTCCAAGTTGTCCCTTCTTTGCTTGGACAAGATTATATAGGACCATTCTCGATATTAATACATGAAAAGAAAGAGGTTTGGGCAAATATTTTGGCAGAATTCTTTACATATGCATTTAAATAAATTAGATACATTTAAAATAATATTTTGGCAGAATGATCTTCCTATGTGTGTAAATAAATTAATGTGGTATGAAATTAAGACCCCCATCTATTAAATGCTGAACGTGTTGTACATTAAAACAGACTGGGCACACAATTAATTTTAATGACTTTTATGGGTACTCGAGCCAATGCCCATTCCACCTAGTGGTGTTGAAGGAATACTCAGGCTAGCCTTATACAGGTAGGGGACCTGTTATCTAGAATATGCAAGACCTAGGGTTTTCCAGATAAGGGGTGTTTGCTTAATTTGGATCTCCATCCCATTGTTATGCCTCCAACAAGGATGAATTATATCTTAGTTAGTATCAACTACATTATTACAGAGAAAAAGGAAATTATTTTTAAAAATTTGAATTATTTGATAAAAATTAATTCTATGGGAGATGGTATTAGCTAAGGGTGCTATTAAATCTAGGGTGTCCCTAGCCCAAGAAACTATGAAACCTAGCTGAATACCAGGGTAGTTTGGTTATTGTTACAGCAGCTATTACAGAGTACAACTAAAACACAAAACCACATCACTTTCTATGGCATGCCTTACTGTTATGTAAGCCAATTATATTGGTTTTATCTTACTCAGCAGAAAGTTCTGAATCTAAAACATCAGTGCTGAAAGCATCATATTATTTTCACTTATAAATTGCCAATCTATCCAAATGTCCTGCATAATTGCATAGCACAGACTTCATTAAAACAAACTAATAACAAAATACAAAAATAACCATCAGGCACCAGCTGAAGCCACTAAGCAAAACTGCTGAATTCCACAAAAAGCCTCTGTAAAAAGTCTACCTTAAAAGGCCATTTAAGATTAAGCATTGGCACACACAAGCAGGTGATACAGGTTATGCCAGACTGGATGTCATGTGTAGTTCCCAATGGACTGTATCGAATGCTAAGGTGTACCCAATGCATTAAAAAGGAATGATGCATATGCATTTTATTACAAGCCTAAATACAACCCCTATCCTAAGCAAATCATAACTAGTGATTAGCTGTATAAATTATAGCAGCATATGGCACAGCAACACGTGGTAGAAAAGAAGTGCATATGTTCGTGGGAGATCTGCCAAACTTCTTTTCTAAAACAGACACAGCTCTTAAAAAATATGTCACTTGTGCTCTCTTGCTTGCTGCGGATAAGCCTTCCAGCAAACAAATATCCTTCTGCTCAGGCATTCCTGCTCTTCATGTTTCCTAGCCAGTATTTCAAAAGGTGGGGGCAGGTTACGGTTGGTATCAGAGAGGTTATATTTCCCTGGTGAGAGTTTGATTTTCTTAAGTGACTGTAGGAGGATGTTTGTATACAGAAATCAAAGCTGCAGTAATTAAGGATGAACAAGATCCTGCTTTAACACTGTTAATCACCTTCCTGCTTCTTGAATATTGTGACCAAACAGATTCCCAAGAGGTTCTGTGTGAGCCAAGAATCGAACATTATTAAATATTATTGCACCAGATTACTTTTCATCTTCCCTATGCAGTAATGTATATAAACGTGTGATGATAATAGACAAAACACCCCAACACAAGCTGCTGAGTTGACTTCTAGTCACAAAAACACATTGCTTCAGTATATCTTGTTTGCTAGGCTAGATCAGAATGCGTCAAACTTCACACTGCATTATACCTAAAGGTAAGCACAGCTAAAATTCCTGTTTTGCATAATTAAACATATTTCTAAACTATGTGGTGGAACTGCTTGATCTATAGTATAATTATATCTTGCAAATATTGAGACAGTACTATGCCAGGGGCAGCATTCTGTTCAGGAGAAGAGAAAGTTTAAAGCAAAAACATTTTTAATTAAGCTTTAAAAATATAAATGAAAATATGTTTTTGCCTTTCAGATATGCAGCACACAAATTAAGCATATGTCTATCAATGTAAGTATCCCTAGTGTGATTTTATATTTGCTTGCCTGGGATGGTTTCTATCAGCTCAATGAGTGAAATAAAGTTATGTAGGGATAGAAGGGAACCTGTTTGTGTATAATATATGTAAGTTTCTGAATCAATGGCCCCAGACAACAGATAATTCCTGGGGCTGCACCCTTAAAATGCCCCAAATTCCTTCATACACATGTCCCACTTCAGTGCCCAAGCCAGATATACTGTAGAAGTGAGGCCCTGGTATTTTCAAGTACATAATTTTCATCATTATCATTAATTTATATGACACCAGCAAGTTACACATTGTTTTACATTAATATATAATAAACAGGGGTTTAGAATAAGGGTTGCAGAATAAAAATAGCATAAGACAGACCTAATTCCACAAGTACAGTATATGGTAATAAATGCCCTAGCAGCATTTATGTAGCAATCATAATAACCCTTTTTTAATTCTACTAACTGGGCCTGGGATCACAGGGCAAAAAACTGCGTCCCTAAGGATTGATATTCCTATGACTAGAATTGATTGCCAGTAAGGATGTAGCAGCGGCCATATCTACCAGATGTGGGGCATTGTAGTGCTACTGGGAAGCAACCAATGTGAATGATGTATAATCTCCAGGCAGCACAAAATACTGTTTCTGCGATCAGATAATAGTAATAAAGCATCCCTGGCATTCAAAGGGTAAACAGCGCTTAACTCGCCGTCATCCAAATTACCTCCCTGTCAGTTGCCATAGAAACGGTTACCGTGCCTTAACGGAGCGCATCTGAAAACCTAAAAGCTCCTCAGGAAAAAGAAGGGGGAGGGAGGAGAGAATTTCAATCACGCCTGCAAACTGAACAGAAAACATCTTTTTTAAAAGAAAGGAGCAATATCACCATGTTACATAAATACATTTAACTGCACTAAGAGCAAAACTATAAACAGGCCTGTGCCTTGGGGGGGTGGAAAAACCTGATTCCATTTCTCAAGGGTCTCTACCTAAGGGCAATGGTTGTTAGTGGTAGACCCATCATTTTCCCATCATCTTTTTTAATTACCCTTAAGGAGTATATTTTTCAGCTCCCTGTTGGCAATATCATTGTAACTAAACTCCAGGTCTGTTTCACCATATTTAATCTTCTCTATATTATAATGCTATGGCATGCTTTTGTACATATTCCCAGTGTTTCCCAATAAAAAATAATTATGAGGCTACAGTAGGGTGTTACTATTCAGAAACCAGACCATTCACTGACCCCAAGGTCAATATGAGCCTGTGGGTAAAAACATTAAAATTCCTGTCACAAAACATCCCCAGACAACAGTTTTTTTTTGTTCCTTCCTTTTTTCTGTAGGGTCTAGACATAATTACCTAACATAAAAATATGCAATCAAGCAGAAAATAGAAGAGAACAATGTAATAGGTTTTAAAATTTCTAATCTTTTTTCTATTTACTCTAGAATAACAGAAACATTTCAGAGGTTTATCTGTAGAAAGGAGGTTTATATGAGAAGTGTCTGCTTGTTGACATTAGTTCCGTGTTACAGTCAGTCCCATTCACCACAAAGAATTTTAAATAATGATTAAGAAAATGTGATGAAAAATGAACTCACTTAAGAGCTTTTGTGCTGCTGGAAATACACCATGATATTTGCACAACATTAACATAAATAGTTCACTGCTTAAAAGGCATAAAGGTTTTCATCTTAACTACCTAGACTATTCTAGACCCCTTGTAGTGCTGGTTGAGTCAGTGATATATTTACAAGGTGAGGAAGGATTAAAGCAACAATACAGATGCTTAGATGACATAAAGCTGTAATGCTCTATTAGTGAGCCTCACCCTTCCTCCATGCATCTCCACACCTTCCTGAGTGGCATCGCTTCACATGGCCTATTTATTTTTCTATCAGGTTCTACAGTTATGAAAATGATTCATGATTACAAAACTGACCTTTGCTATTTCTTACATACATCTTCCATGCCAAACTCTTAGAAGATACATAAAATAGGATAAAAGCAGGGGTTCCTGACAAGGCTACAAAGAGTTATTTAGCAATTAACCCATTTAACAAAAGAGATTGGGGATCGGGGAAAAAACCCAGTTATGAACAGGGCCATTTAAGCATTAATAAGGGGTAAATCCCCTCCTCTGGATATATAGCAATCATGACCCAGGCATCATACACAACATCCTCACGCTAAACTCACTAACCAATAAAATGCGTATCATCTTGGAATGATACTGGCCCCAGCTTTCTTAATTTCAGCAGTACAATTCCAAACATTACAATTTAGTAATTTATAATATCTTCTCATTACATCATTTATAATATCAAACATCTTAAACATTATAAATATTATATAAACATATAACATCATATAACATCCATATAACTTGAATCCCTGTCAGTCTGCCCCTCCTTACCTGAAGCACTATCCTCCAGCCGTAAAGCCTCCAAGCCCACAGGATAGGCCGCCAAACCATACTTACTCCACCTTACCTGGAGCCCTCCACCATCACCTTTTAATTTATTCCCCTGTAATGCATCTGCAACAATGGCCACCCACCTTAGGGATTAAACCATCCCACCAAGGTAAGCCTCTCTTACCAGCCCAAATATTTTCCCGGCAGACTGACAAGGGCCCGCTCACCGCTGTGACAAATATCCTTCAAACTTCAGGCCAACCAATTTGCCTATGTTTAACTATAAACTCGTATACCCCTGCCCTCTGTTACAGTCTGTATGCTTAGGAGCCCGGTAACTGCCTGGAATAACCCCTTAGGTAAGCAGGAGAGCCCTGCCGACCCCGGTGTTAACCGACGCCCTGTTGGGGCCCTGGACTTTCTGTGGCGGGAGAAGCGGGGATCCTACTTACGGCCAAGGTTATTCAAACGCGGTACCAAGGGTTAAGACGAAATCGGAGTCATGGTCAGGCAAGGGTCTGTGGCGGGCAGCAAGGATCGTAGTGGAAAGTCAGGCAAAGGTCGGTGGCAGGTGGCAAGGATCGTAGTCAAAAAGTCAGGCAGGAAGTCAAAACCCAGAGAAACAGATACAAGACAGCTTAGCAAGGCACCAAGAATACAGGACCAGCTTGGGCAAGGAAAACTAGCAAGGAAGACGCTTTTAAGGTTTGAATTTGGCGCCATAGTGACGTCAGCGCGTCCGCTGACGTCATCGCGCAGCGCCCAGATAGCCTAAAGCTATTGCGCATGCGCGTGCGCGCCCCTTGCCATTGCGCGTCGGAACGCGCCGAGGAGAGGTGCACGCAGGAGCGCGCTGTACAGAAGGAGACCGGGGACCAGCGCGCCTGAAGGTAAGAACCAACCAAAACCGGAGTAGGGGAAGGAGAAGTAGAAGAAAAGGCATTACAAACCACAGGCTTGAGGAGGGAGACATGGAAGGAGTTCGAAATATTCATACTGGGAGGGAGCTCGAGCTTGACACAAACAGGATTGATGACCTCCTTGACTTTGAAAGGACCAATGTAACGAGGACCTAACTTAGGACAAGGAACACGAAGCTTGATATTCTTAGAAGACAGCCAGACGGAATCTCCAACTGTGAAACAAGCGGCAGGTCTACAACGTTTATCTGCTGCCTTCTTTTGACGGAGAGATGCATTTACCAGAGCTTGATGAGCAGATGACCAAACGGACTTGAAGTCATGAACGGCAGCCTCAGCAGCAGGCACATCCACCTTGAGTACGGAAGGAGGTAGGGACAGAGGATTCCGTCCATAAACACAAGCAAATGGAGAGTAACCTAAGGCTTCATGCTGGAGATTGTTATGAGCGAATTCAGCCCAAGGGAGAAGTTCGGCCCAGTTGTCATGGTTTTGCGAAATAAAACAGCGAAGAAACTGCTCGAGGACTTGGTTGGTTCTTTCAGTTTGACCATTACTCTGAGGATGGTATGCAGAAGAAAAATTTTGTCCAATTCCTAACAATTTGCAAAAGGCCCGCCAAAAGCGGGAGACAAATTGGACCCCACGATCAGATACAACAGATGACGGGAAACCATGGAGTCGGAAAATCTCCTTAATAAAGATACTTGCCAGGAGAACTGCAGACGGGAGCTTCCTTTGAGGAATGAAGTGGGCCATTTTGGAAAATCGATCTACAAAAACCAGGATAGTAGTAAACTCTGCCGATCTTGGTAAATCTACAATGAAGTCCATTGATATATCTGTCCAGGGTTGGCTTGGAACAGGTAGTGGATGAAGAAGACCACAGGGGAGACACAGAGGAATCTTCTGCTGGGCACAGACAGAACATGCGGAAACATACTGGTAAACATCTTTAACAAGAGAAGGCCACCAGAAGTATCTGGAAATTAGATCAAGTGTCTTTTTTACCCCTGGGTGACCAGCAATCTTAGAGGAATGACCCCACCAGAGAATTTGAGAAATCTTAGCCTGAGGGACGAAAGTCTTACCAGGTGGGCACACTGGTGTAGCTTCAGTAGCCGGCAGAGCTAAGGATACCGGGGCCACCACTCGTTCAGGGGGAATAATAGAACAAGTAGGAACAGAAGGAGCCTCTTCTGGAGACAGGGATCTGGATAGGGCATCAGCTTTGACATTCTTGGAGCCAGGTCTGTAAGAAATAAAGAAGTTGAACCTAGAAAAGAATAACGCCCATCTGGCTTGTCGTGGATTCAGTCTCTTAGCGGAAGAAATATATTCAAGGTTCTTATGGTCAGTAAGAATTGTGACTGGCTGAGAAGCACCTTCTAGGAGATGACGCCATTCCTCCAAGGCTAGTTTAATGGCCAATAGTTCACAGTTGCCAATATCGTAATTTCTCTCGGCTGATGATAACTTCCGGGAGAAAAAGGCACAGGGGTGAAGAGGGCCTTGGAAATCCACTCGCTGGAATAAAATAGCACCTACCCCAGTATCAGAGGCATCAACCTCCAAGGTGAACGGCCGAGAAGTATCCGGATGGATCAGGACCGCAGCAGAGACGAAAGCCGACTTTAGAGATGCAAAGGCCTTCTGGGCCACAGGAGACCAAAGTGACTTGGAGTCCTTATGAGTGAGGGCAGTGATGGGAGCAACGATCTGGGAAAAATTTCTAATAAACCTTCTGTAAAAGTTGGCAAAGCCTAGAAAACGTTGAATGGCCTTTAGGCCTACAGGGGTAGGCCACTCAGTCACTGCAGAAACCTTGGCAGGATCCATCTCAAAACCGGAGGAAGAGACAATATACCCAAGGAAGGAAATCTTAGTCTAATGGAATTCGCACTTTTCCAGCTTAGCGTAGAGATTATTTTCTCTGAGACGTTGTAGTACAGATTTGACTTGAGGAATGTGTTCCGACCACGAAGAAGAGAACACCAGGATGTCATCAAGGTAAACCACGACACAGGATTGCAGCATATCACGAAAGATGTCATTGATGAAGTCTTGGAAGACAGCAGGAGCATTGCATAGGCCAAAGGGCATGACAAGATACTCATAGTGGCCATCACGGGTATTAAATGCAGTTTTCCGCTCATCCCCCTGGCGGATGCGGATCAGGTTGTAAGCACCTCGAAGATCAAGTTTGGAGAAAACCTTTGCGTTTTTTAATCTGTCAAAGAGTTCGGGAATTAAGGGGAGAGGATAACGGTTTTTGACAGTGATTTTGTTAAGACCCCGGTAGTCGATGCATGGTCTGAGACTCCCATCCTTCTTTTGGATGAAGAAAAAGCCAGCGCCCGCAAGAGAACTGGATTTCCTGATGAAGCCCCTGGAGAGATTCTCCTGGATATATTCCTTCATGGCCTGAGTTTCCGGGACAGATAATGGATACGTTCTGCCCCTCCGAGGCATAGTGCCAGGGATCAGTTCAACGGGGCAATCATAAGGCCTATGTGGAGGGAGAGTTTCAGCATTCTTTTTCTCAAAGACATCACAGAAGTCTTCATAGCATTTAGGCAAAGGAGAAGGGTCAGGCACGACAGAAGAGACATGGAGTGGCACGACTGGAGCTGGCAAACACTTAGAACGGCAGGAGGAACCCCAAGCAGTGAGTTCACCGGTGGCCCAATTGATAGTAGGATTGTGTAGCCTGAGCCACGGAAGACCAAGGATAAGTGGGGTATTAGGACACTCAATAATTAGGAAAGAAATTTCTTCAGAGTGTAACCAACCCACTCGAAGTTGCAACAGCTCAGTGGAGGAAGTTAGTAACCCAGGAGACACCAGGCGACCGTCAACCGCTTAAGCAGAGAGTGGCACCTGAAGAGACACAATAGGGAAGCGAGACTTCTTGACGAAGGAAGAATCAATGAAGTTTCCTGCTGCCCCGGAGTCCAGGAATGCTTGACACAGGAAAGACTCGGCGCCATAAGACAGAGTAGCAGGGACGAAGACTCTAGTAGCTTGAGCATCTGGGAGAGAAATGATTCTGCCTAGGGTAGACTCCCCACTCGAACCTAGGCGGGTGCGTTTCCCTGACGTTGTGGCTTTACGGGACAAGCTTTGAGTAGATGACCACTTTGACCGCAATAGAAGCAGAGACCGGCAGATCTTTTTCGGGTTCTTTCCTCTGGAGACAAACGAGTGGCCCCTAGCTGCATGGGTTCCTCAGCCTGAAGACTTGGAGAAGACGAGGATTCAGGAAGCAACACAGAAGAAGCTGGTGATCTGCGGACCTGTGACTTCTGAGACTGTCTTTCCTTGATTCTGGAGTCAATGCGAATGACGAGAGACACCAACTGCTCAAACTGTGTGGGCAAATCTCTAGCGGCCAATTCATCCTTGATGCCTTCATTCAGACCTTTGCCAGAAAGCTGCAACCAGGGCATCATTGTTCCAAGCAACTTCGGCCGCCAAGGTACGGAAGTCAATGGCATATTCTGCAGCAGACAAAGTGCCCTGAGTTATCTTTAGAAGGCGGGTAGAGGCATTGATCTTTCGGCCAGGGGCATCAAAGATCTCGCGAAACGTAGCAATAAAAGCCGAGGAGTTGTGGACTAAAGGGTCGTCTCGTTCCCACAGAGGTGATGCCCAGGCCAGTGCTTTACCCTGGAGCAATGCAATGATGTATGCCACCTTGGATTTCTCAGAGGGGAACCTGAGGGGAGACAGTTCAAACTGAATGAGGCACTGGTTCAAGAAACCACGGCAAACCTCAGGATCCCCTGCGTAGCGCATAGGAGCAGGAATCTTAGGCTCGAAGTGCTGTACCACAGCCGAAGGAGCAACTGAGACAGGAACCTGTGGAGGCGAAGCAGAACCACCTTGCGCCCCTTGGAGGGACTGGGAGAGATGAGCCTGTTGAGCCTCTTGAAATTCCAAGCGCTTGAGGAGTGCTTCCAGGACATTCTCCAGGGAACCAGTAGGGGCAGCATGAGAGGGCTCCATGTAGGCCCAAGCTAACTGTTACAGTCTGTATGCTTAGGAGCCCGGTAACTGCCTGGAATAACCCCTTAGGTAAGTAGGAGAGCCCTGCTGACCCCGGTGTTCACCGACGCCCTTTTGGGGCCCCGGACTTTCTGCGGCGGGAGAAGCGGGGATCCTACTTACGGCCAAGGTTATTCAAATGCGGTACCAAGGGTTAAGACGAAATCGGAGTCGTGGTCAGGCAAGGGTCTGTGGCAGGCGGCAAGGATCGTAGTGGAAAGTCAGGCAAAGGTCGGTGGCAGGCGGCAAGGATCGTAGTCAAAAAGTCAGGCAGGAAGTCAAAACCCAGAGAAACAGATACAAGACAGCTTAGCAAGGCACCAGGAATACAGGACCAGCTTGGGCAAGGAAAACTAGCAAGGAAGACGCTTTTAAGGTTTGAATTTGGCGCCATAGTGACGTCAGCGCGTCCGCTGACGTCATCGCGCAGTGCCCAGATAGCCTAAAGCTATTGCACATGCGCGCGCGCTCCCCTTGCCATTGCACGTCGGAACGCGCCGAGGAGAGGTGCGCGCAGGAGCGTGCTGTACAGAAGGAGACCGGGGACCGGCGCGCCTGAAGGTAAGAACGCGCGCCGGTCTCCCGGCACTCCTCACACCCTCCTTGTCCACATTTGTGACAACTAAGAAAACAACAAACCCGATCGTAAATACCACCCCCATCTAGGGAGGGCGGGTAGGGAACTTTACTTTCCTACCTGCTACCATAAAATGGTGGCAAGTTAAGGTGGCCATACACGCACCGATAATATTGTACGAAACCTAGTTTCGTACAATATTCGGTGCGTGTATGGTATGTCGGCGAGCCGACCGATATCGCAGGAAGCTGCTGATATCAGCCGACTCGCCGATCAGACCAGTTTGAAAATTTTGATCGAGCGCCATAGAAGGCGTCTGACCAAAATCTCCCTTCAGCGCTGAATCAGCAGAAGGAGGTAGAAATCCTATTGATTCTACCTCCTTACCTGCCGATTCAGCCCTGAATGGTTTGTGGCGACCGATGGTGTGTGGCGACAGATGGTCGCACGAAACATCGTCAGATCGCCACGTGTATGGCCAGCTTTAACCTTGCCACGCGGTGAAATGGCCACGTATTCCTCCCCCCAGTATTAACCCTGCCCACTCACTTAAACCCACCTATTGGGCTCCGGCATGGGCTGAGCCTGGGTCATGCTGCCCCTCCTCCAAGCTGGGCTTACTTGACTGAAACCTACTTCTAAACCCACATATGTTACCATATTCTAAGGACCATGGTTTTGGTTAGCATATGGAACAAATTTCCACCACTCCTTGCAAACATTTTTTAAATGTTATTCAGTCTTGTATATATATTTTTTAAATCTATTGCAATGATTTTTTTAGATTAAATAATAAGTTTATTTTTAATAAACTGAAAGTAAAATGCCATATGTATTTTTATAGGTGGTGGGCAGAAAAGAAAGGGTGCACTAACTGAAACTGGTCTTTTCTTCCTCTTGCACCGTAAATGCATTGACCATTGATCGTTAGCGCCATATATTCTCTACCACATATTTAATGTGTGCAACCATTTAGATTAAATTTATTTTTGCCTCAGACATTGCATTTTAATTAAGACAGCAATTTTTTCCTATCGTTATTATTAGTTACGTTGGGCGCCCCTTCTACTACAGAACTGCTAACTGCTTATTCATGGGTAAAAATGATAGTCCACCATTTTATAAATTCACTTCTAAAAATCCCATGGGAATGAATATAAAGTGGGTGAGTTTTTCCATGGTAAACTCTAATCTAACTTTTTGTTAAATCTGCCCCGTATTTTGAATTTTTATTTTTAACCTTGGACTCCATCCTTCTACTTTAAATGATAAACTGTTGCTTGGTTACTAGTCTATTTGAAACCCTTGCAACCAGACAGCCTTTAAAAGTCCAAACTAATTGCATGTCATTGAATAACATTAACTACCTCATACCAAAAGTTAAGGTAACTACCCCTTTCATTAAGTATGCTGTAGGGAACGTACTGATAATATCTATGCTGACACTAAACTAGACACAAAAAGTTCTGCTGAGAAATTAGCCTAGAAATAAATGATAACATTCATCTATTGACGATAGTAGCACACAGTTATCGCTAATCTATTGCAACCTAACAACTACCCATCCTTCTACAGCCAACAAGTATTTTAAATTCACCACAACTAGAAGAAATCCTTTTACCTATTTCATGTGTATTAGTGTATTAGTATGTACTGTTATGGATATTCAGATAAGATACATGATAGGATATTCAAATATGATGAGTGTTATGATCATGAGTATCAATGGCCCTATGCATGTAAATGATTTTGTTTTGATGCCATATAAAAGCACAACATGACTGCATTTTTTAAAACTTGAACTATTATTGCAACTGCGAATTACAGGACATTACAATACATTACAGCCATATCTGTCTCAATCATTTTTATTGAGTTTCTATTTGCTATAGTAGGAATGTACAAGACATATATTCTGATATTGGTCTCTATTGCTACTGGACTCCAATTGTGTGTGCATGGAGGTTTACTCCAGAAATGTTCCTGTAAGCTATCACTTGGGATAGAGAGTCTCCCACTCAGAATACGCAAAACCCTACAATAAAATGCTTGAGCTGCAGTAGCATTTTGTTTTCTATGAGTGCTGTCATTTTAAGAGGTCTGACTTCTGCTTTTATTATCTGTATTTGGCAATGTTATGTTATTTAAGACAATCAAGCCAGTGTACTATTTCATAGCACATAAGGAAACAATTCAGCTTTAAGGAATCCATATGAAATGGTGGGTTTCTTTCAAAGCATGGTCATGAATACCATATGTTTTCTACTGTATTTTTATGTTTGTCTGCTCTTCATGGAATATTTATTTTCCCACTGGGAGGAAAGATTAGTTAGCTTTATTATTACATATAATTATCCAGAACAGTTGAACTTCACACATGGTTTAAAGATAAAGTTACTTTGCAAAACTAAACCTAGATCACTAGCTTACACACAACATGGAGGTAAATGTTTACTGTTGATCCTTTGTCTTGTAATGGTTGCTTGGGAAAATGCCCTCTATGATAGCAAGTGGTGTGTTCACTGAAACTGTGCTTGCTCAAGAATCTGCTTTGCACATTCCACATCGGAAAAAAATCAGCTACAAAGGCCCACAAAGGCAATGCAAATCTATAACTATTAAAATGTTACATCTTTTTTTCCACGATTTATGTTTTTTTGCCATTTTTTATAGGTTACAAATACTATCTAACTGCTGTAGAGGTCGTGCAGAAATCAGTGAGAGTTGTTCTAGGCAAATTGTAACAATCTTTATTTAATTTGTAGTGTTTGAGGTTTGGGGGGGTTCTGTTTGTAACTGAATATTTGTAGGAAAATGTAAAACAACATTCGTTGTTCGTTTTCATTCCGCAATTTAATTCGTTCATGCTTTTTCAATTCTGCTGTTTTAAAAAATGACTAGACATTCATGCTTTTAGTGGAAATTAGTTTATTTCTGGTTTTAGAAACCTCTAACACCACAAAAATCAGAATGCTGATAAAAATGACTCCAGGTAGAGGTGTGTTATTTTTGTAAGTTGTATGAGTATGCAGAAAACAAATCACAGGAACAGACCACAGGGATTAAGAATCATTTTGTCAAAAGCTGATATAAATTACTAGTGTGTCCCAGATATGGATCTTTTGGTACAACAAATAAAACAAGTGGAAGCCCAAGGGCAATGCAGTTAGTGAGAAATGGTGCTTGCTATCAGCAAACAAAAAGTCACAGAACAGCATAGCATGATAGGGAAACCCTGTCCTGTTTGACTACTGAAACTCCAAACTTCTGAACTAGTATTTGGTACAGAAACTGTTTGCAAATGAGAAAGAAAAACGTACAATTTACAATTTAATGTTTCCATAAACATTTTCTTAATCAACAAAAGACTTACCAGATGGGTATAAAAACCCACTGGTATCATGTCTAGATTGTTTACTTACTGCCTGAATATTGTCAGGACAATGTTTAGTCTTGTTAAGGACCTTGATGCCAGGTTGCTCAACAATTGGTGAAAATGACAATAAACATTAGTGTTTGAGTCATTTGTTTTCTTTCTTTTACATTAAGAACCTAGGCTTTTTTTAAAAAAAAAATATATTTAAAGACAGTTACATAATCAGCATAGGAAGCATACCAAATGAACAGATTTTTAAGCACAGAACATTTTCTGTGAGTACTTTCTTTTGCATCACTCTTGAACTCTCTAACCCCCTAGGACTCTACTTTAACAACCTGGTATTTATCTTTAAGCAGCCAGCAGGCACACTTACTCAGCAATCCTCACATCATTTTCTATGCTCTGTATATCGGTAACAACGCAATAGCAGAAGAGCAGATCTAGCACAAAATGCTGCAAACATGGTCAGTCTGTGATTCAATTAAATTTGAAACAATAAAGAGACTCCTGGTCCTTGCTTGGTTGTGAATGGGGAACAGGGGAGTGGATGCAGGGGGCAGAATAAATGTCAGGAGAGACAGAAAGAATGAGTTTAAATTAAAATATGTGACCTTAATGGAGAGGGGACAGAAATATATAAATGGATTAAATAGAGTAAAGGATAAATGAGAAAATATAAAGGAAAATAGTTTTGACATGTGAGGAAATAAAAGCTGTGGTACAAGGCAGATAAAATACTGTGTTTTAGTGGGTTTCTTCTATGTACACCTGTTTTCTCACATGCACTCCTAAAATGTACAGGCAGGTTAAATAGCTTCTGATAAAACTGACCATAATGTGTGTGAAAGCGATACAGAGAATTTGTAAGCACCATTGGGGCAGTCACTGATGTGAGTATAAGCTCTGTAAAGAGCTGCACAATATGTAAGTGATGTACAATAAGGGCATCATGGTAAACCCTAAAAAGCTTATCCTAACAGGGAGTAGAGGACAAGAAGTAGGTACAATATTGGGCAGAGTATTATGGTGAGCTGAAAGAAGGCAAGAAAGGAAAGAGCTGATGATGAACAGACAATTATCATAAGCTGTCAGGAATTTAATGTAAGGCTGGGGCCATTTATGTATGCAGCTTAAAACAGCAAACGTTTTGATGTGTCCTTCAGCATTCCTCCATAGTTATAGACAGATGGCTTAGATTTACATGATAATATTAGCTTGAAAGAATTTATGTATATGTCCAGTACTGGACATAGGAGCACATTGGTGCTTAAATGTGATTATTCGCAGTGCAGCCAATCATCTTTATATAAACATAGCAGCCATATCAGATTTTGATGCATCCAGCTCCCACCTGGAGCAAGACATATCTCATAGGGCCAGCTGGGTGACCCAGCTGGTCATAATCTAATAGAGAGAAAGAATGCAGTTGCACACAAAGGCTGTTGACCACAAATAGCAGGGAGTACATCTACACAAAACTGTATTCATCATAGGGGTATTTAATGCCTAATCAATTATAGAACCCAGGGATTACAGTTGTGTTTGAATGGGCTGACAGGAAAATATAGGTGTTAAAAAATGTAAAGAAAGTGTAATAAAAATACCAGCCATGAAACATAAAGTACCCAAAGACTCCAAACATGGACACCCATCCTCTGTAAAACCAGAACTAGAACACTTTTCCTTTAAGCAACACACGTTCAAGCTTTCCACCAGAACAGACAACCATTGATATTCCTTACAAAGAACTTCCAGCAGATGTTTAAGGGGATGCCAGGAGTTGTAATTTAGCAACAACTGTAGCACTAAAGGTAAAAATCAATTTTCTTTCATCATTATAGTTGGCAATTTCCCAAATACATCTGCAAAACTGTATATTCTCAGACAGGAGTAAGGTAGGGCTTGAATTACAGCACAGTCCTGTCTGCATCTTCCTGCATTCTATTTATAAATCTCATCCAACCTGTCTGTCTTCATCTTGGGAGGTGCATAGTTTTATTGCTCTTTTACGCATCACAGCCAGTGTTCCAAAATGTAAGATCTTCATTGCCCAATAGCAGGAAACCTCCTAGATCTCAGATATTTAAAATCAGGTGCATGGCAACACAAAGCAACAACTCTGACAGATGAGCCCTCTGTTTTTCTTCTTGTCTGCTCATTCCCCCACCCCTTTGTCTAAGCAAATCATGCTGTTTAAAACAGTGCAAAACTATGTTTAAATAAGCATTGTTCAAGGTAACTGCTGAGGTTACTAGATCAATGAATATACCTAGCAATGATGAGTAAAAATCAATGCTAGTTGTCCTTTTTACCAGTATACTGTAACTATTCAGTTATTGGTTACATTTATGTATGTGCCTTTAAAGTCTAATTTACCCTCATTTTATTTCCTGTAAGTGATAGTAAGAAGTTTATGCTTGAATTGACAATAAAATAAAGTACTATGCTTTATGCTTCTTTATATTAACATATACCCAACAGATTCTTATTTCCTTCAGGAATCTGACCACATTTTGCCAAGCTCTTCTTTTTGTATAAGAAATCAGAGATATGTACAACCAACCATTCAAGAGGAGTAGAGGAAACCACATAAAAATCATCTTACAGGTATTTACTCCAAATCTTTCGCTAATTTGCCTTCAGGCTGAACCCCTTGCCACTGTTTGAGCCTTCTAAGGAGGCAGCCCTACGGCCAGAGGAAACGGTTTAGACAGTCATGTTGCTTTTTTAATCAGTTTTTAGTCCCATTACTAATAAATCTCATTTCACAACAAAGTATTTTGCTGCCCTGATTTAAACTGTTAATTGCTTGCAGCTAAGTATAATTAATAACTTCCAGGTAACTATCCCCCTGTGATGCTATAGAAATGATAAATTAAAACTACATTACTCATCATTAACAAAGCTGTACTAAATCTCTGTGCTGCACCATATGACCCAGATTTTAAAAATTGGGCTCTTTGACTCCTTATTGGTTTACAGCACAAACACTAAATGGGTCTTTGACCAGTTCCAGTACAGCTTTCGCACAGTATTTTCACTAGCAGGACAAGGTACCAGAATTAATAATCCAACTGGCATCAATGAGCACACAAAAATGGCTAAATGCAGCTTTACGAGGTTGAAACTTAAGGGGGTTGTGTCCTAAGGTGGAACTAGAGTAAGTGGGAATGGTTTAAGACAAACAATAACTTTCATATGACTTAAAAACATAACAACAGTATAGCCAATGTCTATTAACGAGGAACCAAGTTTTACAAAAATATATTTTTAGAATTTTAAGATCTCCGGAGTAGTAAAAACATTTGTTTATTTTGATCACTCTTATTGTATACCATATGCAGTAAATAAACAATGTCCACATAAGAGTTTATGCACCTTTAACTGTGAGGCTCCCAAAAAGATATAGTGGCATGATTGTATTGAAAAGCCATCTGATACAGATTGATATCAGTGAACTGAAACTGAGAGTTTTGATGACAGTTACTGGTACCTCATAGCACAACTTTCTCATGTGCCTAGGATGCCTGTTTTATGTTCAGTGCTTTCACGTAAGAAGCAGTTCACCTTCACAATTTTTAACTATTTTTATTTAAATTTTTTTTTAAATCAGCCTCATTTTCACTCTCCGCCTCTTATTTCTCAGTACCAGCCCAGTAAGCCATGTGCAGCGTAAACTTTACAGTTTAATACATTAGTCATACATTTCTCAGCAGCAGCTCATATTTCTTTTTTTTCCGCAGGATGTATTTTTTTGCATTAAATTTAATTTGTTTGTGTAAAACAAAATCAATTTTTTTTGTGATTTATTAAGCATAAAAAAATGTTGTCATCTAAATGCTGTTGAGGTCTTGTAGAAGTCAATGAAAGCTTTCTTAGGCAAATTGTAACAATCGGTATTTAATTTGTGTCTTTTAGAGTTTTGTGGGGGGGGGGGGGTTCATTTGTGAGTTCACAAAGTATGATGTAGGGAGGGCTATTTTCAGAGAATTTGCAGTTGGTCTTCATTTTTTTCATTATTTGCAGTTTTTTTATTTCTTTACCTCTCCAGTGTGGAACTTAAGGAGCTATCTACCAGGCAGTGGTTTTAAAGAGAGACAGGATTATGACTAGGGGAGGGCCTAAATAGAACGATAAGCAATAAAAAAGGTTCAATAGCAATAAAATTGTAGCCTCATGGAGCAGGTTTTTTTTACTGCCAGGGTCAGTGACCCCCCATCTGAAAGCTGGAAAGAGTCAGTAGAGAAAGGCAAATAATTCAAATGCTATAACAAATACAAAATGAAGACCAAATGAAAAGTTGCTAAAAATAGGCCATTCTATAACATACTAAAAGTTAACCTGAAGGTGACCCACCCCTTTAAGTTCTGTGAAAGTGATCTACCCCTTTATTATGAAAGCACTGGGATATCACAGGAACTAGTGTATGTTGTACTATGAGATGTCAATTACACTTTCACTGTCTTCCAAACATATCATGTATATATTAGCATCATGCAGACAATTTCTGGCCTTTCACAAAATGGCACATTTGCATGGCACATTTATCAAAGGAGAGGCATTGAGAAAGTGCAAATTCCAGGTGCAGGGAACCTGGGGCTGCACGGTGTTCCAGAGCCCTGTACTTGCCGCTGACTCAGCAAGAGTTACAGGAACAGTAACACCAAAAAAATGAAAGTGTATCAAAATAATTAATATATTATTTACTATTCCCTTGTACTGGTAAAAGTTGTGTGTTTGCTTTAGAAACCCTACTACAGCTTTTCAAATTTAAAAAAGGAGAAAAGGTGCAGGTTACAATACAGATAACAGATAAGTTGTATAGATTCCCATTGTATTCTATAGAGCCTATTTTTCCAAGTTGAGTTGCTGCCCCCGTGGCTACACAGCAGCTTTGTTTATATAAACTATAGCAGGGTTTCTGAAGCAAACACACAACTTTTACCAGTGCAGGGCAACAGTACATTATATTTTAATTACTTTAAAAAAATGTTGGTGGTACTGTTCCACATGGGCAGATTTTAGCTGCCAATTCAGCTTCTTCCGGCTGATTCAGCAGCTTATTGGCTTCTGGCAGGTATACCCAACTGATATCTCGCCTAAAAAAACGCCCATATATCGATTGGACAGGTTTAAAAATCTAGTGAAGACTAGATAAGGTCCTTGCTCTGATGGCCTGTATCATAGTTGCTGTGATCTTATTGTTTGGCTCTAGGACCAAATGATCGGATCAGTCCGATATTGCCCATATCACCAACATAGTACAACTTGCAATGTTTGGCCAGCTTTAGAGACAGGGCTTCCTTGTATTGTACCAGTTTGCAAGGGATTGGCAGGCCCAGATTTGTGGAGAGGCCACAAAGGCCCGGGCCTAGGGCGGCATGCCGCCCTGCCGCACCAAAATCTTAAAATTTTTGTTCCCATACGGAACAATGGGGACTTCTCCCCACTGCTCCATATGTAAGTGTTGCCTTCCGTGCATGCAGTAAGGTTTTTATGGCAAACCCCATTAATCTGAAATGGAGGGAATGTTCAAATAATAAAGAGCTTACCAATTCTTAGTGATGTTCCAGAAAAAAGTCCAGCAGGGGAGTCCTCTGAAAAACACAAAACTATAATTATTCCAAAAGCTAAAATACAGTATTACAGATGTATTACCTTTCTGCATGCCTAAAACCTATTCTAGAGTGTAAGAAAGGAACTATTGTATGGCTATTAAGTCCCTAGTTGTGTTACATAATGTCTGATATTTCATCCTTCAAGATTTGTAAGCAAACTATCCCCAACTATTCTCAACAATCATTTCAGGGCCACATGCCTGACATAAGGCTGCCAAAAAAGTGGAAAAAAGTGGTAATTTCTAACATTCCAGAAATGATAACATTTTATTTTAGTTGACGGATCTAATTTCAGTTTAGTGGGTAGTGATCAAGAGCAAACATTGCTTCATCTAAAGCCTGTCAACTTAACACATTATAGCAAGGTAAACCAACAAGGCAAGCAAGGTTGGCTCCATCTTGAGAACTGATGTAGTAACCAAAATGTAAGGAAAAGTGTTGCACAATCAGTTTAAAGGTCAACTAACACCAGGAAAATCTCTTCTATGTATTTACATATAATGCTACACTACTACAGAGAATGCTGCATGGCATTTTTATTCAACAATACACATTTGAAAGATTTTCTGGAGAGGCATGTCATTCATAATATATACTTATGTACTGTATGTATTCATCAAAATGTATTATCTAAGGATCATTTAAACATAATAGACTGTATGTGGGCTTGTTGTATACACAACAATCTACACATATTTATTGTTTGAAGACATATGTTGTACAGAGCTAGAAATGTTAACCCCTCCCCTGCCAGCAGAATATGAGAGTACTGTGAAACAGAACAAACGGGAGTGCAAACACACTTTATTGCACACTGTTCTCTATACAACAGATTGGGATGCTGAGCTGGTGGGAGGTCCTGGGAATCTACACAATTTCAGCTCACCATAAAATCCACAGGGAATTATAGTGCAGTTTTCAGAAATTCCACAAGTTTTTCCCACACGATTAGCTTTAAAATATGATGCTCCCTCTGTTTCATTCAGCGCTACATTCAGAAGATGCTTTTTGTTGTCTTTAAAGAATAACAAATATCTAACTAGTATGTTGGCATGGAGAAAACAGGAAAATAAACTTTTCTACAACAGCCAGTCCAGTGCTCAACTGGCTTAAGCTTAATTACATTTTAGAAATTTCTTCCATACAACAGGAATGTTTCATTTAGCTTCATGAATATGCTTCCAAGAAAGAAAGAAAAGAATTAGGATATAAAATGAAAAAAGTAGTAGAAGAGATGTTTAGAAAAGTAAGAAAGAAGGGAAGGTATTAAGAAAGAAAAGTTGTGGATAAAAACAGGAAATGAAGAGATATAGAACAGTAGGGAAGATATGCAGAGAACAGAAAAGGGTGACAGAAATGACCAGAGGATATGGCAGAAGAAGCAGGAAATATAGGATAATACATTGGTATCTGTTTTCTAGGTGGATCCAAGATTCCAGTCCAACACAGCCTGTCTTTCCAGAAGAATCTGAGCCACCCACATATTTACACAACCTTTGGTTTCTGTTTGCACTGATACTGGAATCTGTATATTAGAGATCTAATAGGAGGGATTACCTTAATCACAAGGGGCCTTTTATTGGGTGCTGGGAAAAAGGGAGCAGAACTGAGCAGATATAAAGTGATAACTTATACGACTGGTTTCTGCACACAAGGTTGTAAACGTAGCCCCTAGATGCTTGCAGGCCATCAAACATGCAGTGCTGAGTAGAAAATAGGAACAATAAACGCATGGACAAGGAAGACTTCTACACCCACGACATTATCTGTTACCCCACATTCTGGGGACAATAAATGGGTTAAGCATTATTTACTTTATATGTAAAACTCTGTATTTCAACTCAGCAGTTCAGGTACCAGTTCGCAACAGGTAATTGATAACCTTAGGTTGTATATGCAGGTTACAGGTCTGTCCCTGGAAAGATAATTGCATAATAATTCTTTTTTTATGAGGTTTGTTTGTCCTAGTCTATTTGCTTTACATAAAAATAGATGTATTTTAAAAGGTTCCTTTGAACATATTTAATACTGCTTATCTTTTCTTCATATGACTAAAGGTAAGGGGTTGTTAAAATGGTTGGTAGTTGTGCCAGGCAGTATTTCTTGTATCTGGCTCAAAAAAAGCTTTAACCTGAGACAGAACGAAGAATGAGTACAATAAACTAAGCATCAACACTTTCCTCTCCTTTCAGATTTGTTTGAGCAATAAAGAGCTGCCTAAGCACATATTTTAACTTTAAGTATGCTTTAGTATGTAAAAGCCACTTTTGTTTCAGAACAAGTGTAATTTTAACAGTTTTTTAAATAAATAATGAAAATCATTTTCATTTACATTCTATGTTTTGGCTAGCATTTTCATGGAATAGCTCTTTTAAGCTCTACCATACAACTGAATATGTTTAAATACATGGCTGTCCCACTGAAGGCCAACTAATGGCCTCAGCCTACCCACTGGTTTAATAGTCTCTGTATGAATTATAACAGTACAGTACATAATAACCCTTTCAGATAACTGGGCTATTACACTGAAAAAGTTATATGATAATATAATTGATACAAACAACAGAATGATTTGCTAAATTAATCACTCAAGTGGAGTTCTTAAGACATTAGAGACAGTGGGCCTGATTCAGTTCCATGAGAATTGATTATTTTGTGGGTTATCACGTGAAAACTTATGGATGAGTTTCAATTTGAGGAGAAAAAACTTTTGTGTATAAACTTTTTGCTATAGTTTTTTTTTTTCCCATAGACTTCAATAGTGATAAGTTTTTTCACTGAATTGCATCTGGCTCTGTGGGAAAATCTGGAATTGATTAAGAAGATAAGCTTTTTCTTTTATTTAAATCTGGCCCAAAATGCAGCAAAACTAGGAATTGTGATCCATCCTATTATAGAAAATGTGAAGCCAAGGAATATTGGTAATTGATTGCAAGGACCATAGTCCCAATGATTCTTTTTACAATAATGATAATTTCTGTGATTCTGTTGCCTTATTGGAGTTTGAATATAATTCAATGTCTATGCAGAATAGACTCAGAAACAGAAAGATCCAGCCAGTAGTACAGTAAAACCTTGCCAAACTATCCAGGTAGTTGCTTAGCAAGGCCCTAATGACATATGACTAGACAGGACATCATTTCAAAACAAGAACTAGACTACTAAAATGCAGGTTTAACTTGACTGAAGGTTGCCATACACATAACAATTGCAATCTTTCCTGCGACCATTGGTCTACCCCTATATGGCGGACTGAGCCCTAAAAGCAGCTGTTGCTTGCGCGCCTTCAACAGCACCCAATCAAAATCTTTTGTCCCACCCAATCGTTGAGACGACCGATCAGTCGTCTCGTCGATCCACCATTCACACATGAAACCTTATTTTGTGCGATAATATCGGTGCATGTATGGCCAGCTGTAATGACTTTTTTTCTCAGACCCACTTGATGAAAAAGTCCATTTAACTTTAATTGGGAATTTAACAAAACTCTTTCTGTGTCAGTCCAAATCCCATATTGAGGATGTCTAAGAGGGTTGCCAAAGCATGACTTATCAAAGCCCTAATTCTTTTTTTTATTATTTAAATAACACTGGAGGATACTGCTCTCCTTCAAACAAAGCACTGCTGTATTATTTCTTGGTGCTGATTTATACTGCACATTAGCATGTTCTGTGCCTTAGTACCCAGAAGACAGTAGATGATTCAGAAGTGTGAATCACACTGTTCACAGCATACACCCTGAGAGAGACGCTCTAATCTACTGCGCCAGGACTCAATGTTTGAGTCGTTTGCAATGACAAACGTATAACAGGCCAATGCTGTTTACTGAAATAAAAGAGTAAGTAATCCTTAATAGATTGCACATAATAGACATGCTGGGATATAATCTGCAAATCACCATTAAGGTTTAAAAGAAAGCAATGAAATACATTCCTAAATTAAAACCATATAATTGTATATAATAATACCTTTTGCTTATATGCTAGAAACTTAAATGATATAATTATTTAAAAATCTTATTTACATTTAAAACCTTTTTCTAAACACTACAGTCTTTTGAACTAAAACCATTATTGTACCTATTTTATTGATAACATTTTATGAGAGAAAACAGAAACCTCTGTCTTAATGCAACATTTCAACATTAGAAGAATCAAAAGTGTACTAACTTTGATTTCACTGACTTGCTTTGTTAATTGCAAAAATGTATTGTTAGAAAAAGTGTCAAGTTAATTATAACGGTAACTAATATCAGGACACATCAAGCTTGTCCAACAATAATGCATATGTACATACATTCTGCAGTCCTCATTAAGTAAGATTTTAATGACCCCTTTAGAACTTTATGGCATCTCTAATAGGTAACAGAGACTGTCTAGAATGTTCAGAGGTTTTCCTAAAGGCCATCATGCCATTTTCTTGTAAAACAAGGACGGTATCCCTAAGTCACATCCAATATTATTCTGAAACACACTGCAGAATGAAGAAACATCCATCCACTACATCAGTTATAATACTCTTCAACTGCAAGCAGAGTTTGCAGCTGTAGGAAAGTGTAATAGCTGCATTACCAATGAGCTGCACTGTCTAGACACTAGATCCCCCCTCCTCCCAAATGCTCTATTCCTATGTGCAGTAAGATTCAGATTTATGTACAATGAATAGTAAGAAAACCAAAGCCAGATGCGGTGTATCACAATGGTGTAAAAATAAAGACAGATTTGGCATTCAATTGCTCTTTAATCACTGTTGGATTGCTACAATCCAAATGCTTCTGCATTTTTTGCAATGAAAAAGAAAGAACACCATTAATTATGTAAACTCGACTACTGTTCTCCATCCGTCCTCTACCTATCTCAGTTACACCATAGGCTTATTCTCAGTAGTAATTTTTCTAAAATATTTCTTCTACAAATGCATCATGCCCTAGGGCCAAAGGATCAAGTCAGTGGGCATAGGCGCTGTCGGACCAAGGGCCACATCTATAAGCCAATGTAGTTCCTGATCTAAAAGATCTGGCCAATTTCAGGCCAGATATCAGTCAGGTAGGCCCATCGGGGGTGCCCATACACAGGCAGATAAGCTGTTGAATCGCTCTGAAGGACCTGAATCAGCAGCTGAAATCTGCCCGTGTATGGCCACCTTTAGTTTTGTTCAGCTGTGGTACTACATATATTATGTTTCATGAAATGTAGTGGAATCGTTTCTTTTGCATGTTTAACCTTTTTCTCTTAGTAATCCCATTTTAATGGCTTAAAATTCGAGTTATGTAAACAGCGAGCTTCAGATTTGATCTCAAAGGGGTAGTTCACCTTAACATTTATTATGTTAGAGAATGTCCTATTCTTAGCATCTTTTAAATTGATCCTAATGTTATATTATTTATAGTTGTCCTCTTCCAGCATTGTAATGGGGGTCACTGACCATGGCAGCAAAAAATTACTTTTCTGTTATGGCTAAAGCTTTATTTATAGTTTTATTGGTATTGTGGCTTTTTGTATTATTTATTTTTTCATTCAGACCCTCTCTTATTCATGTATAATTCACACCACTGCCTGCTGGCAAGGGTAAATCTGAGCATAGCCACCAGATAACTACTGAAATTCCAAACTGGAAAGCAGCTGAAGAAAAAGCTAAATAAGTAAAAAAAAAAAAAATGAAAAAGAAGACACACTGCAAATTGTCTTAAAATTGCAATGTCTACATCCTACTTAAAGTTAAAGGTGGACTACCCTTTAACCCTTTCCCTGCCAACAACGTACGGCGTACGTTGTTGCAGGGAAAGAGCTTATCTGCCAACAACGTGCGCCGTACGTTGTTTGGCAGATAAGCATTCTCTCTGCAGAAGCGGCATTTGCCGCTTCGGCAGAGAGCTTTTAAGCATGACAGCCCCCTGGGCAACGAGCCAGGGGGGCTGTCAGGCCGGCCCTGCAACGCGATCGTCGCAGGGCCCCCCCCCCCCCAAGCAGCAGACGCATCGCGTCTGCTGCTCTTACCTGCCGGCTCCCTTCTGCTTCCTGCTTCCTGCTCTCACGCCCACGCGTGTTCACGCGAGATGGAGGACCGGACTGCAGCACCAGGACCAGGCAAGCTTCAGGACAGGTAAGGGTGATTTTTCTTTGCATTTATACACATTTATACACACTTACATACATTTACACACACATACAGCACACAATTTTGCATTTATTTTTTTTTTGGTTTTTTTTTTTTCTTTTGCACACATATACACCTATATAGACTTTTATACACCTATACACACTAATATACACACTTACACACTGTCACACAACTTTTACACATGTACACACATGTATACACAAATATTTTTTTTTTATTTATTTATTTATTTATTTATTTTTTTACCACTTTGTTTTTAGTTTCTTTTTCTTAAAAACTGTTTATTATGACAGCGTGACTACTGGATCAGATATTCTGACCACTAATTACACTGTTGTGTGACTTATTTTGTTGTTTCACTAATTTGCACAATTTTTGTGGTTTTATTGCATTTTTATCCCTGTATTAGTATTCCTGATCTGTTTTTAGCGTAGCTTTGCCACGTGTAACTTTGGTGTAGAAAAATAACTTTACCTATTTTGAATTCCTCAGAATGTGTACGTTCTAAAAATATATGGCTTTCTGGGGGTCTCTGTATAGTTTGGGGGTTTTACGACACATAATGCGTTGACAGGGGGCTCTGTATGCAAAATCTGAGTTGGCAGGCGAGAAATGCATGTGCGCTATTTTCATTTTGGGGTCAGTGAAGACCACAGACTTTGGTATATCTATGCATATTGGGCATCAAACTGTTCAGTAGACCATAGGTGTTCCTATTTGGGGTGACTTGCCTTTGTACGCAAAAAATTGTGTGAGATAAATGCGGCAAACTGCAACATTTTTAGGCGATTTTCTGAAATGTCATAAAAACCAATAACTGTAGGAAAGCTTTGCAGATTGGTACTTTGGTGTAGAAAGGACTCTTTACCCTTGTTGGATATATCAGAATGTGTACTTTCCAAAACTATATGGTTTCCTGGGGGTCTCTGTATAGATTGGGGGTGTTACAGCAGATAATATGCTGAGAGGGGGCTCTTATGCAAAAGCTGGGTTGGCAGGCAAGAAATCCATATGCGCTATTTTCATTTTGGGGTCAGTACACACCACAGACTTTGGTATATCTATGCATATTGGGCATCAAACTGTTCAGTAGACCTCTGGTGTTCCTATTGGGGGTGATTTGCCATTGTACTCAAGATATTGTGTGAGATAAATGCGGTAAACTGTAACATTTTTAGGCGATTTTCTGAAATATCATAAAAACCACTAACTTTAGAAAAGCTTTGCGGCTTGGTACTTTGGTGTAGAAAGGACTCTTTATCCATGTTGGATTTGTCAGAATGTGTAATTTCCAAAAATATATGGTTTTCTGGGTTTTTCTGTATAGTTTGAGGGTGTTACTGCACATAATACACTGACAGGGGGCTCTGTGTGCAAAAGCTGGGTTGGCAGGCGAGAAATCCATATACGCTATTTTCATTTTTGGGTCAGTACATACCACAGACTTTGGTATATCTATGCATATTGGGCATCAAACTGTTCAGTAGACCTCTGGTGTTCCTATTGGGGGTGATTTGCCATTGTACGCAAGATATTGTGTGAGATAAATGCGGCAAACTGCAACATTTTTAGGCGATTTTCTGAAATATCACAAAAATCAGCAAACTTAGGAAACCTTTGCGGCTTGGTACTTTGGAGTAGAAAGACATGGGTATCCATTATAGAGTCGAGGGAATGTGTACTTTACAAAAATATATGGCTTTCTGGGGTGAGTGTACTTTTTTGTAGCATTATCCCACATAAAGGATGTAAATGTGTTGATTTTCTGAAATGACGCATCATATGGGGGTATGTTCCCATTGGGGCCCCTACATGCCACATACTTAGGTAAACCTATACAAACTGGGCATCAAACTGTTCAGTGGACCACTGGCATTCAAAATCAGGATGTTTTATCTTGGTACCTAATGCTATGTGGGAGATAAGATGCTGCAAAGTGGAAGCTTTGAGCGGATTTTTGGAAATGTCATCAAAATTGCTAACTTTAGAACTGCTTTGCGGATTGGTACTTTGGTGTAGAAAGACATGGGTACCCATTTTAGATTTGGGGGAATGTGTACTTTCCAAAAATATATGGCTTTCTGGGGTGAGCGTACTTTTTTGTAGCATTATCCCACATAAAGGATGTAAATGTGTTGATTTTCTGAAATGACGCATCATATGGGGGTATGTTCCCATTGGGGCCCCTACATGCCACATACTTAGGTAAACCTATACAAACTGGGCATCAAACTGTTCAGTGGACCACTGGCATTCAAAATCAGGGTGTTTTATCTTGGTACCTAATGCTATGTGGGAGATAAGATGCTGCAAAATGGAAGCTTTGAGCGGATTTTTGGAAATGTCATCAAAATTGCTAAATTTAGAAATGCTTTGCGGTTTGGTACTTTGGAGTGGAAAGACATGGGTACCCATTTTAGATTCGGGGGAATGTGTACTTTCCAAAAATATATGGCTTTCTGGGGTGAGCATACTTTTTTGTAGCATTATCCCACATAAAGTATGTAATTGTGTTGATTTTGCAGGAGCTGAAATTACAAAAATGATAGATCATTATAGGGTATGTTCACATTGGGGCCCCTACATGCCACATACTTAGGTAAACCTATACATATTGGGCATCAAACTGTTCAGTGGACCCCTGGAGTTCAAATTTAGGGTGTTTTATCTTGATACCTAATGCTATGTGGGAGATAAGGTGCTGGAAACTGGAAGCTTTGAAGGGATTTTTGGAAATTTCATCAAAATTGCAAACTTTAGAAATGCTTTGCGGCTTGGTACTTTGGAGTAGAAAGACACGGGTACCCATTTTAGATTCGGGGGAATGTGTACTTTCCAAAAATATATGACTTTCTGGGGTGAGCATACTTTTTACTAGCTTTATCCCACATATAATGATGTAAATGTGTTGATTTTGCAGGAGCTGAAATGACAGAAATGATAGATCATATGGGGGTATGTTCACATTGGGGCCCCTACATGCCACATACTTATGTAAACCTATACATATTGGGCATCAAACTGTTCAGTGGACCCCTGGCGTTCATATTTAGGGTGTTTTATTTGGTTACTTTATGACCTGTAGGAGATAAGATACTATAGACTCGAAGCTTTGAAGCGATTTTTTAAAAACTTCACAAATTTTGATAAAAACCTATAACTTTAGGAAAGCATTGTGACTTGATAGTTTGGAGTAGACAGACAATTGCGCCTATTCTGGATTCCCCAGAATCTGTTCTTTCCAGAAATGTGTAATTTTCTGGGATAAACCTTCTGTGAGTGGAAGTTTTGGCCTTGAAATCTAAAATATGCAGCTATGTGAAGCAGTGCTTTGGAAATTTGGTAATGTACTGCTGGGAGTTTTTGACCTATACAAGTGAGAAATCTCCATAAAACTATATATATTTGGTATTGGCACGTTCAGGAGACATGGGACATTCCAAATCAGTTGTATTTTTGTGCATAAAATAATTTTTGTTTCTGGTATATGTGTTTATATTATGGAAAATATGATTTTTTTTAAAAATGTAGACATTTAGAAGCCTATATCTTGTTACAGAATTGGAATTACACCAAAATTCTACCATATTTTGAAAGCTTAGTTTGTCCTGAAAAAAACAATATATTGTTTTCCTGGGTAAACTAAAAGTACCCCAGAGGAAAGGCCCCTAAAGTGAAACTGTGCAAAATGTTCAAAAACTGTCTGGCAATACAAGTTCCGCTTTGACCAAAACGGCTGGCAGTGAAAGGGTTAAGCCAGTGTGGCCTAAATAATTTGCCATAAAAATAGCTAGAATTTGAGCAGTAAATTATGAAAGGACTGCTGCTTTGAGTAGACAAACTTTCTTGCATATGTCAGGGCACATATCATTTGCAGATGTGCAGCGTCTGCAACTTTGTTTACCCAACAACTTAGAGACTCACAAAATAAATTATGCGTGCAGGAAAACACTGCAGCAAATTAACACTTAATTTTAGTAGCAGTGGTTAGCCTAGGTTGGGACTGGAAAAGTGTGACTAATTGTATGTTCTTGATTTATGCAATAAACTATCCATGTGGTAAGCAGTGAGGTTCTAAGGTGTCTCTTCACATGACATGTGACCTTGCAAACAGGGGCCCGCTTACACACACACAAAAAAAACTGGGCCCATTTAATATTTTGGGGGGGGCAGTTAATGAGTGACCCATGATTTTGTTCCCATAGCGGGTTATCCTCAACCATCCTGCACAAAATCGCAGTGACTACAGAAAAAGTAGAACCCCGCCAGACCCCCTGTACCTCCAGGTTTTCCTGTGGTTACACCACTGCTAGCAAAGTGTTTTGCAGAAAGTGCCCTGTCTCTTTCTAACTTTGCTATACAGAAATTAACATAGCGAGAGTGCACTAGAACAAGATATACAGGTATGTGAATAGAGATTATAATTATTGCAAGCCACAAAATGTTTCCTAATACAATTAAGTTAGACTGGGATCATATCTCATCCTCAGGCTGCAGTTTTCCTATCCTTATATTTAAACAAAAACACTTTCATTTATACTGCCTTGAGGAACCTACAGCAAACTAAACTGCAATTATGCTTCGGCCTCTATAAAAAATGCAGTATAAGTTCTAGAGCCCAAAAGTGTGCAAAAAAGCATTCATTATTTTGGAAATCTGCCACTAGGTGTATATTGCAGTAGGAGCAGGTGCAAAGCAGCCTTCTACTTTTCGTCTGCCATAGAGAACTCTTTTCTAGAGTACAGAGTCTTTAGTGTTGATTGAGTTTAATGTAAGTCAATATGTGAAATCCAAAAAGTGTGAAGTCCATTGGTGTTCTTATACAGAACCATGTTTTTTACATCTTTATCTACTATATATCACTGAACCAATACCTGTACTCTTACCAATTTAAACAACAGAGCTTTAAAGGTACTTATCTATCTGAGAACCTCAGTATGTATTTTTCTCATTGCTGTATACAACTTATAGCAGATAAGTGATCACTGATAGCAAAGGTTATCGAAAGCCTGGGTAGGATGCCACAGAAAATAAGACCCCCATCTATAAAAAGAGCTGCACATGCCCAAGGGTGAAGACACACTGAGCTACTAGTAGCAGCTACTTTTTTACGGCTACTAAACTTCAGAAAATACCTTGCCATATACAATATTGAGAATTGCCTCTGCTAAAACACATGTAGAGACAATTATCAGTAAACAATCAACATTGTCTGTTTTATTAGCCCTGAGAAGTAGCTGCTACTAGTAGCATCTAAAGATGGCCATACACTGTAAGATCCACTCACTTGGCGACGTCGCCAAACAAGTGGATCTTCATCCAATCGTCCTATGGGTGGACGATATTGAGCTGATTCAGTCGTTTGGCCCTGGGGCCAAACGATCAAATTGGAACTGCAGGTATAGGCGCCCATTGGTTCAAGAGTTGCATCAACGAGCCGATCCGGTCCCAATCCGACGAAAAATCAAACCTGCCCGATTTCAGGCCAGATGTTGGTCTGGAAGGCCCGTCGTTAGTGCCCATACATGGGACAATAAGCTGCCAAATCAGTCTAAAGGGCAGTGATCCCCAACCACATGTTGCTCACCAAACCCTTGGATGTTGCTCTCAGTGCCCCCAAACCAAGTAGTTACATTTAAAATTCCTGACCTGGTGGCAAGTTTTAGTTAGAGAATAAAAACAAGATTTACTACCAAATATAGCCCCCTGTAAGCTGATAGTGTGCATAGAGGCTGCCTAATAGCCAATAACAGCCCTTATTTGGCACCACAAAATTTTATGATGATTGTTTTGTTCTCCAAGTCTTTTTACATTTGACTGTGGCTCACAAGTAAGAAAGGTTGGGGACCCCTAGCCTAAGGGATGACAAAAATATGTATTTATTTACCCCTTAATTATTCTAAAGTAGAAAATAAAAAGTGATTTATCACAGAATATACTGTATGTGTAAACGTGGGTATTTGTTTAAGTTCCTCAGGTAAAAATTCCTGTGAGTTTTACATTCTCTAGATTGGACGTTGAACATTCCAACATTTAAAGGGGGCGTTCACCTTAAAATTAACCTTTAGCATGATTTAGTTCTCTAAGACAATGTGCAATTAGTCTTCATTTTTTAATTTTTTTCAATTTTTTTGTCCTACAACATTTAGGGTAAAGGCACTGATGGAGCTTTTTCTGCCAGTTTAGAAAACATCTATCCACCAGTGTAAACACGGGGGGGGGGGGGGGGTTGCTACCCAGTTGCTAGGGCTACACTACACACCAGGCATCAGGTTGGAAGATAAAATGGAAGACCTATAGGGAGGTCCTGAAATTACAACAATGTTTTTATTTTGACCACAACAATTAGATAGCATTTTCACTTACATACTTAAAATAGTTAGAATAGGAATGCTATTAGTTCAAAAACCAGCCCAAATAAATGGTGAAAACTAAATGAAACATTGCTTAGAAATGGTTATTTAGAAAGGTGAAAATATTTCTGGACTTAGCACTGGATAAACATTTTGGTTTCTGCTTTGCAACAGAGCCAGGGATAAGCTAAAGGCGCATTACACATGAAATGATTTGTTTCCGCTCTGGTAAAGAATAACTACTTGCAGCAGCTCATACAAACATAATCTGTAATTTCTATTCTTTACTACATACAATATTCATCCGTAACACCCAGCCACAAAAGGGAAGCACCTATGAGTACATCAGAAAGCCTTAGTCTAAAGGCAGTTCATGCATATTTGTAAAGGCACAAAACAAATCATTTGTCAAAGCGTCATACATGCAACACTGAATAACTGGAACGTCATTCAGACACCCCCACACTTTCAAGTAGCATAAAAAAACAGTGGGATGGGCCACTTCAGAGACTGGATGGGAGCTGTATTAGACATTACAGATCATGTATTTTGTATAAACACATCCTTTGCTTTGATTGTTTTGTAGCAAGAACTCCAGTCTAGAATATTCTGTTAGTACAATCACAGCAGCCATCAGTTCATATAGCCCATTTTGGTGGTGAAATGAATAAGCAACTGTAAATTTCAATCAGACATACATGGCAGATAGTATTTTCTAATATTAATTACCTAACCACAGGAAGATTGAACTGATAGTTCAGAATGAATGGATAACTGTAGTACTGTAAATGTCAATAACAATATTTGTGTTTAGAAAAAACCTTTTCCGCCACCAAAATGCATGCTAAACCTTTTAACTACACATGCTCCTTTTAACTAAAGAAAGGATATTGCACAGTTACACACCGCTCCATTTTATCATCACTGTTTTGGAAAATCAGACATGGATGTTGTATGGGTCACTGGCTTTTACATGCACAAGCCTAATGAAAAGAGATTTGTTTTAAAAATAACCCCTAGCTTTCTACACTAATGGCTATAAATCTCCAAGAAGCGAGTGCCAGGGAGCATTTTATCTTCTGTATATCCCTGGCATTTTTCCATAGTACCAGTATTATATTAAACCATCTCATCCAGCATTTTAAATCAAATGCTGAGCACATAATTTTGCTGCCAGGGTTGCTATGAATTGAGCTGGGGCACAGACCATGCATTACTTCATATAAATGTCCTATCAGCATATGCATTAAACAAAGGGAGGCTAGCTGCATCCTCCCACTGCATTTCATCGGCCACATAAAACTCCTCAATTCATTCTTTCATATTCTATACTGTATAGGCTGCACCCTCCAAGCTTTTTGATCTGTTGCCATAACTCATAATGACATACAGGTATTCTACTGCAGACTGCATATATTGTAAAGTTTCCATTTGCCATCATGACAGCTACTGTTCCTGGCCTTACAAACTGGTATAAGCAATCATTTCTCTGGTCTGTCAGTGTGTAGCACTGCTGCACTGCAGGCATGATGCACCCTGGGTTGGGGTGGATATACAGATACATTGCACTAAAGGGAAGTAAATGAAAAGAGTCCAGGTACAAGAGCTATAGTGGTGCTATATACAAGTGCTAAATGCAGATTATAAAGTCACTATTGTAATGCGAATGCTGCTAAATCCCACACTGCAATGCAGACTGCAGTGCTCAGCCAGATATAGGTGAAGGCAACCAAGTACCTATTGGTATATATCAATCTATTGGTATATAGCAATCTACAAGCTCATGCGGTCAACTTATTCTAGTGTGAAATACATATTTATAAAAAGATAATTATTTTAAACAATTATAAAATATCATAAAGGAACAAAGATCTGAAACATGTAAAGTTTAGGCTGGATAGGGGAGTGTATTCAGTAACAGGAATGTGATTAGATCAGTGCCACAACCAAAAATGATCAAACATATAGGGCGGGGAAGAGGAGTATTTGTACAGAACTGCTTGGTTTCTAGGTGTAGCTAGCATCAATGATGCAAAATATATGATATACATGAGTCAAATGGAAAGACTTATGTAAGTGTAAAACAGATGGACCTGTTGAAATGCAAAGTTACAGATAAATGAATGAAAAACACTGCAGGTGTCATTGGCATGTATGCAGGGCAGGGATCTGGATGGGAGTATATATAAAATAAAGGGGCAGTTGGAAGACTGCTTGTATCGATAATATGGTTATTTGGCTGGAGGGCAGGGGTGATTGGAAGGTGAGGTAATTATGTTAAAAGGGCTGAAATGACAAAGTTGATTAAAATTGACTAGATAACTAGATATAAACTACCTTAGCTGGTTAAAAGGTTGAGCAGATGAGTTACACAAAAAGATTCAGGCAGCCGTAAGAAGAACTGCTTGGCAGTAGTAGAGCGGATAGAATAAGTGGTCGGAAGGTAGAGGTTAGATAAAGTAGGATATGGTTAAGGATACCGGCTTCGGATATTAGGTACAAGAGGCGGTTCAAGGTTAGTACGAGAGTATATGTATGGCTGCAACAGAGCAACTGGATCGTATGGTACAAAAGGAGTGTTAGGAAGTGCAGATGATCCTTACAGGCTGTTTATGAAATGCTCTGTACCAGCGTCAGTCAGCGACTGTATCGCTCTACTCACCGGATCAGTCACTCTCCGGCTGCAGCACCAGGGATGCTCAGATCGCTTTGATCACATGTAGCTCCAGAGAAGTCCGAGTAGAAACAGGACACGCCCGCAATTACCATAACCCCGCCCAGTGCTGTTGAGTCGGCTCTTTTCTCTCTGTCAAGTGCTGTCCCTGACTCTGTACTTGGGTGTGGTCTCAGTGTGTGTGTGTGAGTGTGTGTGTGTGTGTGTCTGTGACCATTAAGCTGAGGTAGTTTCACATAGTGCTGGCTTTATGTACTTCAATATAGGGTAGTTTTATCTAGGTGTAGCGTATTTATCAAATGGTGAACTCTAACATTTACCCTTTGATAAATACGCTTCTAAAAGAACATAAAGTGGTTGGGTTCCTCTGTAGTGAGCTACAATTATGCGCTTTGATAAATGTGCGGTAAAGTAATGGGGATTGAAATTATTATAATAGATATTTTCATAGTTCCGTTATTAAATAAACGGCTGCAAAGAAAATTAAGGAACTCTAAATGGTGTTGATCTATTGTATGTATTATTTTTAATCATGTTTTAATGGGCTGCTGTCACCTTACTATTCTGGAAAACTGTTATTGCTTTAAATGATGATCAGCAGATTGCTAGTAGGGGGCTGGTTTTATCAGATGCAGAGAGTTTTTCATTATTACTATTAGTGCCTATTACAATCCTGCTGAGACTGAAACTCTGCCTTTTTTCTTGTACATTATGACAATTGTTACACAACAACTGTTAAATGCCTTCTTTGTAGATCTTTATCACTCTAAGTTCTTCTGTGGAGATTTGGCTAACTTACAGTTTAAATGGCTTTACCTATTGGCCTTGAACTTGACTGCATTGCCACAACTTGGAATTCCACTGTTGGAGGCTTGGGGTATACTATACAGGTACAGTATAGATTCATCTTTCCTTTTTGCAGATGGAATACAATACACCCTTTGGGGCAATGACACACTGAGCCAGGGCCGGATTTGAAGTTAGGGCGCCCCGAGGCCGCACCCTTTCGGCGCCCGCCCACTTCCTCCTCCCCCCATGCCTTGTGTGCATGCATGTGCACCACAACTCACATACAGAGCAGTGGGGGGGAGGAAGCGCTAATGTTTCCGTGCATCAAACCCCCATTGCTCCATATGGGAGCAAAATTTCATTGTGGCTGGGCTGGGCATACCCCTAAATTTGTGCTGCCCTAGGCCCGGGCCGTTGTGGCCTCGCCACATATCCAGGCCTGCACTGAGCTACTTGTAGCCAGCTACTTGTCATGGCTACAAAATAGACAATACTGATTATTGTCTCTACATGTATTTTTTGGTATTCTGTAGTTGCTACAAGTAGAATGTGTCATAGCCCTTAAGGAGATTCTGTAAGATCCCCAACATACCAATTTGGTCTCTAGATTGCATTAATTGCTAATTAATACCTTCTCCTCTCTAGTTGATAAGGTTTTTAGAAAATGGAAAAAATATTTTCCCATTATTGGCAGAAGACCAATAGCTGCTCATCTAATATTTGCTGGGAAGAGATTAATCCAATTCAAATTACAAATCATTTTTCAAATATAAATGTATTTCACTAATACATATAAATCCCCTTAAACGAAAAAGAACAGGACAGATATCTAAAGCAAATTGCAATAGCTGTGTTAGCCTTTAAGACAGAACTGTCAAACTATTATCAAGTTTTGGAATGGAGTGATACCATATTTAGTAGCTGTCTTTCCTAGGGGCCTGCATTTTGGATATAAAATATGTCTCCCTGGATTTGTTGATGACTGGAAGTTAAAGTAGAAGGAAGTAGGAGCTTGTTTGTTTCTATTTTCTTTCACTTGTTTCTTTTTGGCACCAGGCTGGGTGAAAAGTGCTAAGCCAAACATTGAAGCAAAGATGGTTTTTACTTTACCGCACATGTGTAGAGACCAAAAAGATGAATAAAAGAAGATTGTTATGTGGTGTTACTACAGAAGTACAGGATCACTTGTGTTAGGTAAGTGATTATAATCTGTTGGGTTCACAGTGGAGTTGTGCAGGACTCAATGGTAATGCTTAAACAACTTGTTTATTAGAGCTCCAACATGGCAAACTATATACAGACATTTCAAGTAGGAAGTATATCTGACCATAGAGAGCAAACAGAAGCCAAGCTAGATAACACATTGTAGCTGAGCTAACATTTAGGCATGCAGCTCCCTCTAGTGGTACACAACACTCCTCCCCCCTAGCTAACGTAATCGTCCATCCACTTTGGAGGCACCCTGTTGCGTTGTGGCCGTTCATAACCAGAAGTCTGACCACAAGAGACATCTTGGGAGGAGTTATCACAGTTCTCTATAGGAGCAGAGTCATTCTCTGGTGGAATACTGGTTTCATTGGTCCCTTGGCTGCATGAGGTAGCCACTTCATCTGGAAGAGAGTCACTAGGAACCACCTTGGGATAACCCATGCTCTCCATTAAGGTACTGTTACTTGGCTGAACACGCCTCCGCAACTGATCAACATGACGGTGCCACTCTTGCCCATCATCACAATGTACCTTGTATGACACAGGTCCAGTAACTTCAGTTATTACTGCAGGGACCCATTTTGGACCAGCCCCATAATTCCTGGCATACACTGGATCATTAGAAGCAAATGTACGCAGAGTCTTAGAGGATAGGGCTGAATCCAGGCTTTGTTGCTGTTTCCTTTCTACATCATCAGTTAGATCTGGATTAAGACGATCAAGACATGTTTTAAGGCGCCGCCCCATCAGAAGCTCAGCAGGGCTGACACCTGTGGTAGGACATGGGGTAACATGCTGAGCTATAAGGAATCGTGCAAGTCTTGTTGACCAGTCCCCATTAGTAATCCTTCTGAGTGCATCCTTCGCAGTTTGAACCATTCTTTCAGCTTGTCCATTTCCTTGAGGTCGACGTGGAGCAATGGTTACTGCCCTTATTAAGTTGTTATTGGTAAAGGTCTTAAACTCCTCAGAAGTAAAAGCAGTCCCATTGTCTGATACAATAACATCTGGTATTCCGTGTGTTGCAAACAGATGACGCAGGGCTGAAATTGTCACAGCTGATGTCTGAGATGACACTAGGATGACCTCTAACCATTTTGAGAAAGAGTCTACCACTACAAGAAAGTTCTTCCCCTGGAATGGTCCAGCAAAATCAATATGAAGTCTAGACCAAGGCTTTTTTGTAATCTCCCAAGGAAACACTGGAGCTGCAGGGAGGCTGTGACGAGAGTTCTGGCAAGTGACACACAGATGTACGGTCTCCTCTATGTCTGTGTCAATTCTGGGCCACCAGACATAACTCCTTGCGAGAGCTTTCATGCGCACGATTCCTGGGTGGGCTGCATGTAGCATATCTAGGACAAATTTGCGTCCTCTTTGAGGAATGACTACTCGGCTTCCCCATAATAAACACCCTTTATGTGCAGATAGTTCATGTTGATGGTTTGAATATGGTCTGAACTCTTCAGACAACTTTTCATTTGTCCATCCCCTCCACACCCAGTTGAGAACTCGAGAAAGGATTGGATCCTTTGCAGTCATATGAGCAATCTCAGTAGCTTCCAGTGGAGAATCAGGGAGGGATTCAAGCATAAGTACTTCAAGTAAAGGGGGTAGTGAGCAGTCTGGGATCTGTAAAGGCAAGCGACTCAAAGCATCAGCATTTAAGATTGATTTTCCAGGTTTATAAAGAAGAGTGTAATCATAAGCACTTAGCATGATACTCCATCTGAGCATTCGAGGTGACATAACATTAGGAGTAGGGCTATCTTTTGAGAGCAAACCCAGTAATGGTTTATGATCAGTGTGGATTTCAAATGTATGTCCATAGAGGTAATTATGAAACTTCTTAACACCAGCTATGATAGCTAATGCTTCTTTATCAATTTGTGCATAGTTCCTCTCTGCTGATGTCATTGTCCTAGAGTAATAAGCAACTGGTGCCTCTTTACCATTTGGGAGAATGTGGCTAAGAACAGCGCCAACACCATAAGGAGATGCATCTGTAGTAAGTATTAATGGCCGATCTTCATCATAATGGACAAGAAGAGAATCAGATGTCAGCAACTGTTTAATTTTGCAGAAGGCCTCTGAATGTTTAGGAGTCCAATTCCATGGGACCCCTTTGTCAAGCAAGCGATGAAGAGGCTCTGCCACTGTTGCCTTGTGAGCAAGGAAGCTGTGATAGAAATTGAGCAACCCAAGGAATGCTTGAAGTTCTTGTTTAGATTTTGGTTCAGGTGCATCATGGATAGCTTTCACTTTACTTTCTGTAGGACGAATGCCTGAAGCATCTATACGGTACCCCAAGAAGTTTACACTGGTAGCTCCAATCTCACACTTTTCTTTTTTTAAACGAATGCCTGATGAATCAAAACGAGATAGTACTTCTCTAAGGCGGTCAGCCAGTATACTTTCAGATGGCCCCATTAGTAGAACATCATCAAAATATGGTACAACACCAGGAATGCTGGATAGCAAGGTTTCCATAAAGTGCTGGAATATTCCTGGTGCGGTTGAAATTCCAAACTGGAGGCGCTTTACCCTGAATGCACCCCGATGGGTAATAATAGTCTGGGCATCTGCAGAAGCTTCATCCACCAACAACTGTTGGTATGCCTGGGCAAGATCAAGTTTTGCAAAAACCTTGCCACCAGCTAGTGTGGATAACAGTTGATTCACAGCAGGCACAGGATATGGATGCTGATTAAGAGCTTTATTTACTGTGCATTTATAGTCTCCACAGAGTCTCACATCACCATTAGGCTTAAGAACTGGCACAATTGGGGTTGCCCATTGTGTGTGTGTCACTGGCTCAAAGACCCCTTGTGCTGTGAGACGTTCAAGTTCAGCTTCAATTTTTGGACGTAAAGCATATGGCACAGATCTGGCTTTCATGTGTATGGGTGAGATTGCAGGGTCTAATCTAAGTGACACAGGTGGACCCTTGTAAGTGCCTAGTTCATTTGCAAAAACTTGTGGAAATTCCTCAATGACTTTCTTTACTGATACCCCAGTGACAACATGGATGCCTTGGATGCTGATTTTTAATGGAGAGAACCAGTTCCTTCCCAAAAGGCTTTTTTGAGTACCTTTGGCAACAATCAGGGGTAACATTCCGCTGAATGTGTTGTACTGAACACTCACATCACAACTTCCAAGAAGCTCAACAGACTGTCCATTATAGTCACGGAGTGTGCACCCTGGCTTTGATAATGTGGGAGGATTGTGAGGGAACAGTTTATCAAATAATTCAGAGCTTATTATGGTAAATGCGGCTCCTGAGTCAATCTCCATTTCACACCGATAGCCATGTATAAAAACATTTGCAGTAATTTCAGAGTTTACAGGGCTCTTACTGTTGACATGTTGAATATGATACAGCTGGTTGACCTCTGTTCCAGTGGCTGCCCCTTTATTTGTTGGTAAATTTTTATGTGAAAACTTTGCATTATCGCTTTGTTTTTCCTGATTAACCCTTGCTTTGCAAACACGTATTACATGGCCTTTCTTTTTGCAGTAATGACAGACAGCATTCTTAAAAGGGCATACAGAGCGTCTGTGCTGACCACCACATCCAATACATGGTGTAAATGGTGATGCATTTGTTGCAAGATAGTCTTTTGGTTTGTTGTTTTGAAATTGACTGTCATCTCCCTGTTTGGAGGATATGGTATGCACACTGGTTGCTGTATGATGAATTGCCTTAGTGTGTAAAAGTGCAGTTTCTGCAGCCAAGGCCTTCTCCTGCGCAGCTGCAAGTGTCAGGTTAGGCTCAGCGAGAAGCCGGCGCTGCAAGGCCTCATTCTGAATACCACAGACTAATTGATCTCTCAGCATATCATTTAGGAACTCTCCAAACTGGCAATGCTCTGCTATGTGCCGTAATTCTGCAATATAGGTAGAAATTGTTTCATCTGCTCTGGTTTCTTTTGTGGAAGTGAAATCTCTGTATAATGACAGATGGTGTTGGAGAAAAATGTGCCTTTAACATTGCTAGTAACTCCTCATAAGACTTTGTTTTTGGAGAGGCCGGGGCAGTGAGTGAGCGGATGACTGCAAATGTTTTAGGCCCACAGACAGTAAGTAGCACTGCCCTCTTTTGCTCAGGGTTAGCTATAGTGTTTGCTTCTAGGAAGTAAGAAAGTCTCTCTGCATATGAGTCCCAAGAAGAAGGGTCACTTACATCAAATTCCTCCATGTGTCCTAGGGCGGCCATGTCTGCAGTGGATCTGAAGTTTGTCCTGTGAGTTCTCTTTTCTGCACTTTTCCTATTCTGCTGCTCTGTCCAGACAGCAGAGTTCTAATCCTCGTCGCCACAAAAAGTGTTGGGTTCACAGTGGAGTTGTGCAGGACTCAATGGTAATGCTTAAACAACTTGTTTATTAGAGCTCCAACATGGCAAACTATATACAGACATTTCAAGTAGGAAGTATATCTGACCATAGAGAGCAAACAGAAGCCAAGCTAGATAACACATTGTAGCTGAGCTAACATTTAGGCATGCAGCTCCCTCTAGTGGTACACAACATAATCAATGGGGGGTGCATAACATTTGGCACCCCCAGTGATTGTACTCCTCCTTTAACCCTAACACATTTAGTTCATACTTCCTATTATCCTGCTCCCATAAACCTATCTACAGCAGAAGCCCCAGCATCAGGGCTTTATTTGTTCTTTCAAAGGTTGTACTTTAAGCATAGTATTGTTTATTCAATGTGCCCCTTGAATCCTGTACACTGTGATGGTTTTATTCTTTGCAAATCTTAAAATAACTGAAAAATTTGGAAGGCTCTGGTAAAAACAGAGACTGTCCATGAAAGTTGGCAGTATTACAGAGTACGGAGATAGCACACAAACTGATACAAAAAACGTATGTGCAAAGTCACGTAAAGAAAATTACACCAATAAAGAAAATTACCAATAGTCAAAAAGAAGGAACAGGGCACTGCAGTAAAAAGTCAAAGTACATAAATTTATTGAACATAACAAAAACGACCAAGCATATTGCAACCTCATAAAAGGGGTCTTTATCAGCATAGAAACAACTGGCACAAAAGGTGCTGGGGTCCTCATGTCAGCACATATGCTTTCTTCAGACTGTAAGGTGGCTCCTAGATGGGAAGTAATGTCGGTATGTGACGTCACTTCATAAGCATTAGTGGACTCAGACTTTGGGCACATCCTAAAAGAAACAGGGTATTTATTCAATGTTATGTGGCTATTTTGGTTGCCTGCCTTTATGCATGCACCCTTAATAAAGACCCCACTTATGGCATTGAAACATGTTTATTTATTTTAGTAATATGCTGGGTAAATCAACTTTGACTTTTTACTGAAGTTCCCTGTTTCCACTTTTTGACTATCATGGAAGTTAGCAGGGCTGTAAGGAGAGACCTATGGGCTTTTATGCAAAATTAAGTCCAAGGCCTTTTATAGTCTCTTTATGTCTCTTATGCCCCATATAATTTCCAGTTTCACAATCCCACACCCTCTATTTACTCATATCTGCACATGTAATTTTGATACTGCTCACTTGTGTTCATAGGGGGTCCCTAATAAATGCAATAAACTTGTACGGGCCCCCAACATTTACTGATTTGGAACCTTTAAAAAATAAAATAAATAAATAGCTACTCTGGGACCCAGTAAATAAAAACTTACCCACGTTCTATTCATTCCTATGGAATTTTAAGAAGTGTATTTATAAGTTGGTAAACTTTCACCCATTGATAAATACGCTGCTAAAAATACCATAAGAATTAATAGAATGTGTGTGAGTTTTTATGTATTAAGCTCTCTAAACTCACATTTTTATCAATCTGCCCCTAAGTGTTTCTAAAGATAAGTAGTTACCCTATAGTTTCCTTTTTGGAGATCACTGGCTAAACCAGAAGGTACTAAGGTATAAGGCCTCACAGGGCAAGCATTTATGGTCCAAACAAAAAAACTTGTGGCCAGAATAATTAATAGTTCAGCCAGCAACAGCAAAAGGTTAGAGCAGTGTGCCTAAGTCAAGATAAACAGCAGGCTCACTGAAAGAGAATACATAGTAAAAAGGCAGGCCTTACCAAGAGCAGGCACAGTTAAGTAAAAATAGCTTGTTAATTAATATTAGTCCCAAGCATGGAGCAACAGACAGTCGATTAAAAAAAATACAAAAGTCCTATTATTATAGTAAAAGCATCAAAGAAACATATTGGGCTCAACCCCACAACATACCCTGCTCGGCTTGATGCATTTTATGGCCCTTAGCCACTTCGTCAGAGATTACATGACCAGAAATAATGCAGTTTTAAATCAAACAGGAAGACGTGTTGAAGCTAAAGACAGAATTCTGTCCATTAATTGGCTGATATGGCCTAGCATTGTATGTGAGCCTTGGCTGACTTGTTTGTGATCCCAGGAGGCGGCCCTTAATTCTTAAAATGGAAATTTTCTATTTAGGAGTACCCAATAGTACATACTACTAAAAAAGTATATTTTAATAAAAATGGTTTATTTAGATGAAGCAGGGTTTTACGTATGAGTTTGTTTATGCAAAAATGGGGGTATAGTTTTCTATATAGTGTATTTCTTTGGCGAAGTGAAAAAAAATATTTCTTAAAAGTAGGTGAAAAAGACATCAAGAGAATTGCAAGGATGTCAACTACAATCTTCAAAAGGTCTCCATGATCTGATAAAATGTGATTTGTAAAATCATAAGAATCGCAGTCAAACACGACATTTGCTTTCTGCATGACAAGAGATATTATATAGTGTGTGTTGTCAATGAAAAAGTAGATATCATTACTTATAATGTCAGAAACAAACAGTAACAGAATAGGAGAAAAAAGCCATCACCTGATTGTTCCTTTCTCCTGAACAAGTGATGCTAGTCTAGTTACCAGGAAGCGTAACTATGGAGACAGAAGCAAAATAAAATGTCCTCAGAAACCTTTTTCTGTATGTCTTATTTTTGCTTTCAGTTCTTAAACAACACAGAATAAAAATACTTTGAAAAGAATTAAAGAGTCTTTAAAAACATAGTCAAGAACATTTACCCGAGTTACAATATCAAAGTTGTTTTACCCGAGTTACAATATCAAAGTTGTAAGGATATCTGCATTATTTTTACATTTACATCTACAGCCCTTCACCTACTAATCATGTATATATAAATAAATATATATAAATGCAGTATATCAACAGGCACTCGCGTAAAAAGGAACTTAATATTGCCTGGGTGCAGTCCAAAAAACATTATAGCAAAGTAGAAGGTACCGCACTCACAGGTCTTAAAGTGAAGCAAAACAGTTTATTCCAAAAATGCATCTAAGGTTTCGACTATATACAAATACAGCAATGCATCCATCTATAAGAAGACTCAAATATAGCAATAAGGGCTTAGCTAGCATTTCTTTTTATTAAATATGCATAAGTAATGTCTTTGTCTTTCATTTCATTTTATCACAACAGTCACGTCTTACATATATTAATATATAAAAGAGTACATATGTTATATTCAGCACGCATAACAAATTAACTAACAAACAGAAAACCTGTCAGATGCACAAAGCTTCCACCCACAGAACGTTCTAGAGACAACGTATATCAGTCAACAAATTCTGCCAGTATGGAAGAATATTTTTTACATAAACAGAGATATATGTGGCAGTTTCAAAATCATAAGATAGGTAAAAACTTTTGAAACTGAACAGGTGTTTCTCAGCAGGGTTGCCATCCAGCTTCAGAATGCTGACCTTAAAAATCTGTTGTACAGGTATGGGATCCATTATCCAAAATGCTCCAAATTGTGGGAAGGCCATCTCCCAGAGGCTCATTTTAATCAATTAATTTAAAATTATTTATTTTTCTCCATAACAATAAAACAGTACCTTGTACTTTATCCTAACTAACATATAATTTATTAACATATATACTTATTGGCGGCAAAACAATCCTATTGATGTTTAAGGTTTAAATTAATTTTTAGTAGAGTTAAAGAATGCTGATCCAAATTACAAATTACAAAAATGCCTCTTATCTAGAAACTGCCAGGTCCCAAGCATTCCTGATAATAGATGTGATAATAGTTGCTAACTCAAGCCAAGCCTTTTGCTATTTAGTTTATATCCAATATGAAACGTAAAGAGGGTTGTTCACCTTTGAATTAACTTTTAGTATGATGTAGAGAGTAATATTCTGAGACAATTTGTAATTGGTCTTAATTTTCTATTATTTGTAGTTTTTCAGTTATGTCATTTTCAGTTCAGCAGCTCTCCAGTTTGGAGTTTCAGCAGCTATTTGGTTGCTAGGGTTCAAGTTACCTTAGCAACCAGGGAGTGGTTTGGATGAGAGACTGGTATACGGGAGGGCCTGAATTGTAAAGAGAGTTACAAAAAGTAAGAATAACAATAAAACTGTAGCCTCACATATCAATAGTTTTTGGCTGCTGGGGTCAGTTACCCCTATTTAAAAAACAGCAAAGAGTTGGAAGAAGAAGGCAAATAATTAAAAAACTAAAAACAAATACATAATAAAGACCAATTGAAGAGTTGCTTAGAATTGGCCTTGCTATAACATACTAAAAATTAACTTAAAGGTGAACCACCCATTTTACCCTAATAGAGAAGCAATATAAACTCACTCAGAGTTGCTCTCCCAGGCTTTTGGCTCTCTTTCAGAGTGTCAGCAGGTGTTGTATAGACAGTTAACCTAAAGGTCATAGATACATAGTTGATTAGGGTTAAAAGTCCATCAAGTTAAGCCACTCTAAATGAGAGCTGTTGAGCCAAAAGTATAGTATTAGCAGTCTAAATTGGCTAATATCTTACCCATGTAAAAAACAGAAGCAACCTTTTGGAAGAGGTTTTTGGCTACACAGACATGAAGTTTCCCTCTAATGTTGATGTCATAACAGTTAGAAAATACTTAAGTGTTCCTGTTTTAAATCCACTTACACTGCCCATAATCAAAATAAGTATTCTTGTTAGGTGAAGTAGAAGAGCCCTAGCAAACCTGTGTTTTACTGACACCCCTTTGGGGCCCCGGACTTTCTGCTGCAGGGGAAGACAGGGATTCTATAAACTTCCAAGGTTGTTACAGTAACACGGTACAAGAGGGGTCAGGCAGAGGCAAGCTCAGAGTCAGGCAAATGGTTGAAGGCAAGCAGTGAATATTCAGCGTCAAAAAAACAGGCAAAGAGTCAAAACCAGTGGAACAAAAAAAAAGACACAGAGCCAGCTTGGGCAATGGAAACAAACAATTTAAGTTTGAATTTTGCGCCAAATTCATGTCAGTGTGACCAATGACTGCATTTTTCGCTTTCCTTCCTTTTCTTCTATTAGCTTGCTTTCTGCTACACTGATATGGATGCTTGTACATCAAGAACATGAATTATTGTATAATAAAGATATGCAGAATATTAAAGGAGAAGTAAAGGAATCTTGGCATTTTTTGCCAATAGATTAGCCACAATAGGGCAAGTTAGAATGCTATATTTATTTTGTAGAAAGCTTTACCATAACTGAGTGAACAGCCCTAGTAGTTCCCTCTGTTTATTTAAGATAGCAGCTGCCATTTTAGCTTGGTACACCAAAACTTCTATGCTGCAGCTCTAGCTGCTGGAAGGTCAGATTACACAGCATAGTTAGGGAGGGGGAAGACAGTGAAGGGAGCAGGAAGAGGGAGAAGAGAGCAAACTGAGTAGACTCGTGCCATGCCTTGAAGGGTGTCTGATACCGAAGAACATGTGTACACAAAGGAAGAAAATAAATCCAGTGTTTCTTTTGATAGAGGACTTAGTGGACTTAGAGGACTGTGAGTGCTAATGGCTGTATTTACATAGACCTTTCTGCTAACGCTTAGGTTTTAACTTTCCTTTTAGTTCATTTAGCATAAAGTTGGGTAAGTATAGCGCTATGAAGTTATTCTGACACTTGTGAAGGCCTCTCTCCTTGGTAAGAAAATACTTTAACTTGACTCCCTGGCCCTAGTAACCCATACAGTTTCTATGGCTATGCACTTTTTGGATAGTTCTACCCCTGTTTGTCTAACAAGAGTATAAACAGCGCCAACAGACAACTAATCATTTGCTGCCTGTTTACTTAACTATGACAAGAAACACAACACCAGCACATAAACAGCTTAACGTATTCTTTTGCAGCATTCAAACATATATGTGAAAGTAAATTTGACTTATGTTGCCATAAGATATAAACATTATATCCCTGTAACCTTAGACAGCGTTCCTTTCTGTCTAAGATTTGTAAATAGAAATGATTAAGTTTAGAGACAAATGAAATGTTGCTATACACTGGGTATTAAGCTGATTATAGAGACATCATAATGCTGCTTAGTATTCATGGAAGAGAAGCACATCCTTGGGCTCTTGCACAGTCCAGGGGTTGCTATAGAAACAAACTGTGTCACAGTCGAGAGAAGAACAAATGAATGAACGAGTCTTTTTATATGTCTGACAAATAATATTTTTATGGAACCCAGGAGATATAAGTAAGCTTTGGGAAAAATATGTTTATCTTACCTCAAGACATTTAAACAGATTGAAATTATACTTAATATCGCAATTGTTTGTTTAATTAATATTGTTTTATATTAAGACGTAAAATCCTTGCCTTTAATATACTGTACGACAAACAATCTATCAGCATCTCATAAAAACATAGAAATGAATATGGCTAACAATGCTTTATGCAATATTTTATATACTGTCCTTACTGCACCAGTCTAAAGTTTCCACATCTCAATAGCACCAATGATCCACGAATTCAAACTTATCACAGAGGGTCACCATCTTGGAAAGTGTCTGTGAGTCTCTGAGCAGCTGTTGAGAAGTTAAGCTTAGGGGTTGTCGCAAATTATCAAGTAAAAAATGAGGTTGCCCTGTAATATAATGTGATGCTACAGGGCTGAATATTAAATTCTGATGCTAACTGTATGGATTTCTCAGCTGCTATGTAGTAATTATCTGTATTAATTACTAATCAGCCTTAAATTGTGACATTTATATTGTGTATACAGTTGTGTATACAGTTGCTGAAAAGAGGATTGGGGGCTACTGGGGCATCTTCAGGGGCACAGATCTCCCCTAAAGGGTTTTGTTGCCTTGGGCTGGTATAGAAGCCCAAAACACAATTTACCCTACTTCTTTAGTTAGGATTTAGTTCTCTTTTTATGTTTTTATGTTTCAACAGGCATAAATCAGAAATAAAGCTTAACAGAGAAATAAGGTAAAAAGGGTGTATATTGTCATTTGAGGCTCTGTTCCTGTCCAAGGCAACCACAAAAGTGAAGATCTGCCCCCAGTTTTTCTCTGCTGATTCACTTCACATGCTGTCGCTTACCTGGAAACAGGGCCACCTCAGAATATACTGTATATATAAACTAGTCAAGTCAATTCAAGCCTGGTTAGTATTGATTCAGATTCTCATTACATGGCAGTTCTGAAACCATTGCAATCTATATCAGAATGTAATAATCAATTGTATAGCATTATCCTACATGAGAGACAAACCTAATTTGTGACAACCTGTAAGCTTGTGCAGTGACACTGACAATCTTAACAAAATCCAATGATCTCCTGGATCATTACTGTTATAGAGATGCTAAACCTTTAGGGTGCTGCTTGAAGCTCTGTATATAAAATATGGTATTTGTAGTCATATAATTATTTTTGGGGCCTAGTTCTCCTTTAAGGTATGGAGATTCAAATTACATAATAATAGTTCCTATTCTGGAAAATAGATCCGATACCTGTATTCCTGTTATCCATCTCTCTCCTTCATATTATTTCCCAACCTCCTCCTCCCCCATTTAGTCAGGCGGTGAGGCTTATTGACAGTTTTGGACTTTTTAACTCAGAAATACCTTTCTTTAATGTAAAGGGGCAACATTTACTAATGTTAAAATTTGTGTTTTTTCCTAAATAAATTGAATTACATTTTTTCTGTGATCCCTTTTGTTTTAACTATTAGCATTATTTAATAATTGCACTAATTCATGAAAACAATGATTACCTAGAAAATCAGCTATCCATTCCTTTTATAAATGTTACAACTTTAAAAGAAAGTAATAAAATAGCTTGAGTGCTACTGACTACAGTAGAAGCTTGGCAGATCTGAGTTAATTCATTTTTTCGTTCAAATATTCTTTCGTTCAAAGATTTTTCATCACTTGGGGGGCATTTACTAAAGGTTGTAATTTTTCACTTCAAAGGTTTCAATTTTTTGCACAAACATACAATTGTGCCACAGAAAAAACAGAATTTATTATGCGACAAATCTGTGATAAATCCAAAAGAAAAAATATGGCAAGTAAAAAAAAATGTTGACGCATTCATTTGTACAAGAATACATTTTTCATGTTTTTCCCACATCTATTTTCCTTTGTGCTTTTTTTTAAAGGCTGTTTAAATAAATCACTTAGCATTTGTAGTTAGTTTAGTGATGGCTTCAAAAACCTCTAATGTTAATAAATCTGCCCCTCTGTGAGATTAGAGCTCACACAGAAAAATTCACCCACTTTCTATTCATTCCTATGAGAAGTGTATTTATCAATGGGTTATAATTAGAGTTTACTATTTAATACATTTACTTCTAAAAATCTTACATTTTGATAAATCTGCCTGTAAATCTGTAAACCCACCACAGTTTATCACTGTATTATGCACTTAGGTGCCACTCATAACAGCAGCCCTAGCATTTTTCCTTAAGGTCCTAAACCAGGGGTGGGCAAACTATGGCCCGCGGGCCACATCTGGCCCCTTTGCCTGTTTAATCTGGCCCGCCGCCGACGCCAAGTCTCATCACGCGAGACTTGGTGTCATTGGCGTGCTGGAATTAAAGAGAGAAGGGGGCCCACCCTGGCCCGGTCCGGCCCGGGGGTGAGTAAATGTGGCCCGTGAGCCAAAAAGTTTGCCCACCCTTTCCTAAACCATAAAGGCATGGGTGATTTAAGCTGGACAGCATAGATAGAGGGTTAGCATGTGAGAGGCTGACCTGGAAGATGCTGGGTTCAAATGAAGCCAAGTAACTATCCTGCAGGAGATAGCTGATTTGTGTCTGGGTCCCATTACAGCAGCTCAGCGGATGTTGAAAGTAACAGGATGAGATTGTAACCAAAGAGATAAGAGTACTAAAGCCCCTACTGGCAAAGCTGTGTCCTGAGAGAGATAATGTGTGAATTAGTGCCTTACAGAGGTGCTTCTGGCTATTTTGCACCCTGAGGCAAAAGAAACAATGCTGCCCCCCTCCCTACTACTTGCCTCTCCTATTCATGCCAGAGCAGGGAGACAAGGATCTCTAGTGTATAAAGTGCAATTGCACACGGCTATGCTAAAAAATCAACAGTGACAGTTACAAAACTAGAGAGGTACATTTCCTGAAGAAAATGTGAGTGGTGCTTGCCGTGGCAAAACTCATGCCCCAATATTACAATATTTCCTTCAGTTCTCTGTGACAATTGCCCCTGCTGGGGCAATTAACCGCCCACCCCTCAGAAAACTCATAGCACCCCATTCCCAAATAAGCCGCAGGGTTTGACAACTCATTCATGGGTCTACGGCAAAAGGTGGTTAATTGCCCCTGCTGGGGCAATTAACCGCCCACCCCTCAGAAAATTCATAGCACCCCATTCCTGAATAAGCCGCACGGTTTGACACCTCATTCATGGGTCTACGACAAACGGTCATTAATTGCCACCTGCTGAGGCAATTAACGTCCCACCCCTCAGAAATGTCATAGCACCCCATTCCTGAATAAGCTGCATGGCTTGACACCTCATTCATGGGTCTATGACAAATGGTGGTTAATTGCCCCCTGCTGGGGCAATTAACCGCCCACCCATCAAAATGACTTTTCTGAGGGGTGGGCGGTTAATCGCCCCAGCAGGGGGCAATTAACCACCTTTTGTCGTAGACCCATGAATAAGGTGTCAAACTGTGCGGCTTATTCGGGAATGGGGTGCTATGACTTTTCTGAGGGGTGGGCGGTTAATTTCCCCAGCAGGGGGCAATTATCCGCCCGTAGACTTAACATTGAGACCAACTTTGACTGAGTCCCGCACCGTTTGTCGTAGACCCATGAATGAGGTGTCAAACCGTGCAGCTTATTCGGGAATGGGGTGCTATGACTTTTCTGAGGGGTGGGCGGTTAATTGCCCCAGCAGGGGCAATTGTCACAGAGAACTGAAGGAAACATTGGGGCACGAGTTTTGCCACGGCAAGCACCACTCACATTTTCTTCAGGAAATGTACCTCTCTAGTTATTATTATTATTCTTCCGTACAAAAGTTTGGCGCGTAATTAGTCCCGCACCGTTTGTCGTACACCCATGAGTGAGGTGTCAAATCGTGCGGACTATTCGGAAATGGGGCGCTATGACTTTTCTAAGGGGTGGCGCCCTGCTGGGGCAATTAATCACCCACCCCCTAGAAAAGTCATAGCACCCCATTCCCGAATGAGCCGCATGGTTTGACACCTCATTTATGGGTCTACGACAAACGGTGCGGGACTCAGTCAAAGTTGGTCTCAATGTTACGTCTATGGGCGGATAATTGCTCCCTGCTGGGGCAATTAACCGTCTGGCCCTCAGAAAAGTCATAGCACCCGATTCCTGAATAAGCCGTACAGTTTGACACCTCATTCATGGGTCTACGACAAACGGTGCGGGATTCAGTCAAAGTTGGTCTCAATGTTAGGTCTATGGTTGGATAATTGTCCCCTGCTTGGGCAATTAACCACCCACCCCTCAGAAAAGTGATAGCACCCCATTCCCGAAGCAGCTGCACTGTTTAACACCTCATTCATGGGTCTACGACAAACGGTGCGTGACACAGTCAAAGTTGGTCTCAATGTTAAGTCTATGGGTGGATAATTGCCCCTGGCTGGGGTAATTAACCGCCCACCCCTCAGAAAAGTCATAGCACCCCATTTCCGAATAAGCCGCATGGTTTGACACCTCATTCATGGGTCTACAACAAACTAGTTATTTGCCAAAATTCCCATTATAAGTCAATGGGGCAAATTTGGGGATCTCACTTGCCCCGGGGGTAAAACTTATACCCTTGTGCGGGGTATCTTCTGACACAGGTTGCAAACCTCTTCAAATGTGGTAAATTTCACGTTTCTAAAAAAATCCCTCTTTGCGCTACAATCCGTCAAAGTTGACCTCAATGTTAAGTCAATGGGATTTTTGGGCTAGTTAATTGCCCCCTGTGTCATAGCACCCCATTCCCAAATAGGCCGCACAATTTGACAACTCACTCATGTGGCTACAACAAACAGTGCGGGACTAGTTACGCGCCAAACTTTTGTATGGAAGAATAATAATAACTAGAGAGGTACATTTCCTGATGAAAATGTGAGTGGTGCTTGCCGTGGCAAAACTCGTGCCCCAATATTACAATGTTTCCTTCAGTTCGGTTAATTGCCCCCTGCTGGGGCAATTTACCGCCCACCCCCTAGAAAAGCCATTGCACCCCATTCCCGAATAAGCTGCACGGTTTGACACCTCATTCATGGGTCTACAACAAACGTGGTTAATTACCCCCTGCTGGGGCAATTATCCGCCCACCCCTCAGAAAAGTCATTGCATCCCATTCCCGAATAAGCCGCACGGTTTGACACCTCATTCATGGGTCTACAACAAACGGTGCGGGACTCATTCAAATTTGGTCTCAATGTTAAGTCTATGGGCGGATAAATGCCCCTTGCTCAGGCAATTAACCGCCCACCCCTCAGAAAAGTCATAGCACCCCATTCCCGAATAAGCCGCACGGTTTGACACCTCATTCATGGGTCTACGACAAACTAATTATTTGCCAAAATCTCCATTATAAGTCAATGGGGCAAATTTGGGGATATGTCTTGCCCGGGGGTAAAACTTATACCCTTGTGTGGGGTATCTTCTGACACAGGTTGCAAACCTCTTCAAATGTGGTAAATTTCACGTATCTAAAAAATTCCCTCTCTGCGCTACAATCCGTCAAAGTTGGCCTCAATGTTAAGTCTATGGGAATTGCCTGCAGGGGCAATTAACCGCCAACCCCTTAGAAAAGACATAGCACCCCATTCCCGAATAGGCCGCACGAATTGACACCTCACTCATGGGTCTACGACAAACGGTGCGGGACAAGTTCCGTGCCGAACTTTTGTACGGAAGAATAATAATAAGCCTGTAAGATAATAGGCTTTGCAAGCACCACTAATGAAGAAAATGTGAGTGGTGCTTGCCGTGGCAAAACTCGTGCCCCAATATTACAATGTTTCCTTCAGTTCTCTGTGACAATTGCCCCTGCTGGGGCATTTAACTGCCCACCCCTCAGAAAAGTCATAGCACCCCATTCCTGAATAAGCCGCATGGTTTGACACCTCATTCATGGGTCTATGACAAACGGTGGTTAATTGCCCCCTGCTGGGGCAATTAACTGCCCACCCCTCACAAAATCATAGCACCCCATTCCCGAATAAGCCACACGGTTTGACACCTCATTCATGGGTCTACGACAAACGGTGGTTAATTGCCCCCTGCTGGGGCAATTAACCTCCAACCCCTCAGAAAAGGCATAGCACCCCAAACCCGAATAAGCTGCATGGTTTGACACCTCATTCATGGGTCAATTGGGGCTGGGGCAATTAACTGCCCACCCCTCAGAAAAGTCATAGCACCCCAAACCCGAATAAGCCGCATGGTTTGACACCTCATTCATGGGTCTACCACAAACGGTGGTTAATTGCCCCCTGCTGGGGCAATTAACTGCCCACCCCTCAGAAAAGTCATAGCACCCCCATTCCCGAGTAAGCTGCACGGTTTGACACCTCATTCATGGGTCTACGACAAATGGTGGTTAATTGCCCCCTGCTGGGGCAATTAACACCGCCCACCCCTTGGAAAAGTCATAGCACCCCATTCCCGAGTAAGCTGCACGGTTTGACACCTCATTCATGGGTCTACGACAAATGGTGGTTAATTGCCCCCTGCTGGGGCAATTAACACCGCCCACCCCTTGGAAAAGTCATAGCACCCCATTCCCGAATAAGCCGCACAGTTTGACACCTCATTCATGGGTCTACCACAAAATGTTGTTTATTACCCCCTGCTGGGGCAATTAACACCGCCCACCCCTTGGAAAAGACATAGCACCCCATTCCCGAATAAGCCGCACAGTTTGACACCTCATTCATGGGTCTACGACAAAATGTGGTTTATTACCCCCTGCTGGGACAATTAACACTCACCCCTGCTGGGGCAATTAACCGCCCACCCCTCAGAAAAGTCATAGCACCCCATACTGGAGGCAAAATAATCCCATTGGGTTTCATTAATGTTTAAATTATTTTTAGTTGACTTAAGGTATGGAGATCCAAATTACAGAAAGAAACTCCAGGTCCCGAGCATGCTGGGTAACAGGTCCCATACCTGTATCATAAATCGTGAGCTGCCCCTGAAAGTGCAAAATATAGGATTTGTGGGGAAATGTAGCCATTGAAAAAGTCATAACGACAACCGCATCAGCCCATTTCTGGGCCAAGCGGTCACCGGGACATAGGGAGGTTAAGTAACTTCTGTCCAGGGGTCACAAGGGTGTAACCTGTGGTGAGGCATATTTCTAGCTATGGGGGGACTAGAACTACTGGCTGGCTGGCTGGCTGGCATGCCTAAGTGCCTTGACCACTAGGCCACGCTTGCTCCTCCCGCTTGTAGGATGTTTTTTTCGTCCGCTTGTCATCGTCATCTTGGCAGTTGGCCTATCCTAGCCGACTGAATGAAATGAAGGATTGTAGCGCAGAGAGGGAATGTTTTAGAAACGTTAAACTTACCACGTTTGAAGAGGTTTAAAACCTGTGTCAGAAGATACCCCGCACGAGGGTATAAGTTTTACCCCCAGGGCAAGAGAGGTCCCCAAATTTGTCCCATTGACTAATAATGGGGATTGTGGCGAATAACTAGTTTGTCGTAGACCCATGAATGAGGTGTCAAACGGTGCGTAGACCCATGAATGAGGTGTCAAACGGTGCGACTTATTTGGGAATGGGGTGCTATGACTTTTCTGAGGGGTGGGCGGTTAATTGCCCCAGCAAGGGGGAAATTAACCGCCCATAGACTTAACATTGAGACCCCAGCATGGGGCAATTAACTACCGTTTGTCGTAGACCCATGAATGAGGTGTCAAACCGTGCAGCTGATTCGGGAATGAGGTTCTATGACTATTCTAGAGGCGGGCGGTGAATTGCCCCAGCAGGGGTGGGAGGTTAATTGCCCCAGCAGGGGGCAATTAACCACCTTTTGTCGTAGACCCATGAATGAGGTGTCAAACTGTGCGGCTTATTCGGGAAAGGGGTGCGATGACTTTTCTGCCTTTTAATAATAAAGGAAAACTAAGCGCTGGCAAACTTTCTCTTTGTATACTTGTTTCCCAGTTTCTCTCTCTGTGACATCACAGTCTGCACTTGTATCCCAATTTTCTCTCTCTGTGACATCACAGACAGTCTGCAATTCTTTCCCAGTTTCTCTCTCTGTGACATCACAGTCTGCACTTGTTTCCCACTTTCTCTCTCTGCGACATCACAGACTGCACTTGTTTCTCAGTTTCTCTCTCTCTGCACTTGTTTCCCAGTTTCTTTCTCTATCTGTGACATCGCAGACAGTCTACACTTGTATCCCAATTTTCTCTCTCTGTGACATCACAGTCTGCACTTGTTTCCCAGTTTCTCTCATTGTAACATCACTGTCATCATTTGAATCCCAGTTTCTCTGTCTCTGTGACATCACAGACAGTCTGCACTTCTTTCCCAGTTTCTCTCTCTGTGACATCACAGTCTGCACTTGTTTCCCAGTTTCTCTCTCTGCGACATCACAGTCTGCACTTGTTTCTCAGTTTCTCTCTCTCTGCACTTGTTTCCCAGTTTCTCTCTCTGTCTGTGACATCACAGACAGTCTACACTTGAATTCCAAATTTCTCTCTCTGTGACATCACAGTCTGCACTTGTATCCAAGTTTCTCTCTCTGTGACATCACAGTCTGCACTTTGTTCCCAGTTTCTCTCTTTGTGACATCACAGTCTGCACTTGTTTCCCACTTTTTCTCTCTGTGACATAACAGTCTGCACTTGAATCACAGTTTCTCTCTCTCTGTGATATCACAGACAGTCTGCACTTGTATCCTTGTTTCTCTCTCTGTGACATCACAGTCTGAATTTGTTTCCCAGTTTCTCTCTCTGTGACATCACAGTCTGCACTTGTTTCCCAGTTTCTCTCTTTGTGACATCACAGTCTGCACTTGTTTCCCAGTTTCTCTCTTTGTGACATCACAGTCTGCACCTTCTGGGGCAATTAACCTCCCACCCCTGCTGGGGCAATTAAACCGCCCACCCCCTAGAAAAGTAATCTCACCCCATTCCCGAATAAGCCACACAGTTTGACACCTCTTTCGTGGGTCTACGACAAAAGGTTGTTAATTGCCCCCTGCTGGGGCAATTAACCTCCAACCCCTGCTGGGGCAATTCACCGCCCGCCTCTAGAAAAGTCATAGAACCCCATTCCCGAATCAGCCGCACGGTTTGAAACCTCATTCATGGGTCTACGACAAACATAGTTACATAGTTACATAGTTACATAGGGTTGAAAAAAGACCAGTGTCCATCAAGTTCAACCCATCCAAGTAAACCCAGCACACTTAACCCACACCTACCAATCTATACACTCACATACATACACTATATATACAACCACTAGTACTAACTGTAGATATTAGTATCACAATAGCCTTGGATATTCTGATTGATCAAGAACTCATCCAGGCCCCTCTTAAAGGCATTAACAGAATCTGCCATTACCACATCTCTAGGAAGGGCATTCCATAACCTCACTGCCCTCACCGTGAAAAACAACCTACGCTGCTTCAAATTGAAGCTCCTTTCCTCTAATCTAAAGGGGTGACCTCTGGTGCGCTGATTGTTTTTATGGGAAAAAAGAACATCCCCCAACTGCCTATAATCCCCTCTAATGTACTTGTACAGAGTAATCATGTCCCCTCGCAAGCGCCTCTTTTCCAGAGAGAACAACCCCAACCTCGACAGTCTCACCTCATAGTTTAAATCTTCCATCCCCTTAACCAGTTTAGTTGCACGTCTCTGCACTCTCTCCAGCTCATTAATATCCTTCTTAAGGACTGGAGCCCAAAACTGCACTGCATACTCAAGGTGAGGCCTTACCAGGGACCTATAAAGGGGCAAAATTATGTTCTCATCCCTTGAGTCAATGCCCTTTTTTATACAAGACAGCACTTTATTTGCTTTAGTAGCCACAGAATGACACTGCCTGGCATTAGACAACTTGTTATCAACAAAAACCCCTAGATCCTTCTCCATTAAGGAAACCCCCAACACACTCCCATTCAGTAGATAGTTTGCGTTTATATTATTTCTACCAAAGTGCATAACTTTGCACTTATCAACATTGAACCTCATTTTCCAGTTTGCTACCCAGTTATCTAATTTTGTCAAATCGCTCTGCAAAGCGGCAGCATCCTGCATGGAACTTGTAGTTTTGCACAATTTAGTGTCATCAGCAAAAATAGAAACAGTACTGTCTATGCCCACCTCCAGGTCATTAATAAACAAGTTAAAAAGCAAAGGCCCAAGGACTGACCCCTGCGGTACTCCACTAACCACACTGGTCCAATTAGAAAATGTTCTATTTACAACCACTCTTTGTACTCTATCCCTGCTGGGGCAATTAAACCGCCCACCCCCTAGAAAATTCATAGCACCCCATTCCCGAATAAGCCGCACGGTTTGACACCTCATTCATGGGTCTACGACAAACGGTGGTTAATTACCCCCTGCTGGGGCAATTAAACCGCCCACCCCCTCGAAAAGTCATAGCACCCCATTCCCGAATAAGCCGCACGGTTTGACACCTCAATCATGGGTCTACGACAAACGGTGGTTAATTACCCCCTGCTGGGGCAATTAAACCGCCCATCCCCTTGAAAAGTCATAGCACCCCATTCCCGAATAAGCCGCACGGTTTGACACCTCATTCATGGGTCTACAACAAATGGTGGTTAATTGCCCCCTGCTGGGGCAATTAACCGCCCACCCCTCAGAATAGTCATAGCACCCGATTCCTGAATAAGCTGCACGCTTTGACACCTCATTCATGGGTCTACGACAAACGGTGGTTAATTACCCCCTGCTGGGGCAATTAAACCGCCCACCCCCTAGAAAAGTCATAGCAGCCCATTCCTGAATAAGCCGCACAGTTTGACACCCCATTCGTGCGTCCACGACAAAAGGTTGTTAATTGCCCCCTGCTGGGGCAATTAACCTCCCACCCCTGCTGGGGCAATACATCGCCCGCCTCTAGAAAAGTCATAGAACCCCATTCCCGAATCAGCCGCACGGTTTGACACCTCATTCATGGGTCTACGACAAACAGTAGTTAATTGCCCCCTGCTGGGGCAAGTAAACCGCCCACCCCCTAGAAAAGTCATAGCACCCCATTCCCGAACAAGCCGCACGGTTTGAAACCTCATTCATGGGTCTACGACAAATGGTGGTTAATTGCCCCCTGCTGGGGCAATTAACACCGCCCACCCCTTGGAAAAGTCATAGCACCCCATTCCCGAATAAGCCGCACGGTTTGACACCTCATTCATGGGTCTACGACAAAATGTGGTTTATTGCCCCCTGCTGGGGCAATTAACACCGCCCACCCCTTGGAAAAGTTATAGCACCCCATTCCCAAACAAGCCGCACGGTTTGACACCTCATTCATGGGTCTACGACAAATGGTGGTTAATTGCCCCCTTTTGCCCCAGCAAGGGGGAAATTAACCGCCCATAGACTTAACATTGAGACCCCAGCAGGGGGCAATTAACCACCGTTTGTCATAGACCCACGAATGAGGTGTCAAACCGAGCGGCGTATTCGGGAATGGAGTGCTATGACTTTTCTGAGGGGTGGGAGGTTAATTGCCCCAGCAGGGGGCAATTAACCACTTTTTGTCGTAGACCCATGAATGAGGTGTCAAACGGTGCGGCTTATTCGGGAAAGGGGTGCGATTAGCAATGAGCGAATCTGTTCCGTTTCGCTTCGCCGAAAAATTCGCGAATCTTTGAAAAGATCCGCGATACAGCGAAAAATTCGCGAAACTGCGAAAATGTCGCGCGACAAAAAAAATTGTCGCCCGCGGCTATTATTTTGTCGAGCGGCTATTGTTTCGTCTCCCGCGGCTATTGTTTTGTCGCGCGGCTATTATTTCGTCGCGCGTGGCTCTTGTTTCGTCGCCCGCGGCTCTTGTTTCGTCACGCGGCTCTTGTTTCGTCGCCCGCGGCTATTGTTTTGTCGCGCGGCTATTATTTCATCGCGCCTGGCTCTTGTTTCGTCACCCGCGGCTCTTGTTTCGTCACGCGGCTCTTGTTTCGTCGCCCGCGGCTATTGTTTTGTCACGCGGCTATTATTTCGTCGCGCGTGGCTCTTGTTTCGTCGCCCGCGGCTCTTGTTTCGTCACGCGACAATTTTTGGACGTGCGGCGAATTTTTCCGCGGCAAAATTTTTCATCCGTTTCGCGAAACAATCAGCCAATGGCGAAACGCGGAAATTCGCCGCGAATCCATGCCTGGCGAAACTTTTCGCCCATCACTAGGTGCGATGACTTTTCTGCCTTTTAATAATACAGGCAAACTAAGCGCTGGCAAACTTTCTCTTTGTACACTTGTTTCCCAGTGTCTCTCTCTGTGACATCACAGTCTGCACTTGTTTCCCAGTTTCTCTTTCTCTGCACTTGTTTCCCAGTTTCTCTCTCTGTGACATCACAGACAGTCTGCACTTGTATCCCAATTTTCTCTCTCTGTGACATCACAGTCTGCACTTGTTTCCCAGTTAATCTCTCTGTGACATCACAGTCTGCACTTGTTTCCCACTTTCTCTCATTGTGACATCACAGTCTGCATTTGAATCCCAGTTTCTCTGTCTCTGTGACATCACAGACAGTCTGCACTTCTTTCCCAGTTTCTCTCTCTGTGACATCACAGTCTGCACTTGTTTCCCAGTTTCTCTCTCTGCGACATCACAGTCTGCACTTGTTTCTCAGTTTCTCTCTCTCTGCACTTGTTTCCCAGTTTCTCTCTCTATCTGTGACATCACAGACAGTCTACACTTGTATCCCAATTTTCTCTCTCTGTGACATCACAGTCTGCACTTGTTTCCCAGTTTCTCTCTCTGTGACATCTCAGTCTGCACTTGTTTCCCACTTTCTCTCATTGTGACATCACAGTCTGCATTTGAATCCCAGTTTCTCTGTCTCTGTGACATCACAGACAGTCTGCACTTCTTTCCCAGTTTCTCTCTCTATGACATCACAGTCTGCACTTGTTTCCCAGTTTCTCTCTGTGTGACATCACAGTCTGCATTTGAATCCCAGTTTCTCTGTCTCTGTGACATCACAGACAGTCTGCACTTCTTTCCCAGTTTCTCTCTCTATGACATCACAGTCTGCACTTGTTTCCCAGTTTCTCTCTCTGTGACATCACAGTCTGCATTTGTTTCCCAGTTTCTCTCTCTGTGACATCACAGTCTGCACTTTGTTCCCAGTTTCTCTCTTTGTGACATCACAGTCTGCACTTTGTTCCCAGTTTCTCTCTTTGTGACATCACAGTCTGCACACTTGTTTCCCATTTTTCTCTCTGTGACATCACAGTCTGCACTTGAATCACAGTTTCTCTCTCTCTGTGACATCACAGACAGTCTGCACTTGTATCCCTCTCTGTGACATCACAGTCTGCATTTGTTTCCCAGTTTCTCTCTCTCTGTGACATCACAGTCTGCACTTGTTTCCCAGTTTCTCTCTTTGTGGCATCACAGTCTGCACTTGTTTCCCAGTTTCTCTCTTTGTGACATCTCAGTCTGCACCTTCTGGGGCAATTAACCTCCCACCCCTGCAGGGGCAATTAACCGCCCACCCCTCAGAATAGTCATAGCACCCGATTCCCGAATAAGCCGCCCGCTTTGACACCTCATTCATGGGTCTATGACAAACGGTGGTTAATTACCCCCTGCTGGGGCAATTAACCACCCACCCCTCAGAAAAGTCATAGCACCCGATTCCCAAATAAGCCGCATGGTTTGACACCTCATTCATATGTCTACGACAAACGGTGGTTAATTGCCCCCTGCTGGGGCAATTAAACCGCCTACCCCCTAGAAAAGTCATAGCACCCCATTCCCGAATAAGCCGCACGGTTTGACACCTCATTCATGGGTCTACGACAAACGGTGGTTAATTACCCCCTGCTGGGGCAAAAAAACCGCCCACCCCCTAGAAAAGTCATACCACCCCATTCCCGAATAAGCCGCACGGTTTGACACCTCATTCATATGTCTACGACAAACGGTGGTTAATTGCCCCCTGCTGGGGCAGTTAAACCGCCCACCCCCTGGAAAAGTCATAGCGCCCCATTCCCGAATAAGCCGCACGGTTTGACACCTCATTCATGGGTCTACGACAAACGGTGGTTAATTACCCCCTGCTGGGGCAATTAAACCGCCCACCCCCTAGAAAAGTCATACGACCCCATTCCCGAACAAGCCGCACGGTTTGACACCTCATTCATGGGTCTACGACAAATGGTGGTTAATTACCCCCTGCTGGGGCAATTAAACCGCCCACCCCCTAGAAAAGTTATAGCAGCCCATTCCTGAATAAGCCGCACAGTTTGACACCCCATTCGTGCGTCCACGACAAAAGGTTGTTAATTGCCCCCTGCTGGGGCAATTAACCTCCCACCCCTGCTGGGGCAATACATCGCCCGCCTCTAGAAAAGTCATAGAACCCCATTCCCGAATCAGCCGCACGGTTTGACACCTCATTCATGGGTCTACGACAAACAGTAGTTAATTGCCCCCTGCTGGGGCAATTAAACCGCCCACCCCCTAGAAAAGTCATAGCACCCCATTCCCGAACAAGCCGCATGGTTTGACACCTCATTCATGGGTCTACGACAAATGGTGGTTAATTGCCCCCTGCTGGGGCAATTAACACCGCCCACCCCTTGGAAAAGTCATAGCACCCCATTCCCGAATAAGCCGCACGGTTTGACACCTCATTCATGGGTCTACAACAAAATGTGGGTTATTGCCCCCTGCTGGGGCAATTAACACCGCCCACCCCTTGGAAAAGTTATAGCACCCCATTCCCAAACAAGCCACACGGTTTGACACCTCATTCATGGGTCTACAACAATTGGTGGTTAATTGCCCCCTGCTGGGGCAATTAACACCGCCCACCCCTTGGAAAAGTCATAGCGCCCCATTCCCGAATAAGCCACACGGTTTGACACCTCATTCATGGGTCTACGACAAAATGGGGTTTATTGCCCCCTGCTGGGGCAATTAACCTCCAACCCCTGCTGGGGCAATTCACCGCCCGCCTCTAGAAAAGTCATAGAACCCAATTCCGGAATCAGCCGCACGGTTTGACACCTCATTCATGGGTCTACGACAAACGGTACTTAATTGCCCCCTGCTGGGCCAATTAAACTGCCCGACCCCTAGAAAAGTCATTGCACCCCATTCCCGAACAAGCCGCACGGTTTGACACCTCATTCATGGGTCTACGACAAAATGTGGTTTATTGCCCCCTGCTGGGGCAATTAACCGCCCACCCCTCAGAAAAGTCATAGCACCCCATACTGGAGGCAAAATAATCCCATTGGGTTTCATTAATGTTTAAAATTATTTTTAGTTGACTTAAGGTATGGAGATCCAAATCACAGAAAGAAACTCCAGGTCCCGAGCATGCTGGGTAACAGGTCCCATACCTGTATCATAAATCATGAGCTGCCCCTGAAAGTGCAAAATAGAGGATTTGTGGGGAAATGTAGCCATTGAAAAAGTCATAACGACAACCGCTTCAGCCCATTTCTGGGCCAAGCGGTCACCGGGACATAGGGAGGTTAAGTGACTTCTGTCCAGGGGTCACAAGGGCGTAACCTGTGGTGAGGCATATTTCTAGCTATGGGGGGACTAGAACTACTGGCTGGCTGGCTGGCATGCTTAAGGCGGGTGCCTTGACCACTAGGCTACGCTTGCTCCTCCCGCTTGTAGGATGTTTTTTTCGTCCGCTTGTCATCGTCATCTTGGCAGTTGGCCTATCCTAGCCGACTGAATGAAATGAAGGATTGTAGCGCACAGAGGGAATGTTTTAGAAACGTGAAACTTACCACATTTGAAGAGGTTTAAGACCTGTGTCAGAAGATACCCCGCACGAGGGTATAAGTTTTACGCCCGGGGCAAGAGAGGTCCCCAAATTTGCCCCATTGACTAATAATGGGGATTGTGGCGAATAATTAGTTTGTCGTAGACCCATGAATGAGGTGTCAAACGGTGCGGCTTATTCGGGAATGGGGTGCTATGACTTTTCTGAGGGGTGGGCGGTTAATTGCCCCAGCAAGGGGGAAATTAACCGCCCATAGACTTAACATTGAGACCCCAGCAGGGGGCAATTAACCACCGTTTGTCGTAGACCCACGAATGAGGTGTCAAACCGAGCGGCGTATTCGGGAATGGAGTGCTATGACTTTTCTGAGGGGTGGGAGGTTAATTGCCCCAGCAGGGGGCAATTAACCACCTTTTGTCGTAGACCCATGAATGAGGTGTCAAACGGTGCGGCTTATTCGGGAAAGGGGTGCGATTAGCGATGAGCGAATCTGTTCCGTTTCGCTTCGCCGAAAAATTGCGAAAATGTCGCGCGACAAAAAAATTTGTCGCCCGCGGCTATTATTTTGTCGAGCGGCTATTGTTTCGTCGCGCGGCTATTATTTCGTCGCGCGTGGCTCTTGTTTCGTCGCCCGTGGCTCTTGTTAAGTCACGCGGCTCTTGTTTCGTCGCCCGCGGCTATTGTTTTGTCGTGCGGCTATTATTTTGTCGTGCGGCTATTATTTCGTCGCGCGTGGCTCTTGTTTCGTCGCCTGCGGCTCTTGTTTCGTCACGCGGCTCTTGTTTCGTCGCCCGCGGCTATTGTTTTGTCGCGCGGCTATTATTTCGTCGTGCGTGGCTCTTGTTTCGTCGCCCGCTGCTCTTGTTTCGTCACGCGGCTCTTGTTTCGTCGCCCGCGGCTATTGTTTTGTCGCGCGGCTATTATTTCGTCGCGCGTGGCTTTTGTTTCGTCGCCCGCGGCTCTTGTTTCGTCACGCGGCTCTTGTTTCGTCGCCCGCGGCTATTGTTTTGTCGCGCGGCTCTTGTTTCGTCGCCTGCGGCTATTATTTTGTCGCCCGCGACTATTCTTTTTTGACGCTGGCGACAATTTTTGGACGTGCGGCAAATTTTTCCGCGGCAAAATTTTTCATCCGTTTCGCGAAACAATCAGCCAATGGCGAAACGCGGAAATTCGCCGCGAATCCATGCCTGGCGAAACTTTTCGCCCATCACTAGGTGCGATGACTTTTCTGCCTTTTAATAATAAAGGCAAACTAAGCGCTGGCAAACTTTCTCTTTGTACACTTGTTTCCCAGTTTCTCTCTCTGTGACATCACAGTCTGCACTTGTTTCCCAGTTTCTCTTTCTCTGCACTTGTTTCCCAGTTTCTCTCTCTGTGACATCACAGACAGTCTGCACTTGTATCCCAATTTTCTCTCTCTGTGACATCACAGTCTGCACTTGTTTCCCAGTTAATCTCTCTGTGACATCACAGTCTGCACTTGTTTCCCAGTTTCTCTCATTGTGACATCACAGTCTGCATTTGAATCCCAGTTTCTCTGTCTCTGTGACATCACAGACAGTCTGCACTTCTTTCCCAGTTTCTCCCTCTGTGACATCACAGTCTGCCCTTGTTTCCCAGTTTCTCTCTCTGTGACATCACAGTCTGCACTTGAATCACAGTTTCTCTCTCTCTGTGACATCCCAGACAGTCTGCACTTGTATCCCTCTCTGTGACATCACAGTCTGCATTTGTTTCCCAGTTTCTCTCTCTGTGACATCACAGTCTGCACTTGTTTCCCAGTTTCTCTCTTTGTGGCATCACAGTCTGCACTTGTTTCCCAGTTTCTCTCTTTGTGACATCACAGTCTGCACCTTCTGGGGCAATTAACCTCCCACCCCTGCAGGGGCAATTAACCGCCCACCCCTCAGAATAGTCATAGCACCCGATTCCCGAATAAGCTGCACGCTTTTACACCTCATTCATGGGTCTACGACAAACGGTGGTTAATTACCCCCTGCTGGGGCAATTAACCACCCACCCCTCAGAAAATTCATAGCACCCCATTCCCAAATAAGCCGCACGGTTTGACACCTCATTCATGGGTCTACGACAAACGGTGGTTAATTACCCCCTGCTGGGGCAATTAAACTGCCCACCCCCTAGAAAAGTCATACCACCCCATTCCCGAACAAGCCGCACGGTTTGACACCTCATTCATGGGTCTACGACAAATGGTGGTTAATTGCCCCCTGCTGGGGCAATTAACACCACCCACCCCTTGGAAAAGTCATAGCACCCCATTCTCGAATAAGCCGCACGGTTTGACACCTCATTCATGGGTCTACGACAAACGGTGGTTAATTACCCCCTGCTGGGGCAATTAAGCTGCCCACCCCCTAGGAAAGTCATAGCAGCCCATTCCCGAATAAGCCGCACAGTTTGACACCTCATTCGTGCGTCCAGGACAAAAGGTCGTTAATTGCCCCCTGCTGGGGCAATTAAACCGCCCACCCCCTAGAAAAGTCATAGAACCCCATTCCCGAATCAGCCGCACGGTTTGACACCTCATTCATGGGTCTACAACAAACAGTAGTTAATTGCCCCCTGCTGGGGCAATTAAACCGCCCACCCCCTAGAAAAGTCATACCACCCCATTCCCAAACAAGCCGCACGGTTTGACACCTCATTCATGGGTCTACGACAAATGGTGGTTAATTGCCCCCTGCTGGGGCAATTAACACCGCCCACCCCTTGGAAAAGTCAAAGCACCCCATTCCCGAATAAGCCGCATGGTTTGACACCTCATTCATGGGTCTACGACAAAATGTGGTTTATTGCCCCCTGCTGGGGCAATTAACACCGCCCACCCCTTGGAAAAGCCATAGCACCCCATTCCCGAACAAGCCGCACAGTTGACACCTCATTCATGGGTCTATGACAAATGGTTGTTAATTGCCCCCTGCTGGGGCAATTAACACTGCCCACCCCTTGGAAAAGCCATAGCACCCCATTCCCGAATAAGCCGCACAGTTTGACACCTCATTCATGGGTCTACGACAAAATGTGGTTTATTGCCCCCTGCTGGGGCAATTAACCTCCAACCTTTGCTGGGGCAATTCACCGCCCGCCTCTAGAGAAGTCATAGAACCCCACTCCCGAATCAGCCGCACGGTTTGACACCTCATTCATGGGGTCTACGACAAACGGTAGTTAATTGCCCCCTGCTGGGGCAATTAAACCGCCCACCCCCTAGAAAAGTCATAGCACCCCATTCCCGAACAAGCCGCACGGTTTGACACCTCATTCATGGGTCTACGACAAAATGTGGTTTATTGCCCCCTGCTGGGGCAATTAACCGCCCACCCCTCAGAAAAGTCATAGCACCCCATACTGGAGGCAAAATAATCCCATTGGGTTTCATTAATGTTTAAATTATTTTTAGTTGACTTAAGGTATGGAGATCCAAATTAAAGAAAGAAACTCCAGGTCCCGAGCATTCTGGGTAACAGGTCCCATACCTGTATCATAAATCGTGAGCTGCCCCTGAAAGTGCAAAATAGAGGATTTGTGGGGAAATGTAGCCATTGAAAAGGTCATAACGACAACCCATTTATGGGCCAAGCGGTCACCGGGACAGAGGGAGGTTAAGTGACTTCTGTCCAGGGGTCACAAGGGCGTAACCTGTGGTGAGGCATATTTCTAGCTATGGGGGGACTAGAAACTACTGGCTGGCTGGGCTGGCATGCTTAAGGCGGGTGCCTTGACCACTAGGCTACGCTTGGCTCCTCCCACTTGTAGGATGTTTTTTTCGTCCGCTTGTCATCGTCATGTTGGCAGTTGGCCTATCCTGACTGCCGACTGAATGAAATGAAGGATTGTAGCGCAGAGAGGGAATGTTTTAGAAACGTGAAACTTACCACATTTGAAGAGGTTTAAAACCTGTGTCAGAAGATACCCCGCACGAGGGTATAAGTTTTACCCCCGGGGCAAGAGAGGTCCCCAAATTTGCCCCATTGACTAATAATGGGGATTGTGGCGAATAACTAGTTTGTCGTAGACCCATGAATGAGGTGTCAAACGGTGCGGCTTATTCGGGAATGGGGTGCTATGACTTTTCTGAGGGGTGGGCGGTTAATTGCCCCAGCAAGGGGGAAATTAACCGCCCATAGACTTAACATTGAGACCCCAGCAGGGGGCAATTAACCACCGTTTGTCGTAGACCCACGAATGAGGTGTCAAACCGAGCGGCGTATTCGGGAATGGGGTGCTATGACTTTTCTGAGGGGTGGGCGGTTAATTGCCCCAGCAGGGGGCAATTAACCACCTTTTGTCGTAGACCCATGAATGAGGTGTCAAACTGTGCGGCTTATTCGGGAATGGGGTGCGATGACTTTTCTGCCTTTTAATAATAAAGGCAAACTAAGCGCTGGCAAACGTTCTCTTTGTACACTTGTTTCCAGGTTTCTCTCTCTGTGACATCACAGTCTGCACTTGTTTCCCAGTTTCTCTTTCTCTGCACTTGTTTCCCAGTTTCTCTCTCTGTGACATCACAGACAGTCTGCACTTGTATCCAATTTTCACTCTCTGTGACATCACAGTCTGCCACTTGTTTCCCAGTTAATCTCTCTGTGACATCACAGTCTGCACTTGTTTCCCAGTTTCTCTCATTGTGACATCACAGTCTGCATTTGAATCCCAGTTTCTCTGTCTCTGTGACATCACAGACAGTCTGCACTTCTTTCCCAGTTTCTCCCTCTGTGACATCACAGTCTGCCCTTGTTTTCCCAGTTTCTCTCTCTGTGACATCACAGTCTGCCACTTGAATCACAGTTTCTCTCTCTCTGTGACATCCCAGACAGTCTGCACTTGTATCCCTCTCTGTGACATCACAGTCTGCACTTGTTTCCCAGTTTCTCTCTTTGTGGCATCACAGTCTGCACTTGTTTCCCAGTTTCTCTCTTTGTGACATCACAGTCTGCACTTGTTTCCCAGTTTCTCTCTTTGTGACATCACAGTCTGCACCTTCTGGGGCAATTAACCTCCCACCCCTGCAGGGGCAATTAACCGCCCACCCCTCAGAATAGTCATAGCACCCGATTCCCGAATAAGCCGCACGCTTTTACACCTCATTCATGGGTCTACGACAAACGGTGGTTAATTACCCCCTGCTGGGCAATTAACCACCCACCCCTCAGAAAAATTCATAGCACCCCATTCCCAAATAAGCCGCACGGTTTGACACCTCATTCATGGGTCTACGACAAACGGTGGTTAATTACCCCCTGCTGGGGCAATTAAACTGCCCACCCCCTAGAAAAGTCATACCACCCCATTCCCGAACAAGCCGCACGGTTTGACACCTCATTCATGGGTCTACGACAAATGGTGGTTAATTGCCCCCTGCTGGGGCAATTAACACCACCCACCCCTTGGAAAAGTCATAGCACCCCATTCTCGAATAAGCCGCACGGTTTGACACCTCATTCATGGTCTACGACAAACGGTGGTTAATTACCCCCTGCTGGGGCAATTAAGCCGCCCACCCCCTAGGAAAGTCATAGCAGCCCATTCCCGAATAAGCCGCACAGTTTGACACCTCATTCGTGCGTCCAGGACAAAAGGTCGTTAATTGCCCCCTGCTGGGGCAATTAAACCGCCCACCCCCTAGAAAAGTCATAGAACCCCATTCCCGAATCAGCCGCACGGTTTAACACCTCATTCATGGGTCTACAAACAAACAGTAGTTAATTGCCCCCTGGCTGGGGCAATTTAAACCGCCCACCCCCTAGAAAAGTCATACCACCCCCATTCCCGAACAAGCCCGCACGGTTTGACACCTCATTCATGGGTCTACGACAAATGGTGGTTAATTGCCCCCTGCTGGGGCAATTAACACCGCCCACCCCTGTGGAAAAGTCAAAGCACCCCATTCCCGAATAAGCCGCACGTTTGACACCTCATCATGGGTCTACGACAAAATGTAGGTTTATTGCCCCCTGCTGGGCAAATTAACACCGCCCCACCCCTTGGAAAGCCATAGCACCCCATTCCCGAACAAGCCGCACAGTTTGACACCTCATTCATGGTCTATGACAAATGGTTGTTAATTGCCCCCTGCTTGGGGCAATTAACACCGCCCACCCCTGGAAAAGCCATAGCACCCCATTCCCGAATAAGCCGCACAGTTTGACACCTCATTCATGGGTCTACGACAAAATGTGGTTTATTGCCCCCTGCTGGGGCAATTAACCTCCAACCTTTGCTGGGGCAATTCACCGCCCGCCTCTAGAGAAGTCATAGAACCCCACTCCCGAATCAGCCGCACGGTTTGACACCTCATTCATGGGTCTACGACAAACGGTAGTTAATTGCCCCCTGCTGGGGCCAATTAAACCGCCCACCCCCTAGAAAAGTCATAGCACCCCATTCCCGAACAAGCCGCACGGTTTGACACCTCATTCATGGGTCTACGACAAAATGTGGTTTATTGCCCCCTGCTGGGGCAATTAACGCGCCCACCCCTCAGAAAAGTCATAGCACCCCATACTGGAGGCAAAATAATCCATTGGGTTTCATTAATGTTTAAATTATTTTTAGTTGACTTAAGGTATGGAGATCCAAATTAAAGAAAGAAACTCCAGGTCCCGAGCATTCTGGGTAACAGGTCCCATAACCTGTATCATAAATCGTGAGCTGCCCTGAAAGTGCAAAATAGAGGATTTAGTGGAGTTGAAAATGTAGCCATTGAAAAGGTCATAACGACAACCATTTATGGGCCAAGCGGTCACCGGGACAGAGGGAGGTTAAGTGACTTCTGTCCAGGGTCACAAGGGCGTAACCTGTGGTGAGGCATATTTCTAGCTATGGTGGACTAGAAGACTACTGGCTGGCTGGCTGGCTGGCATGCTTAAGGCG